>NC_060059.1:40346364-40660040 GCF_020283565.1 Trifolium pratense | reverse complement strand
CAAGATAAAGCTAGGACAAAAGCAGATATCAGAACTAGATCCACAAGATGGAGTCTTTTCTTTAGACAATTTGGAATGCTTTTCAGATGGAATTATAATATGGTTGAAAAAATAATAGAGTGCTTTTTGTAATTCCCCTCGTCTGTTATGTACTTCTTGTACATAATAGAGTGCTTAATAAAATCATTTGCAGTTAAAAAAACAAAAAATGTGATTTTTTATATTAAATTAGAGCACAATAATAATAATAATAATAGTGCACAATATAATAAATTTCTAAGCTGCGTTCACTAGTTAGACATGAATTGTATCGTTTGCTCCCAAAACATGTTTTAGTTAGACCTGTAAAAGTCATGCCAAAACAATTTTAAAAAAAAGACAAAAATAACAAAAAAGCAACCACTTTTGCTAGTTGCATGATTCGAACAACAACCCTTTCCCTAAGAATAAGGAACAGCTTCAAAGATGTGCCAACTGAGCTATATATTCAATTTGCAATATTTGTATGTCAGACCAATTATAAATCAAAAAACCAATGTTCTTATATTTTTTTCCCCAAGATTTATTTGGGAGCAAAATAAGAAAATTTGTTTTTTTATTTTAGGAAAAAAATAATAATTTTGTACGGAAAAAATTTATTTGTAGGAAATTTTTTTAAAATTTTGTAGGAAAAAAATTTGATTTGTAGGATTTTTTTATTTTTGAAAAAAAATAAATAAGAAAATTCGTTTTTTTTTTATTTTGTAGGAAAAAAATTTTTTATTTCTTTTGTAGGATTTTTTTATTTTGGAAAAAAAATCGTTTTTTTAATTTTGTAGGAAAAAAAATTAATTTTTTTTTTTTGAAAAAATATATTATCAGATGTGGAATTAAAAAAATAAATATAAATAATTTTTTCGAAGTATACAAGCCACATCAGCAAATTTGCATAGTCACTTGTCCTGCTATACACCAAGGGGCAAATTGGCTTTATTAAAAATATAGTTCAATAGTATGTCTCACATGCTGACTTCTAATTTGAATGCTCCTGTTTCGATCATATCTGTCTATAACTCTGACTTATAATCTGACATGATTAGGTATCCGATTCGACCAAACTCTCTCATATTGACTTTATTAAAAATCTAGTTCAATAGTATGTCTCACATTCTGGCTTCTAATTTGAATGCTCCTGTTTCGATCATATCTGTCTATACCTCTAACTTATAATCTGACATGATTAGGTATCCGATTCGACCAAACTCTCTCATATTGACTTTATTAAAAATCTAGTTCAATAGTATGTTTCACATTCTAGCTTCTAATTTGAATGCTTCTGTTTCGATCATATCTGTCTATAACTCTGACTTATAATCTGACATGATTAGGTATCCGATTCGACCAAACTCTCTCATATTGACTTTATTAAAAATATAGTTCAATAGTATGTCTCACATGCTGACTTCTAATTTGAATGCTCCTGTTTCGATCATATCTGTCTATAACTCTGACTTATAATCTGACATGATTAGGTATCCCATTCGACCAAACTCTCTCATATTGACTTTATTAAAAATCTAGTTCAATAGTATGTTTCACATTCTGGCTTATAATTTGAATGCTCCTGTTTCGATCATATCTGTCGATAACTCTGACTTATAATTTGACATGATTAGGTATCTGATTCGACCAAACTCTCTCATATTGACTTTATTAAAAATATAGTTCAATAGTATGTCTCACATGCTAACTTCTAATTTGAATGCTCTTGTTTCGATCATATCCGTCTATAACTCTGACTTATAATCAACCCACTTGGGGTTGGTCGAGTGGTGTTGGCTTGGGCCCTTGGAGTATGCTCCTCTCAAGGTCTCAGGTTCGATTCTCACTGGTGCCAATTTCGGTGGGCTAAGTCCATACAGAGCAAAAAAAACTATAGCTTTAAATGGGGCCCCCACAAGTGGGCGGTGGGATTGGTCCCCTTGGATTAGTCGGTCCTAAGGCCGGATACCAAGTTTTCAAAAAAAAAAAAACTCTGACTTATAATCTGACATGATTAGGTATCCGATTCGACCAAACTCTCGTATTGAATTTAGTAAAAATCTGGTTTTACTATAATTTAACATGACTAGATCCTTAATTTTATAGAAAAATTAATTTTTTAGATGCATCGAGTAACAAAATGTATCTAGTCTATAATATAGTTCAGATACATTAGTTAGCCGATGTATTTAAAATTGATTTAATTTAATTTTTAAAATTTGTTTTTAACGTTAATATGGAATATGAATAGACTTTTATGTTTCCTTCAACCAAAAAAAATAAAATGAATAGACTTTAGCCCCTAAACAGCATCATTATTCCTTAGTTCTGCTTAACTTATGTTTCCAATGCATTTGCACAATACCCAACCGATGCCAACTTCTGTTGCAATCCAAAGGAATATGAAGCACCACACCACACCTTAAGAATCACCACACCTTCATCTATTCACCTTATAAAGCAATGGCAAATGAATCAGAAGCACCACACCACACCTTCAGAATGGAGAACAATGGCAAACGAAAACGAAAAGAAGATGAGAATGGTTCTATATCCATTACATCTCCACTGTCTACTAAAAAAGAAGTTAGAGAAGATTTGGACACTGAAGATAAGGAAATTCCCTTTGTAAATTTGATCTCAGAAAGGTACTTGTTTAATTTTAGAACTTTTTTTACTTATTGCAAATTAATGGAAGAAGTTCTTATAACTTTGTGTTTACTTTATAGTGACAAACAATCTAACCTGCAATCCAAAGAGAAATTTTACATAAAACAATAAAATTTTAAATTTGATTGCATTGTGTGAAATTTTCACTAATGACTTGTGTAAAATTATGTTGATAGGTGGATGAAGGATCAAGACTGAAAATTGCTCTACAACTGACACTTCATCCTTTCAACAAAAATAGAGATTTGATGCTAACAAAATCTTTGGAACACAAGCAAGCTTTTGTGAAAGAAAATGATCCGGAGGAGAAGAATTGAAACTATTTGTAATTCATGCCGATTCTATAATGATGTTATTCCTTAGTTCGTAAACGCTTTTTTTGGTGGATTTTAGTTGGAGATTCTGTAATGATGTTATTTCTTAGTTCGTAAACGTTTTTTGATGGATTTTAGTTGGAGATTCTATAATGACATTATTGAATATTTGCACCACAATTTAAGTTATTGGTATTTTTTTGTGTGGATTTTTAGTTGATATTATATTGCTATTAGCCAAATATGGTCACTTATTTTTATGAATGTTATTAAATCAGCCATTGAGGAGCTTTATCAGTCATTGTGGAGCTTTAACTTTTCTGTTATTTTTGTGTTAGCTTTTCTGAAGTTATTATTATTAACAGTGAGACTATATGAAGTAACGAAGAAAACTGACTTAAATTATACTGCTAGAAGTAACAAAGAAGCATATAATAGCTTTAATTATCATAAGATGTCACTGAAATACAGAATTAAAAACAACACTACAGTAGAGAAAGATTATGAAGAAGGCCATACAAAGAGGGCTTGTTATTCAACACAAAAAATAAATCAAATGAAAGCATCAGCCATTCATTCACGAGCAATAACAAGCACTTGTTTGCCAACATTCTGACCCTTAAAGATGCCGACCAATGCTGCAGGGCCTTTATCAAGTCCCTCAGCTATGTCTTCCACATACACAACCTTCCCTTCTCTGATATGAGGCAAGACAAACTCCAAGAATTTTGCATATAGGTGATAGTAATCAACTACTACAAAACCTTGCATACGGATCCATTTATATATGAGATGCGCCAAATTTGTGACACCTTCATGTTGCGTAAGATTATACTGTGAAATCATTCCACACACAGGTATGCGACCGTGGATTTTCATATTCAGTAGTACAGCATCAAGTGTCTTGCCTCCAACATTCTCAAAGTAAATGTCAATGCCTTCTGGAAAGTGCCTGATTTACATAAATAGATATACCCCCGGTTACTAGTGGATTTCGTGTTACTACAAACACAGTAACTATACTTTTTACGTCAACAAACATATTGAACTAAAATATGTCCACTGCAAAATTGTTATAAACTAACCTTTTCAATGCTGCATCAAGGTCTTGCTCTTCTTTGTAGTTAATAGCTTCATCGTATCCAAATTTATTCTTCAATAGGTCCACCTGGTTGCATAAAGACACATAAAATAAGTTCATCCAAACACTAATATAAGTTCTTATATCATAAAATAAGTACAAATAAGCTTTAAATAAGCTCTTCAATATACCCCCAAAACATATTTGCATGACATATAAGTGAATTCTCCATAACTATGTAAAAAATGGGATAAAGTGATTGCATGCATAGATCGGTTAGTACATGATAGAGTCAAGCTAATCGTGATAAGAATGAAAAATTGCCTATTTCTCACTGTAGAATTATTTTGCTGGATCCATAAGTTACTACTTTCCTGAAGAATTTGATATAATGTAATAATACAGCAAAAATGGCAAGACCAGAGAAATTATTAAATGTAGATGACACAGCTAGCTTTTCAGGTAACACAGGTTTTTGGTTGTTCCCTACTGATCTGACCCCAAAAAAAATATCATAAGATTCAAAGAATAAAGTCAAATGCTGAATGCCTCTACAAACAAGTTGGATGTATGGGAAAAGGAAGCAATAGATAATTACTACATACTTTATTGATTTGTATGTTTGTGATGCTGATAATTTACAATCCGACTTTCCCTTGCAATCTGGGCAATAGTAATCTATATTTTCCAGATCCTGCATCAAGTAACCAGTTAGTCATCTTACATAATATTTTAGACCAGGGACATCAAACAAGCAAAAGAATAGTGAAAAGAGAGATGTAGGACCATGTTAACCATAATATGATACCTTCAAAAGTTTGCTAGAAATTTTGTCACACTCAGCATGCACCCAAACATTACAACCATCACAGCATACCTGACTCAAAGTGTCCATCCCCATAAGATCTCAAAATTTTGATTCTATGTGAAATAAGCATAAATTAAATCAAGCAGACACCAAATTGAGAAGTAAAATCTAACCCAATCACCAGCATCTGAATGGTGCCAAATCTTTTTGCAAATGCCACAATATTGTTTCGATTTAAGTAACTGTAGGATCAGAACCATGAGTGTTAATTAAATATCAGCAATAGATATATTTAGTCAAGAAACTAAAGACATCTTAAATGAGTCATTCGCTGAACCTTTGCACAAGATTTACAATAATACTGAGGAGCACAGCTTGAATCCTTAACCTTCTTCATGGTTTTGCATGGCAATGTCAAACCACAGCCATAACAAGATATTGTATCCTGCATAATTTGGATAAAATTACAGATTTAACCATACTCTATATGATTTAAAAGAGAAATTCATTAGAAATTAGTGCCGTTTCTCATACAGATATACTGAAAAAGATGAGAGACTTCAAATTAAAAACACATGCACCAAAAAAGGATCAAAAGCAGGCCAAAAACTCATGCACAGATCATAATGTTTGATTTTACAATCTGAGACATGATTTTTTAAAAAATCATCATGATATGGCATGCATCACTTAAACTCTCGATGTTTCATTCGTTAGTTGCATCCATTGATGTACTTATCATGTAATTCTTCACGATGCCTATATAAGAAACCAACTTTATTGGCCAGAGGGTACGAACGCCTAATTGTATGAATTCTCAAACTGATAAAGAAATTGCAAAATCAAGACACTTATTGATGAACTCAAGAGCATTTCATGTGATATACTATTATTAGAGAATTACAAGTAGAATGAATTTCTCAACTATTACAATGTTTTACTTCAAATGTATCAGTGAGTGAGTTACGTTCAGCATTACCAGATTACCACAACACAACTTTTTTCTTCTCTGGTGGTAGCAATTTGCAGGACAAGTTGCAAATATGCGTCAATATCAGAACAGTCTCGGTTAACATCTATTTGCGTGACACCGAACTGACACTGATACATGCAGAACATAAAGGTTAACATCTATTTGTGTGACACCGAACTGACACTAATACATGCAGTTCCATTTAATTATCCATTTTCTCAAATTATTACCTCTGTCGACGAGTAAGTGTCAATGTTGAGTTCAGTGTTTGTGTCTATGTAAGTGCGTCAAAGGTTAAGACATCAATTTTGTCATACAAATACAAGTTAAACCAACCATACTATTTTGATAACTATCCAAAACTAGCTTTGCAAGTTAAATGTGAGAAACAGGTAAAATCAATTTAAACTAACCAAGACCAGGATTTTCTGTGAGTCCATACTTCATTCCAGATGGTCTCTGCCATTCTTTATCAACAGGCTCCTCCCCTTCTGCATACAGATTCACCTTAACATCTCCTTTATTTACACCTTCCTCTTCCTTCTTTTTCTCTGGCATTGGAGCAACCGCAGCGACTCCAAGTCCAAGTATTCACCACTCCATTAGTATCACCATTCCCTCTTAAATCAATTTTTTTATCACCATAATCCAAAACAGGTTCAACCCCATTTTTGCTCCTCTGATTTTGGTTCCCTACTATCCCATTCAAGGCATAGTTTGACCTCAAAAACCTATCTTTCTCACTCCTTCTAACTCCATGCTTGGACGCAAAATCTAGTTCAGTCTCATCATCCCGGTTCGGCCTCGCAACCCCGAGAACCGGATCAATCTCTATCTTAGGAGAATACCCTCCTTCTCTATGATCAACATAATCAACAACAACACTATCAAAATTCTCACTTGCACTAGTCCCAGCTTCAGCTGAATAATCAGATAGGATATGTGTATCGTTTCTGATTTTTGTCAATGAAAAAAATTGGGGGTTTTGGCTTCTGCGTATTGGAGAATATTGGAACTGAGAAAGAAGGGGTGATTGTGAAGAGAAAAACGATGGTGATGGTAAATGTCGTCGTCGATGACCGGGAAGACGATGATATCTTCTTCGATTATGTCAAAGGGATTCGTGAAGAACGGGAAGGATTTGGGTTTGGGAAATTCGCGTGGGGTGTTGAGAAACAGTGTAAATGTATTGGTGTATTGATTGAACTGAGATGAGATCCAGTAGATGCATTTTTGGGATCCAATGAAGAACAAGAACCCTAATTGCAGAAGAAGAATCCTAATTTCATATTATTGAAGAGATTTTCGTTTTTCTTTCAAAGATAAATAGATTTAATTTTTTTTTGACAAAAGATTTAGTTTTATTTAAAAATATGAGATACTATTAATTATTAATTGAAAGTGGGGAGATTATACAAATAACAAAAATTATAAGCTTAAATATGTAAAACAAAACTTAATGCATAAAATAGTTAATAAGTCCACATGGTTAATTTTAAGTGGTGCCACATCAGCAGAAGGCAACTAGCACACCTACATGGGAAGGCAACCTAGCACTCACCAAAGTATAAAAGACAAGAGACGGAGTAAGAAATAGCCTCTAAGATAATCCTATTTGATAAAATAAAAATAAAGTTTACATAAGATTGTAAAAATAACAAATAAATACTCATTGGTTAAAATTTATTTTCTACTACAAAAGTAACAACAATGCGCGTGTTGATGCGACATGAGCAAAGCACATGCAGCCATTGCTTTCACGACGAGCAGTTTCTCTTCTCATGCAAGTGGCCCTTTGCTTGGTCCAGCAGCTTCTAACGTGGGAAGTACTAAGCCTAGCTAAACCTATTTTTGTGATGGAATCTGCATCTTTTTTGCTTACTCTTTCCACTTTCTATCAATATTCAAAATACAGCTGCATGTACCCAAACCCCCTTCATTTTATATGACTTTTGGTCTCATCATGTAATTCGTGTTATAGTGTTTGTGTAGTAGTAGTACACCACTATGTGTATGTTTGGTTTCAATTCTGGAGCATCCAGAATTGATTCTGGACGTGTAGAATTGATTCTGACTTGTTTGGTTTCTCAAAAGTAGAATTGATTCTGCCTCCAGAATTGATTCTACTTGAAGCTAGAAATCGTAGCTTCTGATTCTAGAATTGATTTTTACACTCAAATTTTTTGTTCAACTCACTTTTTCATGAATATATCCAAACATAAACCACTTCAGCTTAAAATCAATTTTGGCCAGAATCAATTTTACAGAATCAATTATGCCAAAATCAATTCTCTCCGCCGCAGAACCAAACACACGCTATATATATTTGTATAGATGCATGTAGGCATGTAACATATGTTTGGTTAAGTACTTAGCAAAATTGAGTTGAAGATAAAATAATTTATGTATGAACAAAGCCATGTAAAAGTGAGTTCAACTAATAGATTTGAATGTTAAAACTAATTATAGAATGATAAACTACAATTTCTAACTTAAGTAGAATTAATTATAAACACAAAATGAATTCAACCCTAAAGGAATCAAACATATTAGAATATAAAACCGTTATTGTATCATTATTATATCTGTTATTAGACATTCAGGTGGAATATTTCTATCTCAACATAAATACGCTGAAGAGATTATTGAGAGAGCTGCCATGTCATCTTGCAAACCAGTTTCCACACCAGTGGACACCAAAGCAAAACTTAGTGGAATCTCAGGTAATCCATATCACGATCCCTCTGAATATCGAAGTCTTGCAGGTGCATTGCAATATTTAACTTTCACAAGGCCTGATATAGCTTATGCCGTACAACAAGTGTGTTTATTCATGCATGATCCACGAACACAACACATGACTGCCTTGAAGCGGATTATTAGGTACCTTAAGGGTACAATTACCCACGGCCTACATATCTCTCCTTCCCTAGTTGATACACTCACCACATATACTGATGCTGACTGGGGAGGGTGTCCAGATACTAGAAGATCCACATCCGGGTACTGTGTTTATCTTGGGGATAATTTGGTCTCTTGGTCTGCAAAACGACAACCAACCTTATCCCGTTCTAGTGCTGAAGCAGAGTACCGTGGAGTTGCTAATGTTGTTGCTGAATCATGTTGGCTTCGAAAC
Source organism: Trifolium pratense (assembly GCF_020283565.1). NCBI lineage: Eukaryota > Viridiplantae > Streptophyta > Magnoliopsida > Fabales > Fabaceae > Trifolium > Trifolium pratense. Next base: position 40,651,037 of record NC_060059.1, on the reverse strand, counting down.
TTACTTTTAGAACTCCAGTGTCCGGTAACAAAAGCTACTATTGTCTACTGTGACAACGTCAGTACTGTCTACTTGTCAGGAAATCCTATTCAACATCAACGCACCAAACATATTGAAATGGATATCCATTTTGTTCGTGAAAAGGTTGCTAAAGGTCAAGTACGTGTTCTACATGTTCCGTCTCGTTATCAAATAGCTGACATTTTCACAAAGGGCCTTCCGCTGCAGTTATTTGATGATTTCCGAGATAGTCTCAACATTCGTCAACCTCCAGTTTCAACTACGGGAGTGTATTAGAATATAAAACTGTTATTGTATCATTATTGTATCATTATTTGTATCATTATATTAGGAGATGCCATATTAATTTATATTGATTAGGAAATTATTTTGATGAGTCAACACTGACTCAATATGGTTGTACATATACTGATTATGGCATAATGAAATGATCAAGGAAACAATTCTATTACACACAAAAAAAATAAAAAAAATTTAGCTCCTCTAAAAGTGGAACCAAGCAAATAATTTAAGATGCGATCCAGGTTTGCTTGATATCCCAAAACTCCTTGGCATATGACATGCCATTCACATTTTTAATTCTTAGCAAAACACGTTAATTGTATTTGCAACTCTCAAATCTAACTCCTTCTATTTCTTGTTGTTAAAGTTGAACATGTTTTCTTTGTGTATTGTGTAATCCGCATTGTATCAAAATTTGTGACTTGTATTTTTTACAAAGTCAAAAATGATTCTCTCATAAAAATTTCTCTATGTCAAAATTCATTGGAATCCTGGCAATTGAAAATTTTGACATTGCAATTTTATACAACTTGGGCACTGAGTAGGTTGGAAGGAAATAGAGGTGAGCCACAATAGAGAACTTAAATATCAAGTATTTACTAGCCAAATAAAGTTTTTCCCAAACAACACTTTTAAAGTACTATCAAAATTGTAGAAAATGTAGTAAATTTTCAAGAATACGTATATGAAAATATTGAGCTCCAATTATTATCTACGTATAAATTTTGCAAGGATCTCATTAGAAACACCATAAACCCCATGAAGTTGTTTTATAATGAGATATTGATATTACTGACGTGTCATGACTTATTGGTTTGTCCCAAAAGCTAGGATCAAAGTGGTCTACGTACCTTTCATGGTTGTACGTTCCTTTCATATCCTCAAATTACAGGCTAATAAAGAGTAAGCATAACTTAGTTGGTGCTTTTTATTTTTGTGTTTTTTCTTTGATAAGCTAGTGTCCTTTTGTTGTTTTCATCATAACTATATTTTTGTGGCTAATGCTTGCAAACATATCTTATCTCAAAAGCATTGGCTTTCATCAGTTATCAATTGCAACCAATTACAATACTTATTTTTCATCACTAGCTATATATCTAAATCTAAAATATACTAATTAGTTAATTAATAGCAAGATAAATGTTTGGGTGACATTAAACACCTATATCCAGTAATTGGTATTTCACCTCGTCCGAGGCTATATATTGTTCTCTTCTTTTCAAAATGATCCGATACACATATGCTGGATGAACCGATGCATGGAAGATCGGAGGCTCACATGTATCGATACATGAGGGATGAACCCGTTCTTCATGCACCGGTTTTGGGTTAGATTTTGTTTTGTTTTAAAATATGCTTGTTCTTATTTTTAACGCATATATTATTTTATAAATGGAAATAGTTATATACATATAAAAATAAGAGTGAGGTAAAAATTATGAGTACTCTCCCCGCTTTTTTTACGGGTAGGATATTCACTCTACTTTATGCTAGAATCGGTAGAGTTTGTTTGAGTGTCGTGTTAGTTCTTGATGGGTTCGGGAGATTGGAGGCCCTCTTGTTGATTTGTCTTACCTATTGTTGATCATTGTCTCTCTCTTCCTGATAAATATTATTCTTTTTGTTGTGGTGCTTTTGAAGGGTTCAAGTTTGTTGGTGGCGTGTTAGCTCATTGTTTCTTTGTAGTTTTATTTTTCTGTTTGTTTTCTTGTTTTACTTTATACATTGTTGGATTCTGGCGGAGTGTACTTCTAATACCTCTTTGTTTGAAGATGAATTTTAGAGAGAGATTCTCTTGGTATAATTTAGGATCGGACAAAGGATCTTTGGATCCATCTTTAAAATTATTGAGTCTTGTAAAGGTTTGGAAAAATAATATAATTAGATTGAAGGCTAATTATTAGGTAATTATTTATCCGAATAGACTAAACAATATTTTTTGTATTCTTCTTCTTCTTCTTCTTCTTCTTCTTCTTCTTCTTCTTCTTTATTTTTCTGTATTTTGTTCTTTTGGTTTTGGATGCCCTCAATTTTGCTCAAATCAAAGTAATTATTGGTGTGATTTTTCAATCAAAATCATAACACTTTCTATTCAAATTCATTCCTTCAACATTCTTTTTTGTTCCTTCTACTTTCTTTTATCATTTAAATAAATGGGATTTGAATTATCTACATTAAAAAATCTATGTTCATTTGCTTTTAGTGTAAAAATACTAAAAGAAAGAATGAAGAAAAATAATATAGTAGGTGGTACTAAAAGAAACTAAATACAAATGAATATATAATTTTTAATTGTAAAGAATTCAAATCCAAAGAAATAAGTAATCTCCAAAAGAAAATAGAAAACATGATGTGGGACTCACCAGGATTCTTTCTCACTATTTTGAAAAGAAAACATAAGATGCATGGGGACTACTTTTTGACATCTTTTTCTAATTTTCTCACAATATTATTTATATCTTCCTTCATTTCTTATAGCTGATTTTGTTGCTCAATTATTATATTTTAATATTTCTATAGTTTTTTATTATGTGAACTTTATTATAAAGGGCCATATTAAATAGTACCTCTAAAACTACAATGATTAAAATAATAAAAATGGAAATAAAAACAGAAATTTTAAATAAAAAATACTATTTTTTTAAAATTTTAAAATATTAAATACAATATGTACTTTTAAAATTATATTATCATTTTTTTTCCCTAAATCATTGTCTTAAAAACACTTTTTAACATCTCTTTATTATAAACTTCTCACTTTCTTATATAAGCCAAAAATAAATGTCAAAATCATGGTTCTGGGCACCCAGTATTGGTTGTGAGATGAAATTTTTATTATAATAAGAAAAAAGATGGTAATGGTAGTGAGATGGTATTGAAAGTTGAAAGTCTTGGAACCATTGAAAATTTGCAAATTGTTAGCCGCCAGGTCCCTTGGTTTAAGGAGCCTGCTAGAAAGAGAGCCACCTTCACCATTTTTTTAATATGGTTAACAAGCCACACTCACTCTTTTTCTCTTTATTTTTTTTGGCTCCACATGTATAAGCTTTTCCCTCAACCATGGAATACAATTAACAATAGTATTCCGCAGATTCATGCATCTGTTGTTTAACTTTAGTGACTAACTGTTGCATGCTCTTATTACACCAGTACTATATTACAGTCGGCAAGACAATTATTTTATGGGAGTTTCCACGGGACATTTGAATAATTTGAATGTACTGATACATTAAATCAGTAAATTAATAAATTAACAATTATTTTTATGAATTAAGAAACTATTAGCAGATTATTGTATTTTAAAAATAATAATATCAAAAGAAAAAACACAATTTCATCGTTTATAAGTATTACAATAACTTTTCTAATATTTTTAAGAAAAAAAATTCAATATCAACTATTATGATGAATTAAAATTAAAAAAATATCAAATTTTATATTTTTGAAAGTTTTGATGAATAATATTTAGTTAATATAATTTTTTTATTGATAAGGAAATTGTTTTTCTAATACTCATTTACCTATTAATTTAATTATATAATGTATCGGATCGGTACATTAGAAATTAACATATTTACCAGCACTAGAGGAAAAACAGCCATGTCAAACAAAATTTAAAATAAATTAAAAATAACAAAATTTAGCACTCTAACATCAAATTTTAGAGACTGATTTAGAGACCAACTTAAATCAGTAACAAAAACTATGGTCACGGATATCTGTTGTGATGAAATTAGCGACAAAATTAGTTTCAATTTTTTTTGCGGTAAAGTTTAATATATTGGTCGCTAATTCGATCTCTAATGCGACCAAAATATTTTGGTCTTTAAATTGGTCCCTAAAAACAAAATTTCTAGCAGTAATTATCAGACTCGCAAAAATTGTCATCCCAATTTGAAAGCGAGCTCTTGATTTTCTGTTATTTTTATAATTTGGATGATAAATAATTATTTTTTGAGCAAAATATCATCGTATGAAAGATAAAAAAACTATGTCGAAATCTATTGAAAAAAAACAACCTATGTCAAAATTGAAATTGCAACAAATATGCTAAATAAGTACGTGATTAAAAATTCATCAAAAAAAGTAGGTGATTAAAAAATATTTTAAAATGAAAAATTTATATTCTCGAAAGAATTATTTTAAAATGAAAAAGTAGGTGATTAAAAAATCTTTTCTAGTGTTTAATTATTTTTATTACGAAAGAATTAAAGTTGCTATGAGGAATAATATCCCAATTTAAAATAGGCAAAATTTTAGAGTTCAAATTACACTTATTTATTAAGTTTTTTTTTTTGACAAAACACTTATTTATTAAGTTATTCACATATGTTTAGTAGAATTTAAACACAGAATGTCTCTCTCAATCGGTCGTTGGTTGGTTCAGTGGTAATTATCGCTAGACTTGGTAGGGAGAATCACAGTTCGATCCCCGCAACTGTGATTGGAAGAGGACTGAAACCACTTGATACCAAAATTGACCTCCGAACCAAAATACATGGTTCAATAGACCAAATACTGATGTTAAAAAAAAAACACGGAATCGAATCTTAGATCTATCATTTTATCACTTGTGTATATTGTTGGGTTTTGCTAGATCCCATGTTGAACATTGATGAAGTATCAAAGTAAGTATATAATTATCGTATCCACAGGGATTGTTCCGAATCAAATACGAGTAAATTGGATCATATAAAAGTAATTTGCAATAAAATAAAATAGGGGGAAGTGTTCAGATTTCAGACTTGAGAAAGTAAATGACAAGAAAATAAGGTTTTCTTTCAAGATGCGAAGGCGATTGGATCTTTTCGGTTCATCTGATCACTATTGTCTCGGATATCTCATGCGTATTAACAAATTACAAACTTAGTTCCATGATTCGATTAAAATAAATAACTATGTCCAATGTCTTGGTACATAGTCCTCTCAATTGATTATCAATCCCTAATGTCTTAGGATGACCTATAATCAATTGAGGTTTGTTTCCCTTTAATCCTTGAATTCACAATTAACAAACCTATATGTCTAAAGAATAAGTTAATTGTACAATTATCTCTAGGTCAATCAATTCGTTTCTAATGTCTTAGTAAACAAACAATTATAATCATCAAACAATTCGCGACGTTGTATAAAGCATTAAGAACAAGAGATAAAATAATGAAACTAACTTCGTAATTATATTAAAACATCATATGAAATTCATGGTTCAAGACAATAATAACTAGAATCCCCTAGGATCCAATCATAGAGTTTAGTTACTCATAATCATAGAAACAACAATAATTAGAGTGAAAGAATTCATTACAATGAAGAACAATGAAGAAATTCGTGCTCTGATCTTGATCTCAAAAGTGCCTCTGTCGCCGTCAAAACTGTCCAACCCTAATTCTGAACAGAAAAAGTATATATATGGTGTAATCTGCGTACCGGCGCCCCGCGCCAGCCCGTCTGCGCGCCGCGCATACTGACAGAATCTTCAGGCAATTCCAGCATCGTTTCTGCGCGGCGCGCCAGCTTGGCAGAATCTACAGACACTTCTAGCAGCTTCTGGGCGCGGCGCGTGATGCTTCCTTGGTCTAGGCGCAGTACACTTCTATTCCTTCACTTTTTGGCCTCAAATCCTTGTGTTCCGAGCATTCTTGTCATGATTCTTTTCCTCTTTATTCTTGCATAAAAACATACTAAATGCTATCTAGAAATGCCCTAAAATGTGGTTAAAACATAGTAATGACGTGAAGTCATCAAACATATGATGGTCAATAGGGCTAGATCTTTTCTACTTTCATTTTCTAAATATAAAAAAAATAAATTATGATGAAGGGATGATGGTCAATAGGCCTTATTTATTATTGTGTTTGGCTAAGAGTATTTACCTTAGTTTTTATTTTCTCCAACCTTATTTATAAGTAAAAATTAACAATAAAATTTGACCTCAAATAATAAATGCAACTTTATTTAATGTTATTTTTCTAAAAATATCATCGTTAATTGTTCTACTTTTTGCATTACCATATAGTCTCGATGCAAATGTAATAGATAATTTAGTAAAAATAAAAAAAATCTTAATATGTATTAAATAAAACAATTTTACTTATAAACAAAGGACGGGGGAGGGAGTATAGTTGGAGTTTGCTAGATCCTTCTTTAATTAAAGTATCTTAATTACAGTAAATTGTTTTAATTAAATTATTGGAGTATTGTTTTAAGATACTTTAAACAAAAATGATGAGGAAAAGTTCAAATTGAACATGTCGGCTCTATTGTCTTTTCCGTCAGAAAAAAAATCTTTTTAGGACTCCCTCGGTGATATTTTATAAGTAAAAATCTATTTTTTAGATACATTGTATATCCCAGATTTATTAAATATATAATGAATTTAGAAAATAGATTTTTGCTTATATATAAAATGTCACCGAGAATATTAATTAATGATACTTTGTTATTGGTGAAAATTAATTAATGATACTTTAAGGCTAGATTAAGGTAGGACCAATTAAGGACATTATTAATGTTGAAATTGAAAATCTCGAGGATTAAATAAATGTTTTGATACAAACAAGCACAATAAACGAGATCGCATCACTGTATCAATGACGTGGCGGCAGAGGAGTTTGACTCATGGAGTAGTAACATTGAAACGGCGATTCTATTTTTTTAGATTCAAAAACGGCGATTCTAATTTTTCTTATAAAAAAATTGCGATTCTTTACCTGCAAAAAAAAAATCGTGATTCCTTATTCACAAGTGAATCTTTCAGATGTGGACAAAAGTTATTGAAAAAGAAAATTTACAGACCAAGAGTACTGCGTTAGGTTATTTTATAAAGAAAAATGCTAAAAAGTATTTCGGGACATTGTTTAGGATGCAAATATAGTTATATGATTTGGAACTTGTGTAATCAACTAATTGAAAGTTTAAAAAGTTTTTTTTTTTCAATTCAAATATTTTTTTTCTTGGTTCCCTTAACCAGTGCCTCAGGAGCATCGGTTAACATGATCATTTTATAAATTTGTCTGTTGTTAACATTGTACTCTTTATCAATTATTGTCTCATCCATCTTTTCCTCTTTAAAATAGACGGAGTAAACGGAGCAGAGAGCAATTTGATTGACGTTTTACAATTTCATTAGGTATTTGTCTGTTTCCAAATTTCAGAAGGATATTTGACGAATCTTGAAATTTCAGGGCGGTATTTGGCATCTCACTCATTTGTTGAAAATTAACATTATTTTTACAATTTTATCCTTTAATAGAGATAATTAGTTAGGAATCTTCACTCATTCAAACACTTCTCAAACACCGTTTTTCCTACCTAAAGAAACACATTAATTGTCGGTCCTTTGAACTTCTCAACATAACTTAAAAAACGGTGACATCATATCATTGATTAATATCTTTTCAACTCTTCATGCAACTGTTGGTTCAGACACGTAGACTCCACTTTTAACCATTCATTAACTTCCTTGATTATTTGCATCGGAAAAGACAACTTCTTAAATCTCACCCATTCTCAAGTATGCATTTATAGTAGGATATACTATTAGATATATTAACTCTTTCACTTATATATTATTCAACATCAACACCTATTTTTGCATCTAATGAAGACTTCTAAGAGCATCCACAATGGAGCACTCCATTTTTGAGTACTTAAATGATCCCACATAGACACATCATCAATTTATTATTTTTTTAATAATAGTACCTAATAGGTACTCAACCCCTCCAATGGAGCATTTCTTAAAAAGTTCTAAAATGGGTCCCATCAATAACTCCACATCATTAAAATTTGAAATTTAATTTAAAATAATATTGCCAAATTAAATTTTTTTGAATATATTAATAAAGTGGGTCCCATAAAAAGAAGAGAGAGAGAGTTCTTATATTAGAAGTGGTACCTATTAGGTACTAAAATGTTTTGTGCTCCAATGGTAGTACCTAATAAGTACCATGAGTACCTAATAGGTACTACACCATTGGAGATGGTCTAAGTTCTAACTCATATTTTCAAATTTAAAAACAGTTTTCATTTATTTTTTTAAAATTAAAAAACACAAATAACCACCACTTTGTGAGTGGAACAAAAAATGCACATAAAGCAATGCATGTAAGTTTTGTCCGGATATATATACTCTCTTCGTCCCTAAATATAAGCACAATTTTAAAGATAAATTTGTCAATAAATACTACCTCTGTCCCATATTATAAGAAAAAAAAAAGTTTTGACACTTATTAAGAAAAGTAAAATATGATAATTTGAAATATGACTTTTTGCGTGTTTCTTGAAATAAGTTTCATAGGAAGATATAAAAAGAATTTTTATTGATTATTGATTATGGAGAATAGAAGAGAGATGATAAATTAAATACAATTTGTATTAAATTTCATCAGAATAAGTAAAAGTAAATCTTTTTTTTTACCGTAAGTAAAAATAAATCTTGAAAATGATAAAAGTAAGTAACGTTTGCTTATAATTTGGAATAAGAAAAAATGATTTTTTTTGCTTATAACACGAAATGGAGGGAGTATAATCTAATTTTCAAATTCTTTTGACACATTTATTATTACTTTTTCAAGTATAACCATAAATACGCAAATCAACCACCGACAACAATTTAGTAATTACTAGTATAATATCTAAAAAATCCACATTAATTACGGTATGCTTTTCTTAATATGCCTGTGGAAAGAGTATAAATTTTCAATAAATTGTAATTTTTTGTCTTAAAATAAGTAGCCCCAGCCTACGAAGAGACACACCGTAAGAGCCTAAATAAAACAAACGGTTGTACTACAACTCACGAGAAAATAAATAAATAAATTCCATTCCAGCACATAAGCATTTGAAGTCCGTAAAAATTGGCTATAAAAACGGTCCTTCGACACCATAGTTTGTTGCAGACTCCAAACATTTCTCAGAAAAAAACCTTTCTTCCTTCCTTCATAAGGGTGAAGAATTGCAGAGAGAGTCAGTCACCAAGAAAAAAAACATGGGTGGTTGGGCTATTGCTGTTCACGGTGGCGCCGGTGTTGACCCAAATCTTCCTCTTGAACGTCAAGAAGAAGCCAAACAACTTCTTACCCGTGTTCTCAATCTTGGCATCTCTGCTCTTCGTTCCAATCTTTCCGCCATCGATGTTGTCGAACTTGTGGTATACTATGTTCTACCTCGTACCCACACCCATAATGTTCTGTCCTGTCCCTTTTTTTTACCATTATTGTTTCATAACAACAATGACCGCAATATTTGTGACATTCATAATTGTATTTCCCCTTTCTAATAAACCAACCACACACACATAAAGCAAAAAAAAAAAATCATTTTTCATAAAACTTAATCAAAAAATGAAATATAAAATATTTGCTCTCAAACATAAGTAAAAATATTTATTTAGTATTTTTTTTTTAATCAAATTTTGCTTATATTTGAGATCAGAGTAATATTTCCTCAGTTCAACATTGAATATTTTATTTTTTATTGAATTTATGAAATACATGGATTATAATAATATTTAATTATTCCCATGCATTTGGAGGGGATATTTATTTTATTTTTTTTAATGTTTTTTTCATTTGATATCAGAATTTGAGATTGAGATGTGTATTTTTTTTTTATGAAATTAAGGTGAGGGAATTGGAAACGGATCCACTATTCAATTCGGGTCGTGGATCTGCCCTGACGGAAAAAGGTACCGTGGAAATGGAGGCTAGCATAATGGATGGTCCAAAAAGACGATGTGGTGCTGTTTCCGGCTTAACCACCGTCAAAAATCCTGTTTCATTGGCACGTTTAGTCATGGAAAAATCTCCTCATTCCTATCTTGCTTTCGACGGGGCTGAAAACTTCGCCAGACAACAGGTACATTAGGACATATGTTAACATTTCTAATAAATTTAAATTATACAAAATAAAGATCATTTGTATTGGTGTTGGAACTTTGTTTTTGTTTTGTAGAATATGTTGATTATAATATTTGTGAACGTGTAGGAATCTATTGGGTTAATAAATAATTTATTAATGTTAATTGTACTAAAATATTTGATGGTTTGTGTAGGGTGTGGAGGTTGTGGACAATGAATACTTTATCACGCCTGACAATGTGGGTATGCTTAAGCTGGCAAAGGAAGCAAATACAATCTTGGTACGTAAATTATTAGTGGTATCAAAATTCAACATGGATCTTGTTTCAAATTTCAATTACTAGATTCAATTGTACGGTTTAAAAGGGGTCCATCATGTGTTTTTCTGAATGGTTCCTTTGTTAACATGTTACATGTGTATAAAAATGATTTTGCATCTCTCTCTACAACTGTTAAACAAACATGACACTATTTTTTCCAATAATTGAGGAGATTTGTGTGTGATTGGGATTGAGATTCTTTTACAAAATAAAGGAAATATATGTTTAATTACATGTTTTAGAGCAATTAGAACACTTTCTCTTTATTATTTATTTTCTTCAAAATAATCTTTCTCTCTTTTTTTAACTCTACCAAACTCTTAGTACTACGATTTAAAAAGAATCTCTACCAAACTCCTTCAAAAGAGAGTTAAAGACAAAGTGTTGGTTCAATTATTAATTAATTTCAAACTATTTATTTGACAATATATATAGTAATAGTACACAGTGTCAAACCAATAGTATCTTTAATTTCCAACCTTGGCCACACATCTTAAGATTTAATTTTGTTTCTTTACAAGAGTAATTTAATTTTTATTGTACCATTATTAATTAATTAATTAATGTTTGTGTGATGCAGTTTGATTATCGAATCCCAACATCCGGATACGAAACATGTGGTCAAGGGGTTGAAAGTCCAATGAAAATGAATGGACTTCCAATGAGCATCTATGCACCTGAGACAGTTGGGTGCGTAGTTGTTGACCGTGAAGGAAGATGTGCAGCAGCCACATCAACTGGAGGTCTAATGAACAAAATGATTGGTCGTATTGGTGACTCACCTCTCATAGGAGCCGGGACCTACGCGTGTAACCTTTGTGGCGTGTCATGCACTGGTGAAGGCGAAGCTATCATACGTGGCACTTTGGCGCGTGAGGTGTCGGCTGTTATGGAATACAAAGGTCTTGGTCTTCAAGAGGCTGTTGATTTCGTCATTAAGCACCGTTTGGATGAAGGATATGCTGGACTCATTGCTGTTTCTAATAAGGGTGAAGTTGCGTATGGATTTAATTGCAATGGCATGTTTAGGGGATGTGCTTCTGAGGATGGTTTCATGGAAGTTGGAATTTGGGAGTAAAAAGTTGCAAGCAATTGTGATTGTATCATGTTACTGACTTAGTGCCAGTTGAAATTGTTGGTTGGATCTTTTTTACTTTATTTTATTTGTTGTAATTTGGGTTTAAGGGGGTGGGTTAGTACTAGTTATATGATGATTTATGACTAGTTGTTTCATTGCAACTTGCATTAGGTCCCGTGTTGTAATTATTAGTTGTTTAAGAGGGATAGAAAATGTGAAATAATAGTGGCATTTGTATTGTTTTTATTTCTTTTGGAAATAAAAAATGCTTGTGACACCCCCCTATATACCCGTGTACCTTTTCTCTTCTTATTTATAATAATGCAATTTTTATTTCCCCTGTTTTTCAAAACAGAGTACAAAATCAAATTCAAATTCCAATTCCAATGAGACTGGTCATGAGAATTTAAGTGGTTGGACTAAGTAATAAAATACTAGTGTTAGTGTAACTTTTTTAGTTAAAACAATTTCATGACATTTCATTCACAACAATTGATTTAATACAATTTAGAATATTCATAAAACTAAGAATGACGAACACCTGTCTAAAAAGTACTATTTATAATATAAACTAGTAAAATAATAAATTTGGTGCGCACCCTAAAAAAGTGTACCTAGGTGGCGGTCATCCAACCTTACTTGCCCTTAGAACCGACGTTACAAACAGAAATAAACTAAAATCAAACAGAAATAGACATATTTACACAACTATTGGATCCACAAGCGAAAATCAAAGCCAAAATAGAGACAAACCTACCGCTTGATTCCTAGAGTTTAGGATTTTAGCAAATATATCAAGTGAACTTTTCAAAATTTTAGCAAAACACGAGTAGATGGACTAGCTCTTCAAAATCAAATACATCAAATACTTTTAACAACCTCTATTTTGCCAAGATTCTCCTAACGTAGATCTAGATCGTCCTATTTTAGGATTCGGTAAAGTTGAGTTAGAATAAGATGAAATTGACTTATTAATATTGTTATTATTAGTAATCTCAATTTTCAAACATAACATGAACCCGCGTGTCATTTGAACACTATTCTCAAAGACACAATTATTACAGTAAGTTCTAATGAGAGTATAAATCACGCGAATATCATATTGAATTTCGAGCAAACAAACACATAAAATCACGCGAAGATCATATTGAATTTCGAGCAAACAAACACATATGAACTACTATGTTGACGATATTCTTCTATGTTAAAGTCAAAGAAGATTCAATTTTATCAAATTTTTAGGCATAGTATAGTGCATATACATTTTTCTTATAATCCCATATAATGCATATAGGAATAGGAAACAGCCCCCACAAGATGCAACCTCTCTATGCATGAAAGGTGGCTATGAAATGGTTGCAACTTACCACTAGTTGTCTAGTCCAATCTCCTTGTCAACATTCACATAATAAGATTGATGAGCCCACCAATAATATTGGAAGTCTTTTTCTTTTCTTCTTCTTCTTAGCTTAATTTGTTGCTACAATTTATTCATTCAATTGTTATAGTACTTGGTACGTTACAACCACAAGTCGCATTTACAGAGTTTCAAAACTCTCATAATATTTATAAATTACATAACATGTCAAATAAATTTGTGGTTGGTGTTGAACCAAAATAAAACAAGAAAGTGAGGACTGATGTGATAAATAAAAAGCTGATCATGACTCAACGTGTCACAAAGTTGTATGAATTGTAGAACATTGGGGGGGGGGGAGTAGTGGAGTATCATATATACTATTCAGAAATTTGTTACACACTGTAAAAAAAACTTAAGAGATATTAGAAAAAATTAATCAATTGATTTAAGTATTATTCAATGTCTTTTTACTAGTACATCAAGAGAAGTGCAATTGATTTTTTTAGGAAGATCAATTTTATACACTCCTCAAGTTAGTTGATCAATTTTTATTTTTAAAATAAGTGATTGAAATTTTGAATAACAAAAGTCAGGGTTTTGCTTTCGGTTTGGACTAAAGAAATCTTTATAGAAAAGTATATTTTATAATTTTTTATATTATATTTTATACATATATAAAAGTAACATTTGATTAAAATATAGTATACAGTATTAAGGGAAATGATTATAAAGGTGATTTTTATTCCACTCAATAGATATTTGTAAGATCATATCCTATTTATAAATCTACTGAAAACATGTTTTTGATTTTGTTTGTCTTTACAAAGAAACTTTTGCATGCTCAACAATTTAAAAATTGGCATCATAGTTCGTGCTTATATTTTGGAGTTTGGAAGAGCATTTAACGTTACTTTCAAATTCTAGCCAAAACAAATGACATTAAAAAACCTAAATTTCTTTTTGGTGCAAGAGAGGGACCTAAGTCCCAAGAGAAAGACAAAGCAAACCACTAGCTACTAGGTACGGTTCTGGACTTGGTCTAGGTCCAGCTTAGTGGTGAGTATGGTCCAATTAGACATTAAGTTTGGCCTAATACGCACGCTGGCCCAAAGCTACACATTTCTGCTCATCGATACTTATGTAACAGTCGAAATCAGAATGATTGATATTTAATGCAAACCGTGGCTTTTTAGCCATTATTCCGACAACTATTACTGCCGAGGTCGCAACATTTGTCCTCACATTAATAGTCTTTATTTTGCATCGTGCAGAAGGGTTAGGTATTTCATTCTTATTCTCTCAAACATCTCACTTAACACATACACTGACTTAAGCATCAGAGTGTTTTGCAGGTACATCCCCCCCTAACGACCACCGTACTAAAGAGGCGTTTCACCGACCACAACCATTTAAGATCAGGTAAGATCAAGTACAAAGATGGAGAGTCCCATGTTGGAGGTAAGATGATCAAAACACAAATTTATAAGTGAATATAAATTTCACATTACAATCAGGTTTTATAAGGTTGAATTAGACACAATTCAAAATTCTAAAATAACATCAAATTAGTAGGAAGATCTAAGATCATCTGGGTGAAGAGTGTGTTAAGACTTAAGAGTTGAGCTTTTTCAGATTACTAAAAAATTGTTGAAAGATTTAAAATTGTGATTGCAATAACAGATCACAACAACGTCTATGTTGTAAAATTGTAATGTAGAAATCTAAATTGCAGCCATATACTTTGTTGGAAGCATTCTAGCTAGTTTTGTGTCAAATCAACACCATGAAATTACACTTGGTGGGTCTCTGCCTAACTCTGCATACACCACCGATCACACTATCTTTCTGTCATATTTTGATTTCTCTTGCAACTTGTTTTTTTATACATATGCATTATGAGGTCCCTTCAATGAACAATAAGTTAAAACATATCAAACAGAGAGAATCACATGTATATCTTACAATACATAGCAAATCCTCCCGACAAAGATTTTCCTTTTTATAGTATCACTTTAATCTTAATCACCTTGATTATGAACATTGTTAGTTAGCCTGATTATGAACATTGTTACATCAACTGCATGCATTTCATATATTTCCAAAATATTATTTTGCATGATTCAATGCTTCCAAATTTAGACCCTATATATGTATATATCTATAGGATAGCTAGGTCCTTATTTTTAAGGCTAGTTAGAGCCACATCTTGTATGAGGTGTCTGGCTACTTCAGTACTTCTACCATGATTTTGAGCTTCAAGTTTCATCTAATACATTGACACGTTCTTTTTGTTCTTTTATATCTATGCTACTCTCTTCCTTGATTCTTATCACAGATTTTCAGTACTGTCCACTTCAAATAATAAATGTTTTAAGATTTTATTTAAAAAATGGGACTACATTTGCCATGTACTTAAATTTTGACGTAATTTTGCATAGTGTTAAATGTTCTGGACCGGGTCTATGCCTAAATCTTCAACGGACTCCACAATAGAGACACATGCTAATGGGATGTGTCACTAGCACACCCAAGCAAATCCATTCAATACATCACCACGTGACTAGGATCACGCGATGTTGATAATAAAGTCGAATTTCTCAATGGGCACAATGGCTTTTCGGCTGTTTCTTTTGAGACCCGTCTACAAATACACACATGTATCAAGAAAAAGGTACACACTTTATTCCGTAAAACCTCTCACTCACGTCTTTTAAAAGCTGACTCGAGTGTTAGAGGTTTTACAAGTACACACCTTCCAAGTGAGCTCAACCGTCGTTCTATGCTGTACATTATCAATTTTCGGCCGTCAATATAGGTCCACTTTGAAGCTATAAATATCTATGATAGTAAAGAGAATGAGTGTGAAATGTGACATGTATTATTACTGAAGCTATGTTCAGAATGACATGGAAAAATAATTTGAAACTTCATAACACAAAACCACAAAATGCAAAGATTCTATCTTTATTGATACGGTTGGAGGCTTAGATCTTGCTGACTGGGATCCAGGACACTCTGTCAGTTGAAATTATATAATATAGAGCTCTTATATAGTCCAAACTATGTTGAGCTTGATTATTCCATGAAATTGCTATGATCCAAAATACATAGATACCTTTACAAAATGCAATTGTTTTTCATGATCATGTACGGTCTAAATCTAAAGTGGCCTACAATGTCTCCTGTCATTTTCACTCTATATGTGAATGAACATATCTAAAATCTTGTTATCATAGATACTCAATTCCCCTGTAATTTTAACCATAATCTTTAAAAGCTAAGATTATGGATAACTTGATTAATTAATTTCTAAGCACTTGACCTGCAATAGACCTTAATACATTTTCCTTAAGATGGTAGTTGTCCATTGGTGTGTGGTATGTCACTTAATCAGAATTTTCTCCTATTCACATTCTTGAAGATTCCAGAAAAAATAGCTTACAAATAATTACATTAAGTTAAGGGAAACCACTTAGTTTTTTTTTGTTGACAAAAATAGTGAATATTATTAAAGAGAATTAAAAAAGGATTGGTTTATAACAATATAAGGAGTTGTTTCTTCCATCCATATCTGATTTGGGCCAGGAAAAGGCATGTTGGGCCAAACTATGGGAAATACCATACAAATTCTACTTATATGGTTGAAATTTTCTCCCTCCTATTATTCGCAAAGAAAATATCTACCAGAAGATATCTTCCGGTGGATGGGGAATTTTTAAGCAAATCGGAGGGTAGAAGAGCAACACCTGAAAGATATCTTAGAAAAATAATCTAGGTATAGGCTTCTACAGTTACCGGAATCCACAGTCATGAGCAAGCATGATAGCTTGGTAGGTCGGATAGGCTTCTGCAGTTGCCGGATCATTGAATCCATTGACCAACCAAGTAGCTGAATTGTTGATCATGTAATTTAACAATACTAAGCGAACTTGACATTCCATCTTTACTCAAAACATGAAGACATTAAGTATACGAGTCATTTCAACAAAAAAATTGAATATACATAATGAGGCACAGAGTAATCAATCTTAATCTTAATAAATAATCAAATTAAATATATAACATACATTCTTGGAACTGAATTCAATTTACAAAGTCAAAATGTGAGTCGTTCAATTTTAATTTGATAGTCTGAATCACGCGACTGCAACAAATGTGTGATCACTTTTCAATTAGCTAACTTGTGTACGAGTAAAGTTATGTCTGTTTGAAGCGAGATAGGCATGAGCTAACTGGATGCCCAAATGAACCTCAGACATTGTGGTAAGATGAAGTTTATCTGCCTTGAGACGCAATCCTTTGGCATCGACACATTTGACATTCGGAAGTTTGATACTCAATTGAGCATGTCTCACCTTCTCTATAAACTTTCCTTCCCCTGATGCAAGTGCTACCTGCAGCATATCAATAATAATTTGAGTGTCCATGTTTGGTTTATTTTGAAACTACATTGTCAAACTACATAATAAGTATATATGATGATGCCCGTATAAAATCATTAGAAAACAAAAATAAGTTGAATATGCACAGAATTATTCATTATATGAATATTCAATATTAGCGAATTAAATTTTGACATTTTGATTGCGTTTGATCTGCTAAAAAATAAGGGACTGGACAGAACAACTTCTGTGTTTGATTTTAAAACTGTTTCTGGTACTGGACAAACTGGGGTCAAGGAACAGGACAAAACTTGAAATTCTTGTCTCCACAGAACTACGGGACAACTTTTTGTCCTCAGCACAAGTTATCTAAAATACCAAAATAACATTTTTATCATCAAACATCGTACAACACAAAGTTTGTTCAATACCTTAAACGTTTGTCATGTGTTGTTCTGTCTTGTACTGTCCTGTACTATTCTGTTCAGTATTTATATTTTGCAGATCAAACGAACCCTTTGTCCTATAAGTACAATTCAATTGATAGCTATAATAGCGTTGTTATGCAAATATCTGAGTTTAAAGTCCCACTCTTTGAAATTTAAGGTTGTAAGTATAACTATTAAATTATTTGATAAAAATCTCACGCCACATTTCATGATGAAAAAGAAACAATTAAATATACATTTTTAAACGAAATTGTATGGTTTTTCTTTTAACAATTGTTGCAAGTTGGTATGTTGGCCCATTTATTAAACTATTTGGACCTACTACTTTTTTGATAGATTATGGGCCAACGGTCGAAATTTTAAATCACGAAAACATGACAAGTCCTATCAGTTACAATTGCGCTTATGTGTGGTGGTGCTGCATCCAGTTTTTGGGTGGTGGGTGGCGTTTCTGTGTTTTGCCGGATTCTGGTTGTCCTCATCCGTCACATAGGGTCGGGGTTGTATTTTAACCGGTTCGGTGTTTGCTCTATTTACATCCGTTCGTGTTTGTGGCCTATGTTGCCTTTTATCCTCATCTTTGAACGTGGACTGCTGGTGCAAAAGTACCGTTAATATTTGCTGTGGTATGTGTAGTGAGCTATTGGTACAAGAATCGGTCCATATTGATTGTCAGTTCATTCACCATCTTGAAATGTGAATGCTCCCACGACACCTTTTTTGGTATCTGATTTCGCGTCCGTAAGCGGGTTTTGGTATATGTGTGCATTTACTTATGTATCTTTTTTATTACTTTATGTCTCTCAATATTTTATACTATTTATTTTTTGTTTTAATATATCTACTCCCTCCGTCCCATATTATAAGCAAAAAAAATTATTTTTTCATGTCCCAAATTGTAAGAAAAAAAAACTAACTTTTATCATTTTCAAGATAAACTTTTATTTAATTTACTCTCTCTTCTTTTCCCCATAATCAATAACCAATAAAAACTGTTTTTACATCTTCCCATGAAACTTATTTCAACAAACACACAAAAAGTCAACCTTGAAATTATCATATTTTACTTTTCTTAATAAGTGTGAAAATACTTTTTTTGCCTATATTATGCGACGGGGGAATATGTTGTAAAGGATTTTCTTTCTGCGTGCCATTTGCTTAAAAAAACAAAACAAAAATATTTACATTCATAATCATTTGAAATTTGAAATTCAAATAAAGGTGTGTGCCCCTTGCTGTCTGTTTGTTTTTTTAAGCACCCCTTGCTGTCTTCTATCTATAGGTTATAACTTATAAGCATGCACAAAAAACAATACGCTAAAATACAAACAATTCGAATTTGAAAAAACAGAGTGTAAGTTTCAATATATTTTCTCTTAAACCCTAGAGTTGATCATGTTAATCATCAAGAAAATACTTTAGCCATAAGCGGAAGCGTACCTGAGTTTGAGTTCGTCATAGGTGATGATCAAAGGTCACGGGTATGTGTGATCTTCCAATCGCAGAATTCCTTATTGGCTCCTGAAACCTCCTCTGATGGGGATGAAGAGAGAACTTTTGTATGAGCGCCGTTTTCACGTTATTCTGCAATTGGGGACCATAACCCCTATAAATAACCTTAGGGTTATTTCCTATTTTTCAATTTTCTAATTTGGCCCCTCATCAAATTAGATATTGACTTATGGTATCTACACAATAAATTGTCTTTCATGATATTTATGCTTTTAGCCATAGACTTATATATTATTAATTAGACCACTGATGCTTTGGCTAATTACATAATGGCCCTAACACATGTAACATTACAATTGTGACCCAAAAATCCTAACAGTCTCCCACTGGTCACATATGTAATTGTATACATGTGTTAGACTTTATGAGCTCAAAAATTTGCCATTATATTCCTTAAGCATATCCAAATTATCTCGTCCATTAGTCATGTCAATATGTAGAACCAAGGTGATTTTCGTTATATCAATCATAACTAAACCCATCAATGATCACCAATAGTGACACAACTAAATGACATAGATCCATCATGAAATGTGTAGCATGAAAATTACATGAAGTTGGTCTGTATATGTCAATTTTCAACTGGTCCTACTTTACTTCAGTAAGATCATTCAATGACTTTATTGTACAAAATGCAAACTGCTGAATAACAAACTTTATTGATCAAAACAAAAATAAAATCCAAAGTTATAGTATGCATACATAATACCAAACATAGAACATAAAATTCATAATTGACTAACTCCCACTAAACCAAAGACTCCTCTAATGGTAAAACACCCATGCGAGCAGTGTGCTCGTGAAAGACCTTGGGTGGAAGACCTTTTGTGAGAGGATCTGCAATCATGGAGTTTGTCCCTAAGTGTTCTATGGAAATCTGTCCATTTTGTACCCTTTCCTTGACAACTAGGAACTTGATGTCAATGTATTTTGACTTGGCCGAGCTCCTATTATTGTTGGAATACAGGACGGCTGATTTGTTGTCACAGTATAACTTAAGTGGTCTTTCAATTCCTTCCACAATTCGCAGCCTAGTGACAAGATTTCTCAGCCAAATCCCATGGTTGGATGCCTCATAACATGCTATGAACTCTGCTGCCATGGTGGATGAAGCCGTAAGAGTTTGCTTGGCACTGCGCCAAGAAACTGCACCACCAGCCAACATGTAGATATAGCCCGAAGTGGATCTTTTACTGTCTTGGCATCCTGCATAATCTGAGTCAGAGTATCCAGTGATCTCTAACTGGTCTGACCTCCTGTATGTGAGCATATAGTCTTTTGTTCTCTTTAAATACCTCATAACCTTTTTGGCTGCTTTCCAATGATCCATTCCTGGATTGCTCAAATATCTGCCTAACATCCCAACTATGAACGCAATATCCGGACGCGTACAAACTTGGGCATACATCAGACTTCCTACAGCTGACGCGTAAGGAATCTTTTGCATTTCTTGAATTTCTAAGTTTCCTTTTGGGCACTGACTGAGACTAAATTTGTCTCCCTTAGCAATTGGATTATCCCCTGGTTTACATTCTTGCATACCAAACCTTTTAAGTACCTTTTCGATATAGTTCCTTTGTGATAATCCCAGAATACCTCGAGATCGGTCTCGATGTATCTGAATTCCTAATACAAAGGAAGCGTCACCAAGATCTTTCATTTCGAATGTTCTTGATAGAAATTTCTTGGTTTCGTGCAATATACCTATATCATTGGCAGCAAGCAATATGTCATCAACATACAAGACCAGGAAAATACACTTTCTCCCACTGAATTTTTGATACACACAATCTTCAACAATATTTACCTCAAAACCAAATGAGAGAACTACTTCATGAAACTTGTGGTACCATTGACGAGAAGCCTGTTTTAGTCCATAAATGGATTTTGTCAATTTGCAAACCATATTCTTTGAGTCTCCTGACACAAAGTTTTCTGGTTGCACCATATAGATCGTTTCATCAATGTTACCATTGAGAAATGCCGTCTTGACATCCATTTGATGGAGTTCCAAATCATAATGTGCAACAAGAGCCATGATTGTCCTAAAAGAGTCTTTCGATGAAACTGGAGAGAAAGTCTCTTTAAAGTCAATCCCTTCCTTTTGAGTATAACCTTTAGCCACAAGACGAGCTTTATACCTCTCCACATTACCGTTAGAATCCCGCTTGGTCTTAAAAATCCATTTGCAACCAATGGGTTTAACACCTTCTGGTAATGGGACAAGTTCCCAGACTTTATTGTCTTGCATGGACTTATACTCTTCCTTCATTGCTTCAATCCACTTTTCCGAGTTGGAATCCTGCATGGCTTGACGAAAGTTGATTGGATCATCTTCCATTGTACCATTATTCTCCTCATGTTCTTGGAGATAGATTACAAAATCATCCGGAATAGCATTTTTCCTTTCTCTAGTGGATCTCCGCAATTGTATTGGTTCTTGTATCACTTGTTCTTGAGGATCTTGAGTTTGTTCTTCATGAATTACCAAATCATCTTGAGTTGGAGGAATTTCAACAATGTCTTGTGGAGGTTCTGTATTTGCTTGATCAAAAGCAACTATATGAATCGGTTCTGGAATTGTTACCGATTCTTCCTCTAAGACAAAGTCTCTAACCTTATTCTTCCCCCCAAACTCAATATCCTCAAAGAATGTAGCCGTTCCCGTCTCAAAAATTGAATTTAATTTGGGATCATAAAATTTGTAGCCCCTAGATCTTTCAGAATAGCCAATAAAGTAGCTGCTCACTGTTCGGGAGTCCAATTTCTTTTCATTTGGCCTATAAGGCCTTGCCTCAGCTGGACATCCCCACACATGAAAATGTTTTAGACTAGGCTTTCGTCCAGTCCAAAGCTCATAAGGTGTTTTGGTAGCTGCCTTTGTTGGTACTCTATTTAATATGTAAGCTGCAGTCTTTAGTGTCTCTCCCCAGAGTGACTCTGGCAAAGTAGAATGACAAATCATACTCCTTACCATATCTTTAAGAGTCCGGTTTCGTCTTTCAGCAACACCGTTCATGCTAGGTGATCCTGGCATGGTGTACTGTGGGACGATTCCACATTCCTCTAGGTATTTGGCAAAAGGCCCTGGACGTTGTTCACCTGAACCATCATATCTGCCGTAGTATTCACCGCCGCGGTCAGATTTGACTTTCTTAATTCTTTTGTTGAGTTGATTTTCAACTTCAGCCTTAAATGATTTGAACACATCCAATGATTGAGACTTTTCATGTATAAGAAATATGTATGCATATCTAGAATAATCGTCAATGAATGATATAAAATATTGTTGACCGTTCCAAGAAGGTGTCGGAAATGGTCCACAAATGTCCGTATGTATCAATTCTAAGACATCCGTAGCTCTATATGCACCAAATTTCTTTGTTTTGGTCTGTTTACCTTTAACGCATTCAACACAAACATCAAAGTTCGATAGGTCAATGGAATCTAAAATTCCATCAGATATTAGTCGTTCAACTCTATTTTTAGAGATGTGACCAAGACGCTTGTGCCATAATGTCCCTGAATTATTATTATCAATTTTACGCTTAGTACCACGTGATTCCACATTCAAGGATTCGCCATAGGTAGCTATTGTGTCAAGCAAATATAGATTATCATGACTCATAAGTGAACCAGTTCCAACAATATTTGAATTAAAAGACAACTTAAACATATTATTCCCAAATGAACACAAATAACCTGATTTGTCCAAATAAGAAACTGAAATTAAATTCCGTCTAAATGACGGTACAACAAAAGTGTCTTTTAAATCCAAATAAAATCCAGTACACAATAATAATCTAAAATGCCCCACAGCTTCCACCTCCACCGACTTGTCATCTCCAACATAGATGTATCTTTCAACATCATTTGGCTTCCGGTAGTTTAGGCAACCCTGCATTGAAACACTGATGTTAGTAGTTGCACCTGAGTCTAACCACCAAGTGTTTCTAGGTACTGAAGCTAAATTGACCTCAGAACAGACCAAAGTAAGAAATGTACCTTTCTTTGCACGCCAAGCGTGATATTTAGAACATTTCTTCTTCACATGTCCAGATTCTTTGCAAAAGAAACAATTTTCATCCTGTTTTTGTTTCTTTTGTGCTGGAACACTTGCAGCTTCATTCTTGGGCTCATGAGTTTTCTTTCTTTTGCCCTGGTCTTTAGAGGTGCTAGCAAAATGAGCACTTTCTGTTTTATCACGTTTCATCCTTTCCTCTTCTTGCACACAAAATGAAATGAGCTCATTAAGAGTCCATTTCTCCTTCTGACAGTTATAAGATATCTTAAACTGACCAAACTGTGCAGGAAGAGAAAGTAATACTAAATGAATGAGTAAGTCTTCAGACAGCTCAAGCTTTAGTGCCTTAAGTTTTGAAACGATATTCGACATGCTCATGATATATTCCCTTATGTTTCCTTTGCCTTGATACTTCATGGAAATCAAGTTCTGAAGAAGAGTACTTGTTTCCGCCTTATCGCTTTTCTTAAAGCGCTTTTCAATCTCAGCAAGGAAATCTTTAGCATTAGTTATATCTTCTGATATAGTACCTCTAAAGACCTCAGGAATGCCGCGCTTAATGATCATTAGACACATGCGGTTGGAGCGATCCCACTTCTCATAATATGCCCTCTGTTCAGAGGTAGCAGTTTCCGTAGGAGAAGTAGGCTGCTCCTTTCTTAATGCAAGGTCGAAATCCATGCAGCCAAGAACAATTTTCATGTCCTCTTTCCAGTCCTTGAAATTTGCCCCATTAAGGACCGGAACCGAATTCAGATTAGCAGATATTGAAGCAATTGTAGCTGAAAAGAACAAAAAATTAAACATTTAATTATACTCACATAAAGTGAAAACTGAATTATTAATTTGATCAAATAAAGACATAACCCATCTCAAGATACCTAGTGCACCATCAATATTGAGCCTTTTGACACTAATATTAACTGCTAGTGGTACTCTTGTTGTAACGATCAAACATTGATAATAAAAAACATGTCGAATAATAGACCCCTCTTTTGATTGATTTATTATTCACATGTAAAACCTTATAATTATCACACGTTTATCATCACAAGTGCACTTTTAATTCTGTAAAATAGTTACCTTCCTTTGGGCCGGTTAAATATTCACATAAGTTAGAAGCACACAACCTTTTATATTTCAAAATAAATTAATCTACACAAAAGAGGTTACTTTGGCAACGTTATGCTTCAATCAACTTATCTTTTAAAATATATACTTTAACTGTCAATTATTTGAACTAAAATGTAACCAAAGTTGCAAGTATAACTTGCGATTTCCATAATAGTACTTAAGTCTTGTTCCAATTCTTTTTATCCTTTAAAAAAAAGAACAGGGTTTCTGTATGACATTTAAAGAAAAATTGAGACTAAATTGAAACAAGAACATTAGTACACTGTTACCAGAAAATTGGAATTAAATTAAAATCCAAATCAAAAAACACCAATACACTTTATTGTACTGTTACGGCATTGGTACTTACTTTGATTTCCAAAATTTGTTCATTAACAGAATAGAAAAACAACACCAAATGGGAGACCTTAATTAGCTAAAAAAAAATTGGTATGTTTCATTCCGCAAAACTCAAAGAAAATTGAACGCAAATAACCATATGTCCCTTATTGATATTTTGATCACAAACTGTAGATAAAGATGCATAGTAGCACACCTTGCAAATTGATTGTGGTCTTTTATTTATCGGCGATGAACAAACAGTATAGAACCATACAGTTATATGATGAATTAAAATACACCAAACCTTAAAACAAAATCATGATTATCCGCCGACAAACAATAGACCGACACTTTCAATTTGTAATCGAAATAAAAATATAGAAACTAAAACTGAACAAAATACATGCCGATCAAAACCAAACGGCACAAATTCTTATTTTCTAAATGATTAAACATGATTGCTCTGATACCACTTGTAAGTTTCAATATATTTTCTCTTAAACCCTAGAGTTGATCATGTTAATCATCAAGAAAATACTTTAGCCATAAGCGGAAGCGTACCTGAGTTTGAGTTCGTCATAGGTGATGATCAAAGGTCACGGGTATGTGTGATCTTCCAATCGCAGAATTCCTTATTGGCTCCTGAAACCTCCTCTGATGGGGATGAAGAGAGAACTTTTGTATGAGCGCCGTTTTCACGTTATTCTGCAATTGGGGACCATAACCCCTATAAATAACCTTAGGGTTATTTCCTATTTTTCAATTTTCTAATTTGGCCCCTCATCAAATTAGATATTGACTTATGGTATCTACACAATAAATTGTCTTTCATGATATTTATGCTTTTAGCCATAGACTTATATATTATTAATTAGACCACTGATGCTTTGGCTAATTACATAATGGCCCTAACACATGTAACATTACAATTGTGACCCAAAAATCCTAACACAGAGGTGAAGCTAGCCAATTTTCTATGCATTAAGAAGATAAAAAAGACATAGCACCAGAGAAAAAAAATGCTAACCTGAATAACAAGAAGCTCTGGAAGATGAAGTTCTGATCGAATATTCTGAATAAAATTCTCCATTCTACTCTTATATGCATTAGCATCTTCTTCTCTTACAGTATCACTCTCACCTTGATACCATAAAACTGCTCTTATTACACCACTACCATTTCTAACCGATTCAATAGATCTTCTCACCAATTCATTATACAAAAATGACCCATTTCTCCATTCTTCAATCCTCGTACCACCAACAGCGGAAGGAACAAGTCCGACAACACTACCACCACTACCTCTCTTTCTAACAACCTCGTTCGCGAAAGCAAGCCCAGGCCCAACACCGCAAGTTTTTCCTACGTCGATATCCTGGTGAAGAGGCTCACGGGCCTCTTCCCATTCGAGTTTTGAATTTAGTTTCAAAATTGATGGGCTGGGCTTGCATTCTGATGGGACATTTTTGTCCCATTTTCTGTTGAAAACACCTCCTCGACCAGCCATGTTGCTTTGTCCTGCTAATATGAAAATGTCTTTAGTTGCTTTGCTACATTGGGATGTTAGAACTAAAAGACACAAAAATATTGACAAAATAAGAGACATTAACTCCATTATTAATGTTGGGAGCTAAGAAAAAATTTGTGTTGGTTTTTAGATA
This sequence comes from Trifolium pratense, assembly GCF_020283565.1. Lineage (NCBI taxonomy): Eukaryota > Viridiplantae > Streptophyta > Magnoliopsida > Fabales > Fabaceae > Trifolium > Trifolium pratense. The sequence goes on along the minus strand of NC_060059.1, from coordinate 40,624,633 downwards.
TAAAAGGAAGAGGAATCTTAATCAATGATAATAAGCGTGAGTGAGGGAGCAATTTGTGTTAGGGATTCATATCATGATCATGGGATAAACAATCGTTAATTAGGTTTATTGAGTGCTTTATATGGGACCCGCTAAGGATTTTGCAACCCTGATGATGGATCATTATTTATGTTGGTATTTGAAATTAAATTAACATATGAACTTCATACGATGCATAATGTCTTTTTTTGTTTTTGTTTTTTTTGTTACAAAGAGGCCAAAAGCGCGAATAACGTCTCTTTTTAGTTGAGACGTTTAGTCTTTTATTAAATTGAGGTGGATTTAATGTTTAGTCTATGTGTCGCGTCAGGATCTCACACATTGTTTAAATTGAGGTGGATTTAATGTTTAGTCTATGTGGATTTAACTGTTTTTTCATCCCTAATAGAAGATTAGAAGTCGTTGGATTTTAGTTTAGATTAGAAACATTAATGTAAGAAAAATGAAAGTCAATACTCAATGTGCCGATTGTTATTTTATTGCTGTCAGTTTTTTTTTTTAAAAAAAAAAAACATAAAACTGATTTTGTTTATCAATTTTTTTTTAGTTCTTAATTTTCTTTTTGTATTATATATATATATATATATATTTTCAAAATAATTACACAATAAACAAGCAACAAGCTGTGTTGCTAGTTCTTTCTGAATGACAAAGTCAATCCTTTTGAAAACTACATCCTTAGACCTAGGAGACAATATTGTTATGCATGATCCTTTGAACTCTTTTCAAAAGATCAACAACATCCGGTACTAAGAAGTTAAAAATGTCAAACGCGAAAGATATAAAAGCATAACAATAAGGGGAAGTTTTCTCAATTCATATGAATATGAAATTAGACAAACTAGTGCAATAACAGTATTTTTATTTTGTTGACAAGTAGTTTAGTTGTTAAATTTTCACCCTTAAGATGAATAAGTTGAGTGTTTGAAATTCGAACTCCGACCTTTATATATAAATATAACAATGTTCCTACCAACTAAACTATGTACAATAACAATGTCATTATGAAGGTAGAAATTAAATTATAACACTCTAAAATGATGGTTTCCAAGTAATTATGTTACAAATTGTTGTTATTGATGAAAGCTGCAACCATATTAGGATAGTTTAAACTAATCTCCACATTCCTAAATAAGATATCTTTAATGAATTCTATTCCTAACAGAAGTGTCATGCCGTTAGCCACTTCTGCCTCCGGAACAATTGCCTATTCACGCTAGCTGCTGCACTGCTACAATGTGTACATATAAATATATTTTGGATTTTTTTATTATAAACAAATATATTTTGGGTTGTTTAATGGCTTTGTCAGGTAAAAATGAACATATATAACTAATCACCTTTAAAATTTGTAGTGAATAATATGAAAACTTATCAGATTTATGAAAGAATCATGTGATATAGATGTACTTGTACGTTGTTTTCCGATTGGAAAATTTATTTCTTTGCCTAATCAACACCTAAGAATTTCAATTTAATCTGCGTGAAACCAGAGAACTATGTAAAAGAAATTACCACTTGATTCCATTGATTGATTTTACCCATCACACTATAAACAACTTCGGTGTCCATAATTTCAACACAGTGTAATAAAACCACATTCAGCTACACAACAATTTCATTTTTAAAACATTTTAAAGTTTTCTTAATTTCAAATATAAAGAAATTATCCTCTTCCCTTCAAATCCTCTCCATTTATAAATAAGAAAGTTGGCCCATGGTAAAGTTCCTAAGGTCAATGTTTTGGGCCTCAATGAGAGAAGTACATTATTTATTCTTTTCTTTTGATGATAGAGAGGTGCATTTATGATTGAAAGAGACTGTGATTAACAAGATATTCACACTTACTTACCACTATCTTAGTAAACTTTATTGAACTAGCTAGCATGCCTCATGCAAGTATGACTCTATAGTTAAATTGATTTTTGACCTGTTTCGGTTGGAAAATGGATTTTATGATATGGAAAAGGAAAATGCCTCACGTCGATGTAATAGATAAGGATCATTTAATTTTAAACTGGCGATCGAGATCATTTTTATTTAATTTTTTATGATATGTAATCTTAACCGTTCGATTTGATATCTCAATAATTGTGATATTTTACTATGGCATCAAGCAATCAACATTCTTTGATCTGCTCATATATAGAGTAACTATATTTTTTTTAGACTTAATATTGAATATTAGACTTTTATTTTATTTTATGATAGACTATAATAATACTCTTTCAAGATGTATATACTCATTCATATAAGTTGCTTCCCAAACATTTTCCAAAAGCAAATATTTGCAAGGAAATTTGGATATAAACAAAAAATATATTATCCAATGACATTGATTGAAGAGAGGAAACTACTTGGGTCCTTCCATTAGGAACCTTGAACTACAAGGCTTGTGTGCAAGCATTGCTGTGTTTGGCTTTATGATTCTATCCGCGTGCGTTTTGATGGGATGATAAACTTTTCTACAATTCCTACAGCCACCGTCTTGATCTTGAACTCAAAAGAGGTGATATATAGTTCAACCAAACGTGTATCCTTTTCCCAAGTGTCACAACACAAGCAACATACACACTTCAAAATCCATCCACTTTTATCACTAGTTTTCAAATACACTATTATTATGACATAGAAAAACAAAGATTGAGCATGTCCCGCGTAACAGATTGTATTGTCATACTAATATACTATCATAGAATCAAAATACCATGTGAAAACAAATAGCGGATTCAGCAGCGTCAACATGCAAAAGCATATACACAAGTTAGATATACTAAAACTTAATGTAGTTCAACAACTTCTTTTATCATCTTAATTCTTAACTCTCTTATTATTTTAAAAATTATTTCAATAATTTAGAATTCGGCTGATTGATTAATAAGTTTTCTCGAAAATTTGTTTTAGATTATGATTACAACTCAAATTAAATTCTCTAAAACAATTTATTAGTAACCACTATATTGATGATAGTAAAATATTACGTACATATGAAAATAGTGATAAATATAGTACTAAAAAAAAAAATACAGTTAATTATCAACTAATTATATCTTCCATACACTAATTCATCACTTGGTTTAGTCAAGTTAACTAATATCAATATAAACATTCTTTTGGGTAGATATAAGAGTCAAACTCTACCATTAGAATTTAGAAGAAGTGAAAGCACGGAATTTCTCCTCAGCACGTGGAAGCCACCATTAGAAATAAGAAGTCAAAAAAATGCATCTTTTATTCTATGTTCATTCTTTTGCTATTAATTATTCCATCAACTTTTCAAATAATATAATTCTTATATATTCAAATAGTAGGAAAATGTTTGATATACACCTCAAGTGTTTACACTTTGAGAGTAAGATAAAAAAAAGTGTTGTGATAAATGTGATTGGTTGGTTGGTTATGAAATATGAAGAGAGAAAAGGATGAAATGATGTGTTGGATGAATATTGAAGATTATTATGGGATATACAAATATTATTGTTGATTCAAATCTTTCATTTATGTGTAATTATTTTGAATGTATATATTAACACATCTCGACAATTGTTTTGATGTTGAACGGCCGAGATTTGTCAAACAAAAAATCCGAATCTAGGACCCGACATATTCCAAACAATGGTAGAATTAATTTTCAGTTTTTTTCTCTAATTTCGGTAGTAAGATTTCAACATTTTTAGTCATAACATTGCAAATTAAAGTCAAATAGCTTGCAGCTTTTAAGGAACCAGTTGGGAAAAAAGCGTTCACCGCCACACCTACGACATTGTTGGTGTCTTTATTTATATATAAAACCTAGTTAGTAGCACCTCATAGTTTGTACCAACACAAGTTCAACAGCTAGACACTTATTGGATAAGTTACTCAAAGGAACAAGCAAGTTATGAAGATGAATAGTTTCTGGTTGATAGTGTTGGTTATGACAATGGTTTTAGTATCTTGCGAGTTCTGTTTTGTACAAAGCAGAGTTCTTCGAACAGAGGTGCAAAATGCAGAAACAACTGAAGGGTCTGTTGGAATGACAACATTTTATGTTTCTTCTGATGACTCAAACATGCATGATTCAGCACGAAGTTTGGCATTTAGATTAACTTCAGGACCTAGCAAACGAGGCAGAGGACATTAATTAGCTTAGTTAATCTCTTCTACTATTTTTAATTGGTTTCTAATTATTCTTTCCACTTCTTGATTACAAACTATAGATACTTAGCCTCTCTTTGTTTTAGTATTTGGTCTCTCTTTTGTTTCCACTTCCTCAACACATTATCACATTAATCTGATGTATGTAATTCTAGCTAGAAAGTGCTAATTCAAATTTATAATAGCAGTTATAATAGCAAGGAAGATGTTTAACGATTTGCAGACAAGGTGTTTAACTTGATTGATTCTCGCTTTGATTTAACCATCCGATTGGTTGATTTTCCGCTTTCAGTGGACTATATCCCTCGTATATCACTCAGGTGTCCATTGTGGCAAACACGCTCTTAATGAGCCGTATTTTTTATGTGCTAAAATCCCCACAGGTCTAATGGGCTACAGTAGGTTATGTAAAGGCAACACAAACATTGATACATTCAAAGGGAGCAATCTTGTTCCAAACAATCTTATTTATTAGTAATCACATCTCTACTTAATTCTTGATTGTTTTCATACAATCCCTTAGAATTTTTTTCCATATTTTTTATAAATGCAGAGCTCCTATAAGCTAGAAAGTAATTCAAATTTAGTGACAAAATAGAAGACAAACCAATTGGCACAAAAAAGAATAGCCAATGCAGGTTGGTAACGAGTTGGCTCATATATTGTGCATGGGCCTAGGTTCAACTCTTGTTGCCAGCGTAAATATCTCGTCTATAAGTATTTCTTTCTGCCCTAGCTCTCGCGAGCCTCCAGGACCCAACTCATCTAAATTTGTTCATTCTAGCCAAAAAAAGAATGAGAAATCAACATATTGGCCACCATAATATTTGATAAAAAAAAGAATTAGACTCGAGTTTGAATTCATTGTTGTGTTTGATATTTGGTTCCTATAAAGTAAAATATTGACCACTATAATTATCTACTTAATCATTTTAAGGGTGAAATATTGACCACTAGAATATTTGATAAAAAAAATAATTAGACTCGAGTTCGAATTCATTGTTGTGTTAGATATTTGGTTCCTATAAAGTAAAATTTGGTTTGAACAAACAGTTGTTTGCAGCTTATAACATAAGTGCTTATCTATAAGATATTTTTATAACAAAAGATAAAATAAAGTTAAATTATTTTGTATAATTTATAAGCCATTTTTGGAAAATTTGTGATGACAATAAGTTGAAACAATTTATTAATATCAGAATATGGCACAAGTTATTTTTAAGATCATATTATTTAAATCATAAACTTATATTTTTTTTGGTACAAAATCATAAAATTATATTAACTTAGCACATAGCTACACGTGTAGTAATAAATCTCAATCACTAATTTGAAATAGTGAAATAGGATGACTCAAATTATACATTCACTTAATCAATTTTTTTTCGAACTCACCCATAAATTTAAATCGAATAATCAATGTCAGTAATTGTAGTTTGAACCATTAACCGTGTAGTAACCGCGTGATGCAATTACTACACAAAATTTTGTTTCCTTGGTTATATAAATATGTTCCTCAATTTTCATCAATCAATCAAGTGGAAAGTTTTTCTTTGAGCATATTGAGAGAGTTTTCTGAACTGGCTTCCAATATATGGTAAGGATAGTACTAGTTGTAGAAACTCTGCATAAGTTTTTGAGTGTTAGCAACACTAACTAGCTATTTCAAGAGTTCAGTAAAGTGAAATACTCTTTAGTACTTAAATTACTTTCACTTTCCTTCTCTTTTTGTCATTCAATCTTTTCTTTCATATCATCTGCTATTATATTCGGGCATGCAACTACAGTTGGATACCTCACTGCAACTCGTAAGGAATGAATGTATTGAGGAAATCAACACATACATAATCTCAATAATTAGTAGCAAAGAAGTTAAAGAAAATTAATTAAGTCAAAATAAAATGCATTATTGTGGTGTCCTATAATGTTTGAAAAGCCGGCCATCTCATATCCTATATCCTCCAACATGGCAACAAATGTGACCCCAAAATAATGGGCGGATGCAGACATTAAATATTGGTGTTATTGAAAAAAAAAACATTCATAAATTTTATAGTTGAAAAAACATGTTTCACGCTTGCTGTTGTTACCACAAGATCAAAGCTAACTTAATAAGCTTATAAATCATATCAAATGTTTTGCACTTATTTGTTTTCACAAGTTTTGCACAAAGATCTGAATGTCCTTTTAACTTTGCAAATTTTGGGTCGCATCGAAGCTTGTGTCAAGATAATAGCTTGATATTGGAGGCCTAATTCTTGAATCCACTTCCAATCTCATTGGTCGAGTTGGATAGAATATCAGGTTGTGGCTCACTTGGATGTTGAGTTTCTGATGCTTCTAGATTAGCGGAAGAAGTAGCTTTGTCTCTAGAAAACATAGAAAAAATGAGACTCGAAGAGAGGCAGGAGGTGGGTGAACGGATGCATCCGCCATGCCCAAAAACTATTTTTTTTAAGGAAAGTGCTAAAACAGTATCTTTGGAGCATTTCCGTAATTCATCAATGTAACGTGTATGGTGTATCCAAACACATACTTTATCGCATTCAAATCCGCTTAAATGTCAAATATTAGACAATATACTAGTTCACTTATCAACAATTTGAATTTGAATGATATATTCGGTTCGATTTTCAAAACACTGATTCCATTGCAAGCATATTTTTACTAGTTAAATTAAAAAAAAAATAGAACGGACAAAGAAAAAAAAAAACACTAGGACATTGTAAACATTACTCATTTACTTCACCACTATATGTTCAACATTTACACATCCTCTATAGATTGCATATATAGCATAAATTAAAGTACTAAGTTCTAAATGATAAACTTGCTATGGCTAAGTAGCCACTCACCGTATTGCTTAACTTTCAAGAAAGAAAACATCATCCCCTCAAAACAACTTCCAATCATCCTTGACAAAACTCTTCAAACAATTTTAAAATACCTTTCTACTCATTCAAATTTCCACATTTACAAACTTTGTCGCACTTAATAAGTACATGTTTGAATTGACGGTAAGATTGACAAAATCAGAATGAGCCACGTGTTTTAACAAAAGCTACACCTTGAAGTTTCACAAAATCATAGTGTCATCCTGATTTTGTCAAACTTACCGTCAAACCAAATATACACTAAATAAGCAAACAAAAATCAAACCATGAATAGTAAGTCAACGATTGTGTAGAGGGTCTGATGCATTAGGAACTCTCCTCATCTGTGAGAAGTAAACACCAAAAGGTTGAGTTCTAAGCTGCTTTTGATTCTGTTTCTTCTCTGCCTTAGTAGTACTCTCTTGTGTCTCAACAATTGAAGATTCTTCATTTTCTCCACATACTAAGAAAGTTATAAGCAAAACAAAAACAACTACCTTGTGAAAGTGCATGTTTTTTGTTGGTTTCAAAGAAGAAGATCGATGATTATGATAATGAAGGTGGTAACACAAATGCATATAGATATAAAAAGTTGGAGGAATTAAAGACAAAAGAAGCACTTGATGATATGAGAGAAGTGGAAAAAGCTAATAGGCTTTGTTTTGTTTGGGCAGTGTAGAAGTAAAAAGGTGATGCAGTGTTTTTCATCACTGCAAACAAGGGACACATCTCACGAGAGGGCTTTTTTCTTACTTTTACTTTAATTTATTCTCTGTGTTCACGAGAAACTTTTGTTTTTATGGGAACCAAAAATTGTAGTAGGAAGCTCTGAAACTATACACATTTTTAAATTATTCATAAATTTCAAGGAAGAAAAAAAACTTACTATTTTAAGTTTGGTAGAAAGAATCAAAGTTCATGTCACCATAATTTTGATGAAAGCTACATTTTGCATATTATATACAAAAAAAATTATATGTCCTTGTGTCAAATAAAAGCATAGTATAAGTTTGTTTCCACTATGAAAAGGATATAATTTAATATTATAGGTGTAAAATTAATTTTGACATATTCGAATGATTTTAAGTTGAATTGATTTTGCGTGTATTCTGAAAGTTGGGTTTCCACAAGGAGGATGCGCGTTAACAAATTTCACAATTCCTAGCTTTTTAATGTTATGGTGGAAGTGTTTGAGGATGCGAGAAAGGAAAATTGAACGTGCATCCAAACTTGAAATCTTTAATATTTAAATGTTGTTTTGAAATTATTATTTAACTCACTTTTATCTATCTAAATATATCAATATTCAATTTATTTTTAGTAAAAATTGGTTTAAAAATTCAATTATTCATAATCAATCCTTGTTACCGTAGAACTAAACACCAACTTCGTTATATTAATTCGAGCATAAACAATTTGACTAATTCAAACAAACTAATTACATAAATGAAATATTTTAATTATACAAATCATTTTGATATATTGCTAATTTAATTCACTTTTTTTTTCTTTCACTACTGTTGCTGATGAATCTAAACTTTATTCTATAGCTTTTTTAGTCTCCCCAAAATAAGGGTCGTTCCAAGATCAATTTATGGCCAATGTGTATTCATATTTTGGCTCATGTGCTTTTCTTTATTTCTTTGTCTTTACATTACTTGTCTGATTTGTAAAGGTAACAATTTTGCTTACTATAGCTATTCCTATTGGATGCATGACCCAGTCATCAACAGATTGCTACCTAAAAATGAGTAAGTTCTAGTCTTCAACTTCCAAGTATCTTTTTCTTCAGCTTTTTTATTTTTTGGGTTTTGGTTTTGCTATGGGTAACACCCTAACATGTCGTTGTCTCACCTCACCCATCATCCATAATTGCTCTCTCATTCTTCCAAGGACTTTTTATTTTACACATTTTTATTTTTCTCATTGCATGGTTCATTAGCATGCAATTGCCACTACACACTCATATTAATCTTTATTAAATAAAGTTTCTTTAGTGTCGCTACCATTGTGCATAAAATAAGTAATAAATGAAAGAAAAATGATAGCAAGTGTTATAAGAACATATGTTAAAGAGTAAAATATAGTAATTGTTTTAGAACTTTTAGATAATTTTTCAAAAGTTTTAAAATTTGACTTTTTCATACCTTTAATTTCTTAATTTGTGCTTTTTTAACAAGACTGCAAAATCAATAATTTGATTATTTATCTTATTTCAGTTATTAAGTGAAGAAGTCATAGGTATTCTTAGAAGCAAATAAAGTCTTATGAAGTTCTCTGTCATTAGGATATGAACTTAGTTTTTATGAACAACTCAATATTGATTGGTTGAAGTTTATTAACTACTTAAATTCAACAAATAATACTAATATTAACTCTTAAGTGTATTTTGCTGTTGTGCAAAAGTATGTATTTAAATTAATGGCTTAGACGTCAATCACCAAAACATTAAATTGTTGATCAAAGTTTTGAGGGTTAGCATCCGACAAGAATGCATGCATTTTTTACGGATTTTAACTCTTCTTGAAGGCTTTTAACCCTCAATAATGTCATGTTTTCTTGTAGTGAATGACTAATGAATTTCTTTTAAGATGAATCGATTTATAGTATCTAAATTTGAATTTTTTGAAAATAGTTTTTAGTCAAACTTACATTTCCATCGAACTTTGAAAGAGTTAAGAAAAAGACAATCCACCATTTTGGTTTTTGGAAATGTATTTCTCTGTCACATTCGTCCTTGAAGGTATCAAAATTACAATCAGTTTCACAAGTATCTATTCATTAGTCATTTTAGTCATCAAATTTGTTTTTAGGTAATCAAGTCCTCAAACGTATTTTTCGCTAGTCAACTTGGTCCATAAAATTAGTAACAAAAAATATACTAGAAATATATTTACACTTTTACACTTCCAGGGTTAAAATTATAATTTGTCCATTTAAAAATAAGGGTTTGCTTAAAGTAGACGTTTTGAGTGGGTGGTGTCATGCGTGAGACTAAAAATAAGGGCTGTACCAATTGCCTGAATAAATGGCTTGATTGTGGTATGGAGTATTTAACATTAAAAACCCGCAGGGTATTCGACACTCTCATTTTCTCGTGTGCTTCCGTGACAAATGCTGTTTTTTATTTCTCTCCAAAATCAACGTGCTCGTGTTTGTTATATAGTATTCAAATGGCATAAGTAACCAATTTAGTGTGCCTTTAATTATTTAGTCATAGGTTCATTTTATGGCCGGTGTAGTGCACATGGAAAAATATTTGTTGAAAAAAGTTAAATCCTTAAATGGATCTCATTATTTTTTAGGGGATTAATCTTTGTAGTTGTTCGTGAATGATATTTTAATTTATAAAAAATGGCATAAATATTTTTGTAATACTAATGTATATGTCTTTAAAGAATCAAATGTAGAAATATTTTATTAGAATTCGTACACTTAACTTTTAAAAAACTAAGTTTATGATATTATTAATTAATACAAATTTTTTATATTTAGATATCTTAAAATGTGCTCTTAAAACACATGTTAGCATGAAAAAAAAATGCTAACATGCATGCGTCTTAACTCTTAAGAACACATAAAGAACTATATATATAAGTCTCGGTGGCGGATATGTCTAGATTGGATTGGGAAATAGAGGATCTTCGTTGGAGATGGCGTAGACGTTTGTTTGCGTGGGAGGAGGAAATGTTGGTAGAGTGTAGGAATGTTTTGATATGGTTTCTTGTGTTTTTGTTATTGCGAAATTTGGTGGGATATAATTTTAGGGAGAAAACTCTTCTCAAATATAGGGTTATATGAAGAATACTAAAATTCTTATTTTATTCATCATGACTTATGGCTCTATATATAGAGCTACAAATAAAACAAACATAAAAAATAAATATTAAATTCTAAGCATATCTTGAAAATTCTAAACAGAAATATAAATATTAAATTTTAATATTGTCTTATTTTAAATATAAATCTAAACTATATTTAAATCTAAAATGTTCAAAAGATATTTAGGCATATTATTCTCAACATGTTTTAGCTAATATTGTTTTGCACGAAAATAAAGTCGGGTGCTTGAGAGTGGATGCCCGAAGTAGGTACCAGATACTCTATAAGTGGAGCGTACCACTTACTGACTCATATGAAGCCGATGGATTTGTCTACTCATTGTGATTTTATTTGGAACAAGCTCGTCCCGTTAAAAGTTTATCTTTTTGCGTGGGAAATGTTGGGAGATAGATTACCTATGAAGACTAATATTTCTCTACGTTGATGCTTACATATTGAATCGCTTCTTTGCTCGGTGGGTTGTGGAGACAATGAGGATTTGAATCACTTATTTTTGAAGTGTGACTTGTCTATTTTGATTTGGAGAGGTATCATCAACCGGTTATGTGTGCGGTGCATTCTTCCCAATAATGTAATCTCTTTTGCAACTCGGTTTGTTTGGAGCTCATACTTTTTGTAAGGATACACGAGTGTGCTTTAAAGCAATTTGGCTAGTCACTGTTTGGTTTATCTCGAAAGAAAGAAATAATAGAGTGTTTAGACAAGAGGGATTTTCTATTGACAAGTTGATTAATACCATCAAAACTCATGTTTAGTGGTGACTTACTTGAATCTTCGGTTGAAAAATCCGTCTATTTTTTTTTTAAGATATGCATCTTTGTGATGACTTGTTATTTCTATAGTCTCTTCGTATTGTAACAATTTTGTTTTCTTTTTAGGCATGTTTTGTGTTTAGAAAGATTTTAATACTCCCTCCGGTCCTTTTTATAAGGAACACTTAGGGCAAAAAATTTGGTCTTTTTTATAAGAAACTTTGACCAATTTTCAAATGTTTTAAATGTTCAATTTCACTTATGCCCTTATTTATTATGAGAGAGAATTTAAAAATAAGTAAGTTAGTTGAATAAAGAGTAATTAAATAAGGGTATACATGGAATAAATTTAAATTTATAAGAGTATTAAATAAAAATAACTATGTTAAATGTGCTTCATTGGTCTGTGTGATTTTTTCAAAGTGTTCCTTATAAAAATGACCGGAGGGAGTATATTATTTGGCTTCTGTGTAAAAATATTCATTTAATCCTTAAAATTGCAAAAGTGTTCTTGAATTGGTCATATTAATATGAGAGAAAGTTGAGTTAAGAAAAATTAATACTTAGATTTAATTTTTCTTATATTTAGAACGGAATGGAGTATAAATTAAATGTGTAAACTTAATTTTCAATGTATGTATAAATGTTCCATAAGGCTTGTATCAAATAGGTACCTTTATTGGAAAGAAAATGTTGTGTTCGGATTTAAAAAACAGTTAAAAAATAATTTTTACAGTCATCAAAAAGATTACTGGGTTGAGTCGCGGACTAGGTCGCTCTCTTTAAGACGTTTCGTGGCACTGCCCAAAATTGTGCAAGCAGACTATCAACCACGCCGTCCCCAGGATAAAACAGCCCAGTTACAACTGTATACCGATATGCTACTGCACGGTAGAAATCGGTCAAAGAATACACCTTCTTGAATGGTACTACAATACCACTCGAATTGATGCTACAACATCAATCTATGATTCATCGGTGATTCAGTGGTACTACAATACCACTCAAATTGATGCTACGACATCAATCTATGAATCAACGGTACTACGATACCACATGTGGTACTACAATACCACATGTATTGATGATACTACAATATCAATCAATATAATGACACTAAGGTCATTCCAATATGGTACTAAGACCAATCTCAAATCAAAGGGACAATAGTACTAAGACCATTCTTTATTTGAAGGAACTAGCGATACTTTGATCACTCATAAATAGTAGATACTAATACCAGTATCACATGACAAACTGAAAGTAATCTTCCAAAGATAATAATTATTTTCATAAAATCAAATTTATCAATTTCTCGGAATGATCCTCAATTAGGCAACATGTTCACAAAATTTCTTTTATATGATACAGTCGTAAATACATATCATATGCATACATAACCATATAAGCAATTCAATAAACATATGATTTCTTTATAGTTCTAGTTGTGAAGCAATATTTTAAGGATATACTTGTGATGCCAAAGTACTTGTACCACAAGAATTATGTAAACAAAAAGGAAAAAAGAGATAACATTTCAACTAGAACCAGGGAAAGAAAATTGGATCGAATACCCAACAAAAAGGGGCTGAAATTTGCAAATTGAAAGGCACATATGTATGTATGTATGTATCACTTTTCACCGACAAGAAAAAGATTTCAAGTAACACTAACCAGGAAAACAATTTTACTCTTTCATCTTCTACATTTGTGATGGAAGAATTGAGTTGATAAACTCTAGTAGACTTTTGATGTAGATATTGTCATATTTGAATGAATTAGGAACATGTTGCATTGATATTCCTTTGCCACTTAACAAGTGATTATCAAAGCCATGAAAATTATTCACACACCTCTATCTCATTTTTTTTTCCACTTGAGATACGGGTGATAGATGATGAGAAAATAAAAAAATCGGTTTTCTTAGCCTAGCCATCAATTAGAGTTATACTCCCATAAACTTGACAGTTACAAATTGATGAAAAATAAAATCACCATAAATTAAATAAATAAATAAATATGAGACTTAATTTATTTATTTCCTCAAAATTACACACTAGTATGCTACAACATACTAATATGCTCTAGTACCCGATAAGGGACAAAATTTTATTTTCAATTCACACACCAATGTGAACTTTGTTCCAACAATCCCCCACTTGAATTTAAAAGAAAATTCCAAAATATCGTAGGACGCTTCTAAAAGATTGTGCATAAGCAAAGGTGTCTATGACTTGAACCTTTACATAGCAAGTAAGAGCCCGATTCAGTAAGAGTGACACTTGTCTTGAACTCTATCTCGGATTTTTCTCAAACCCGCACACAACCTTTTCTTAAGGTGTATCTTTATAGCCCGTGCTTTAATGGCCCTGCACGTGTATCCCAGTTTCATGAACGCTCTAGGAATTCGCCTCTAAATTCCATAGGAACCGGCCTCAGTTCCACATTCATATAGGTGAGTCTATCAAGAGTACTCCTGAAGCTTGGTACTCCACTCATACAGAGTATAGATCTCATTAAGAGTTTTGTTATCTCATCCTTTCGCTTTCAGGAATCACGCTTTTCTTATTTTTATTTGCATGATCATCTTTAACTCCTCACAACTTGTTATTACCCATTGAACCTATTTCTTGGGATCTCCAGTCATTTAGGTTGGGTTTCCATCATGAGAAATTCATTTAGGCATTTGTCCCATCTTTCCAGATGTATTATGGACTTCCTCTTTAGCTATTCCTTTCGTCAAAGGATCTGCTAAATTTTTCATCAGTGTGATCATGACCCATTCTTACAACACCTTTAGAGACTAACTATCTTACTGTGTTGTGCTTTCTTTTTATTCGACATCTTTTACCATTATAATAACGGTTCTCAATTTATGCAATAGCCGCGGTACTATCGCAATGGATCAACACATCTGGCATAGATTATTCCATAAAGGAATCTCAAATTGCAAGCAACCAACTTGCTTCTTCACTAGCTGTGGCTAATGGTATCATTTCAGACTTCATATTGGATTAAGCCAATATAGTATATTTCTCTGATTTCCAAGATACAGTTTCTCTACTATATATTTCAAATATATAGTCACTAATTGTTTTGGAATCATATAATAATGTATTCCAATCTACATCACTGAATCCTTCAAGAACATCAGAAAATCTATAATAATGTAATATGAGATTCATGGTTATTTTTATCTCATGAATATCTCAATAGCATACCAATGCTAGTTCTTCGGTTTACTAACAAACCGGCACAACAGTACCACAACATATGCAATGCTACGACATATGCAACGTCGGGTCAAGTACAATCAGTGACATATCAAATGCGGCAACATATATATGCTTTCATATTCTGATTGTCTTACACTTTCAACAGTGCTCCTCCATAGTTTTTAAACTAGGATCATATAGTATGTAAACAAGTTTGCTTCCGTAAATATATTTCTTTAAAACTTTCTCATCATAGTGAGATTGATTTAAGGAAATTTGCATTCATGGATCAATAATCTCAATATCCAAGATTACATTTACTTCGAAATTCATTTGACAATCATCAA
This sequence comes from Trifolium pratense, assembly GCF_020283565.1. Lineage (NCBI taxonomy): Eukaryota > Viridiplantae > Streptophyta > Magnoliopsida > Fabales > Fabaceae > Trifolium > Trifolium pratense. Next base: position 40,609,427 of record NC_060059.1, on the reverse strand, counting down.
ATTGTCAAACTTTTCATGTCATTTCATATGGCTTGTTTAAGACTCTACAAAGTCTTATCCAACTTATCGACTTTAGTTTTCATGCCCATGAGTTGAAAAAAATATTTAGGTTGTTCCATAAAAAATTCTTCTTCCAATTCACTATTTAAAAAAAGTAATTATAACATCCATTTGGCCTTATGGATATTATTCTTGTAATTGGAGAAAACATGTTGAAAAGGTATATATTTGTTTTCATTTCTAAAATTTATTTATAATCATTCAATTTGTACTCATGAGGCAAGTCTACTAAATGTCAAGTCTTATTAGACAATAGATAATTCATCTCATTATTTACGGCTACCACCATAAATCAACATAGAGAATCTATCTCATCATTTACGGCTACAACCATAAATCAGCATCCAAGAAAGACAGCTTCTTGGAGGTTCGTTGGATCCTTTTCTAATCTATAAACCATGTAATCAGGTTCATACTTTTTAGCAACTTTTGCTATCTTACCTCTTCGAGGTTCTATTACATCTTGTTCGATGTTCTCATTACAACTTCTGATCACTGGAATGTGACCAGGTACAATGCCCCCACTAGAGCCCCCACTATTTCTCAATTTTAAAGAGAAATTCATTTTCATAGAAATCATTTTTTGATTCTATGACCATTTTAGCATTTAGGCAACAACCTATAAGCTTTGATGTTAATTGTGTATCAACAAACACACATTCACAGGCTCTACTAGTGAGTTAAACTCTCTTGGAGTTGAGAATTTGAACCTACGTCAAATTACTCCAAGTTCAAAAAATAAGACAAGTTAAATTGTCTTTTCTACAAAATTTCACAAGTGAATTTTGTTCTTGCACTTAGGCACTCTATTTAGCACAAAACAATCAATTAATTGAATTCCCCCACTAATGAGACGCAATGCCGAAATTAAACATGACTGTAACAACTAGCTCGGCAAAAGGTTCTTTATTTTTATTTTATTTTTCTTTACCGTTCAACTCAAAAGAGTAAGTTGTAGTTGTTTCATGTATAATTTCATTCTCATTAAAAAATGTGGGAATCATATTTTGTGCCTTATAACAAAATGAAGTTACTTGACTTTCTTATTGAACTAATTTTCAATTTCAATTCCAAAGAATTGAAACATGTCAAGAACATCATTTATCACTTTTATTTTCCATAAGATTTATGAAAAATAATCTCAACATTCATCAACAAAAGTGATGAGTATCTTTTTCTGTTTCTAGTGTTGTTGTTCGAGACAACAAGCACTTCGTTATTTTTCTGATCTTGCTTTACAACTTTTTCTTTCAAAAGAAGACAAGTTATCAGACTTTCAAGTGCATCTTCTTTAGACTTTTTATCATTTTTGAACTAGTTCAATTATTTCAAATACAATTGAAATATAATCCTTCAACACGTTAGCAACTCTTTTATTTTTAAAAAATATAATTTATTATGTTGCTAATGTTTGAATTTATTATAGTCAGCGACATTATAATCTGAACCAGTAATTTTTTTCGGTAGTCATGGCAGAAAGAAACGTCTTAAAATTGTTGTGTTCGGATTTAAAAAACAGTTAAAAAATAATTTTTACAGCCACCGAAAAGATTACTGGGTTGAGTCGCGGACTAGGTCGCTCTCTTTAAGACGTTTCGTGGCACTGCCCAAAATTGTGCAAGCAGACTATCAACCACGCCGTCCCCAGGATAAAACAGCCCAGTTACAACTGTATACCGATATGCTACTGCACGGTAGAAATCGGTCAAAGAATACACCTTCTTGAATGGTACTACAATACCACTCGAATTGATGCTACAACATCAATCTATGATTCATCGGTGATTCAGTGGTACTACAATACCACTCAAATTGATGCTACGACATCAATCTATGAATCAACGGTACTACGATACCACATGTGGTACTACAATACCACATGTATTGATGATACTACAATATCAATCAATATAATGACACTAAGGTCATTCCAATATGGTACTAAGACCAATCTCAAATCAAAGGGACAATAGTACTAAGACCATTCTTTATTTGAAGGAACTAGCGATACTTTGATCACTCATAAATAGTAGATACTAATACCAGTATCACATGACAAACTGAAAGTAATCTTCCAAAGATAATAATTATTTTCATAAAATCAAATTTATCAATTTCTCGGAATGATCCTCAATTAGGCAACATGTTCACAAAATTTCTTTTATATGATACAGTCGTAAATACATATCATATGCATACATAACCATATAAGCAATTCAATAAACATATGATTTCTTTATAGTTCCAGTTGTGAAGCAATATTTTAAGGATATACTTGTGATGCCAAAGTACTTGTACCACAAGAATTATGTAAACAAAAAGGAAAAAAGAGATAACATTTCAACTAGAACCAGGGAAAGAAAATTGGATCGAATACCCAACAAAAAGGGGCTGAAATTTGCAAATTGAAAGGCACATATGTATGTATGTATGTATCACTTTTCACCGACAAGAAAAAGATTTCAAGTAACACTAACCAGGAAAACAATTTTACTCTTTCATCTTCTACATTTGTGATGGAAGAATTGAGTTGATAAACTCTAGTAGACTTTTGATGTAGATATTGTCATATTTGAATGAATTAGGAACATGTTGCATTGATATTCCTTTGCCACTTAACAAGTGATTATCAAAGCCATGAAAATTATTCACACACCTCTATCTCATTTTTTTTTCCACTTGAGATACGGGTGATAGATGATGAGAAAATAAAAAAATCGGTTTTCTTAGCCTAGCCATCAATTAGAGTTATACTCCCATAAACTTGACAGTTACAAATTGATGAAAAATAAAATCACCATAAATTAAATAAATAAATAAATATGAGACTTAATTTATTTATTTCCTCAAAATTACACACTAGTATGCTACAACATACTAATATGCTCTAGTACCCGATAAGGGACAAAATTTTATTTTCAATTCACACACCAATGTGAACTTTGTTCCAACAGAAAAGGTAAGCTATGCTTCTTAGTAGTATAGAGCTTCAATAACTTATCTCTTTTGCACATTTTTTTAAAATTAAAATATCAAAATATAAAGTTTATTTATTAAAAAAATTTAGGTGCTGAATTTGAGGGATATAGTACACTTATGGTGAAACTTCTTGGCATCGTTTATTATCCGGAGAACTCTTAGATTATGGGATATGATTGAGCAATATATATTGACGGCTAACAATAATGTAAATTTATTCTGTATTGTTGCTAAACAAATGTCTCACTTGAAATGTAGCATGGCATACATGACTTTGTGGAGCATTTGAAAATGTTGTGATTTAAAATTTAAGATAAGATTGATGAGGTCGTTATAATGTAATATCAATGTGTTATGATGTTCCTCAATCAAAGATACTAGGCGACCAAAAATGGCTAAGTGGAAGTAATTTCATTTGGAAAGTAAAAATTTAATGTTGGTGCATTGCTCATAGATAATAAAGTGAGAATAAGCATATGTTTAAGGACTCGTGTCGAAAAAAATTTCAAGCCTAGACACTTGATCTTACCTGATCAGAAAAGATGACGGCGCTGACGTTTGTTCTGTTGGTGCCCTCGGTGAAACGGAAGGAGAGTGTGTACCTGCAGACACTCTGACGCTCAAGTCAATTAAGTGTGGAGTAAGGTTTTCTCTGATGAAATTTGTATGTACCATGTGAATGGTAGTAAACTATGTATATATAGCTCACAACGTTGGGCCAAGACTCTTGATGACATTAATGGTCATCAAGTGGCTGTCGGAAAACGGCTAGAAAAACCATGATGAGCGGTTAATGCTCATCATTCCGGTGAGCGGTTGTTACAACGCGTCGAGCGTTGTGACCGTTCGGTTGGTGGAGACAGCTTCTTGGGTTGTTCTTCATTGGGCCTTGCTCGACAGCCCAATTTGCTATTCCTCAGTATTTGGGCTTCTAGGCCCAGTCCAGAACAACACTTAATTACTCTCTCATGGTGTCGGTTATAGAAAGGGAGGCTTATGGGTGTAACTATTTAATGGATTGCGAATTGGGTCTCGCCCGGGCATTGAGAAGGAAGGACGTTTTCAGAGGCGAAAGGCCATGGGGAGATACCATTTGTGATCCATGGATCTCTGATCGGAAAACCGAGAAAATATCATATTCAAGCTAGACGCCAAAGTAGTTGTTGATAGTTTCAATAAACCTTCCCAAAACTTATACGATTCTGATTTTATTAGAATTGTATTTCTTGTTGGTTTAATTAGTTTATTGGTCCCTTAAAGACATTTTAGGTTTCACAATGGTCCCTTAAAGAAAAAAAAGACTCAGATTGGTCCCTTAAAGAAAAAAAGACCCGGATTGGTCCCTTAAAGACATATATGTTTGCCATATTGGTCCTTTCCGTTAAATTTTAACTCCAAATATAACAAAAAATTCCAATGGTTAAAATTTTAAAAATTAATAAGGTTTTTGGTAGACCACTTACACTTAATAACATCCACAATCCAGTCAATTAAAACTAACGTTTTTTGTAAAAAATTGACAAAAAGGACCAATTGAGAAACATATGTGTCTTTAAGGGACCAATCTAGACTTTTTTTTCTTTAAGGGACCATTGTGAAACCTAAAATGTCTTTAAGGGACCAAAAGACTAATTAAGCCTTTCTTGTTTGTATGGATCACGGTTGAATTTTTTAAGAAGAAAGCTAATATAATAGCCCATGAATTAGCTAGGGCACATAACCGACAAGTTAATCCTCGGGTGTTAGAATTGATTGATGTTAAATTGTATTCATCATATTTATGATGATACAAAATACGATATAAAAACTAGCTTTTGGTATGAATTTTGAGAAAAAAATCTATCTTGATTCTCATAGCTGAATTTTGAGATCTTGTGTCTCAAATTTAATTGTGTGATTCTATTCGTCAAAACATCAAGATATGTGGCTCACTCCATTGGGGATTAGATGGACCATTCTGGGGTTTATTCTAAATCTTTAATTAGGCTTACTCCATTGGGGAAAATAGAAGAGGCTCTTTTCTCCCTCCAACATCAAACATGAAAAACTAAATATTGGAAGTACCTATTTTCCCTACAATCAACCAGCTTCAACAGATTTTAGATTATGCTACAATGCACAAACTTGAGTTATATGTACCATAACTCACTAAGAAATGTTGGCTCAAACTCTGGTTTTCAAGACCATGCCAATTTAACATATTGTATTTTAAAACATACAATCTTTGTTCCCTTGAATCAACTTAGTTGCTTGATACTGCAGTCTGCAGGAATGATGCACTCCCTCCTCATCCCCTTTGTATGTGTTAGGCAACCATGCCTCCTTGAGAAATTACTATTTACTACTATATTAAAAGAAAAAAAAAATATAATTTTTGCAAAAATGGAATTTTCATTGGTTGTTTAATTGAGTCAACATACCAATACAAGCAACCAAATAACTTGGATATGAGAAATTATAAATAGAAAATATTTAGCACAGATTAACAGTAATATTCTATCTATGACAGTTTGCTCAAACAACAGAAGAAATAATAACACAACAGACTGTGATAATGTCACCAACCAATAATTTGATTTCTGCAAATCAGAGCAAGTACACCATAGATTGGAAAAATTAGGATGAAAACCTATACCAGTTTTCTGTACAAAAACTAAAAGAATGGAAACTACTTGAACTGATTCTTGCAAAGAGATTTCTAAATGGTTTAAAAGAAAACCTAATTCAAAACTAATGGGAAATACATTTCATGGTATTCCCATCAATCAGCAATTGATACATTAAATGCCATAGTATTTCATGGCAAGCCCCAAAATCAGCATCAGCAAACCACTTGAATAGGAGACCCTTTTGCACATGCTTCTGCCACTACTTGAAACTAAAGAGTGATAGCAATAGCAATGAAAATCAAGACAGTTGACTATGGATCTGCCTCTCTAAATTCAAAAAAAGAAAGCGGTATCTCCGGTGGAGAGGGTGTTGTTGCCACACATTTGAACTGTGAACAAAACAACAAATGAAAATGGAATCAGCATAATTGCATCAAATGTGACAAGTGTAATGAAATATAAAGCACAATTGTTTAAAAGCTCCAGTCAAGGTAAGACAGATAACGTTTGTTTGACGATAAATAGTTGACAATAAGCGTGCAGGAGTATTACCTTGTGTTGTTTGTATTTATCTCTCACAGCTTGCAAAGCGCCCCCTTTCCTACCGAGGTACAAGTCATGTATCGTTAGAACACATTCCTTCAATTCAGCTGGATTATATCTGGTGAGTTGATAGATGGCTAAATTCTGTAATTAAATGACACATATTTTAGGAATAATTGAGTCAAAGTCAAATACCAAATATAGATCCACATAAATTAAAACATTACCCAAGGATGAGTCTTTGGGCTTAACATAAAACGTGCGAGAAATACAACTGAAGCAGCCACCATAGAAGGCAAGAACTTCACACAATGATAATCCAGCAAACTGAGCTCAGCAAGGTAACAGCCAAGGAACTCAAACTGCAACTCAGAAGCCTGCACAGAGGAAATAATAGCATTAAACAAAACATGAAATAACCAAATTTGGCATACCCATAAATGGAAATGGGTCTGCCATGCAACTTTATGAGTAATAATACAAGTAAAATTGATTTCACTTCGGGGTTAACTCAATTCAAGGGCTTCCTATGGCACAAGGCAAACATACATTATTTGTGGAAATGGCTAATAAACCACCAAATTTTTAGCATTTAAACATCCCTTAACCAATAAAGAAGCAAGGGTTTCCTAATTCTAAGATAGTAATTTGATTTTCATGAGATAGTTTTGGAATGAACTATCCAAAACTAGGTGATTTTATCTTTATTGTTTTGGTCTAGAGGTTACTTATCGGTTTGAGTACTACTTGTACTTCGTCCCTGGTTTGGGTTTAGTACCTAATTTGTACTCGTTTCCAATGTTAATTAATAAAATTGATCCTTTTTTGCTGCTCAAAAAAAAAAAACAACTATCCAAAAGATCAAAACTATTTGCCCAAATGAAAAAGAAAAATCTATCTCTAATTCTTTCTACTATTTATATGCAACATCTCTTATTTTCAAAAACTATATCCCTAACTTTGATACTATTTGATACTCATATTAGGGAACACTCCCTCAAAAGCTAGTTTGACAAGAGAGAACAATCCAGTAACTTAATTACTACAACAAGCATCCCACACTACTAAGGTACCCTATAATTCCCAAATCCATATCATAACTTCTATGAGATAAGTTGAAGAAATAATTAACTTACATCAATACCCTCTTGACCAACTTTAGTGAAGAATCTTCTGCAAACAAAAACAGGGAAAAGTGAGTCAAAATGCAAAAAACACCAATCAACAAAACAAGGAACATAATCAATAAAAATACACATGCCTTAGAAATGTCTTTATTGTAGGACCACCCAATTCAAACTTCAATGCCTTCAAAATATCAGCCTCCATGCCCAAAACCTTCAATCAAACAAAAAAACAAAATGCCATCCAAAATCAGCAAGATCCAAAATCAAACATACCATAAACAAACATACAAAAACTCAAAAAAGACTTAAACTACAATAATCATCACCTCTTCCTTCGAGTATGTATTGTCGGTAATGTAGCAAAAGTCCTCCACCTCAGGCGGCTTAATCTCTTCATATTTTCTACTTCCAAACAAATTCAACAATTAATAAACATAAACAATAAACAACCAACATAAGTACAAATCAAAACAACAAACATAAATTAAGCGGAAACTCACGAAGCAATCAGCATTGAAGAAACACCAAGCAATTGCAACTTCTGTCTACTTAAATCATTCAAAGACAAAAACCTATCAATGTATGAAACAGAAAAATAAAGGGTATCCGAAACAAGTTTGTATTCTTCAGCAACTTCAACCAACCAATCCACAAGAACACCCCTCATACTAGAATTAACATCCCTCTGAACTTTCTGAATGTAATCAGCCAAAGGTCTTTTACTAGGATCAACCTAAAACAAACAAAGACAAAAACAATGTAAAAAAAAAATCCAATTTTTGTCGTTTTACAAAAAGCCCCAATTCATGGAAAAACCAAAACCCTAATTCAATTTCAAAACAAAATTACCTCTAAATTACGAAGATAATCGTAAATATCAGAAACATAAGGCCCACATAATTGAGGATCTTCCGGTTTCACTTCCGATTTCACTTCCAAATTTTCCGGTACCGGAGATTCTTCTTCAACTGACTTCGATTTCGCAATGTTTCTCTTTTTCTGTTTATGAATATCAGAAACATTTTTCACCGATGTATTAGTTACATCACCAAGAGCAACACGCTCCACGCGCTCAACGCGCTTCCTTTTACGCTGTTCAGATAGTGCAGCTACTGCTCTTGTTTTTGCTTCACGTTGAGGGCGGCGCGTGGGGATAGTGTTTTCTTGATCAGCCATAGTGAAAGATGAGAAAGATAGAAGAGAATGAGAATGATTGGTGAATGAGAGGGTTTAAGAAAGAAGAAAGAAACGAGTTTTGTTTTTTTTTTTTATGGCGGAAAATTGTTTGGTTTGAAAAATTTGCAGTGGTTTTTGGTGTTTTGGGAAATTTTGAAGCGGAAGCGCGTGGTTTCGAATATTTTCAGGTGTGGTGTTCCCGCCTTGTTTTTTTGGTATATTTTGGGGATTCAGAATTTGGGTTTTGGGTGGATTCCTTACCTAAGCGGGTGGGTCAAAAAGTAAGAGATGGGTCCATCAATGATTTAATCTAGTGATATGAATTTGCGGCTAAATTTCATCTTTTTTTGTCAAAGACCATAAAAAAAAGTTATTCAAAATAAATGCACATTTAAGATATTACAGTTACTAATGGACTATATTCAATTTGAGATTTATTTTGGCTTTTTGAACTTTGACTAATGTCTGTATTTTGGGTTTTTGACCAATGTATTTAGTTGACAAGATAATACCTAAAATATGGTAATTTACTTTTTCAACTCATTAAAAATGTTACTTAAAAAATCTTATTTTGTTTTTTTGTCAAAAATGTTATTTTAAAAAATAATACTAAAATAAATAAAAATTGTTTGGTCAAACATTATAATTTTGGTAAAAAATTTAAAAATAATAGTAATATTTTTTTCATTTGATATCAAATTCCTTTTTTTGTTAAGCCACTAGGTTTGATCTAGTGGTGAGGGGTTTTGGTAGTACGTTATAGGTCCTGAGTTCGATCCGCAGCTCATTGTAAACAAAAAAAAAATTCTTTTTTTGTTTAATTTATATTTATTATGTTTGAAATTTTATATTTAAGTTATATTTTATATGGATAAATTAATTGTTTATTTTTAGTCAAAGTTACTAATTTATCCTTATTACTTTTAACCATGTTTCAAGTTTTATATTCTTCATTGTAATTTCACTAAAAAAATATATATTGAAAGAATATAAGATAAATACAAATAAAAAGAAGATGATATGCTTAAATATAGAAACAAAACAGATTATATATTGAAACAAAACAGAACAATCTATACTCATAAAAATAGTAGCAAAACAAATTAATACGATCAACTAAATAATCCATTAAAAGAAAAAGGAGACATAATAGATCGAAGCAAAGAAGTAAAAAAAAAACCACTAGGTTTGGTTTAGTGGTGAGGGGTTTAGATATTACATTATAGGTTCTGCCTTTTTTTTTTACGATATGAAAGTTTGTTCTTTCCTTGTTATATTCAAATTTAAACAGAATTTGTTACCAATAATTTTCTTTGTATAACAATAAATTTATTTGAAAGAGTGTAAAAAGATAGAAATTTATTAGTGAATTAATACAAGTGTATAATAGAAAGATAAAGTGCAAAAATCCATTTTCTTAATTTTGTATTATAATTTTAACTGGACACTTATAAAAAATCGGAAGTAGCTTTGTATAATGTGAATAGTCATTTTGCACGTACGATATGTATACAAATAAAGTCTAAATATAAACATGGGGATCTCAGTGAGAACAGCGGAGGCCATATACCCATGGGCCCTCAGTCCCTCACTCACAATAATAAATTAATAATAAAAAATCATAAAGCGAATCATTATCAATTTATCATGACAATTGATTTGATACATTAGAGTAGGAGTCCCTTTGCTTAATTATTCTAAAAAGAAATAATAATTTATTAACAAAAAGAAAGTTTGTTAAATTAAATAATGGAAGTTCGTGACATCTCCAGCTTTTTCCTAATTTGTTCTTTCTGCAGAGAGAGAGAGAGAGTGAAATTGTGAGAAACACGTAAGTGTCTAATGTCTATACTCTATAGTGTGTTTATATATTAAGAATTAGCATATACTCCTAGTTTTTTCCTAATTTGTTTTTTCTGAAGAATCAGAATTTTTCTATATGAATAGGAATGCAGAAAATTGTTTCAAATATCGATGGATATTAAAACTAGCTTTGTTTCTTGGATTCCCTACTTTCCTAATTTCTTTCGATAAACTATTTGTATCCTTCTCATGTACACTTGGATATGTTCATTGTGTTTTTTTTCTTTACAACCATACAAAAACAACAATGAATCAAGATTCTGTTTGCTGGATTACCTATTTCCATATTTTCTTTTTATTGATTAATTTTGTTTTTCTCCTTATGAGTTATCACTTATTTCCAAATCACATAAAGTTGTTGGAAATTAACTTTAATCTCAGTAATTCCCTCCAAAACTTCCCTCACATGTGGGTGAAATTTACTTTAACCTATTTATTAACGACTTGTTTTGAGAATCGACTCTTTGAATATCTAAATATCTATGAGAATTGGTAAGAGTTTTAATTGCATGGTGAATACCAATATTTCCTCTATACATACTTTAATGTTACGATTTTCCACTCATCCTAAAATTTTGATTCCCAAAACATAATGAACACTATTTTTTCTACTTAATGAAACATGTTAATTATCGGCCATTTGAATCTCTCGACAACTTGAAAATTCGTGACATCATAACATTTATTAAGTACGTATATCAGCAATTCTCTATGTAATGGAACTATTAGTTCACACGTATGGACCCCACTTTTAACCATTTATTAACTTTCTTGATTATTTGCATTGAAAAAGACAACTTGAAACTCTCAAATCTCTCATTGTCAAATCCCCTAAATTTGTTGGAAACCTTAATCGCATTACCTCCAAAACTTCTCACACACGCGAGAGGAACCCGCTTTAACTTACTTGTTAATTGCTTGCATTGGAAAGTGTCTATTTGAATTTATAAGTTGACCAGTACTCCGAAAATTGATAATAATTTTAATTGCATGATGAGTTCCAATGCTTCCTCTAAGCGTACTCAAACGTTACAATTCTTCCCAAGATTTTTTTATAGGTAAATGTGAATTGTTAGTGCATATTGTTAGAAGGGAGGAGAAAATGTTAGTAGTCATGGATCTGACAACACTGGACGTCCTTCTTAACTCTTACAACCCTTTACCATAGAGCTACATCTTCAGGGACTCCAAGACTTTGATTTCCAAAACTTCTCAAACACTACTTTTCTTATCCAATGAAACATATTAATTATATGTCATTTGAACTTCTCAACAACTTGAAAAATCGTGACATCATAAGAGCCAATTTTACAGACAAAATTATTCAAAGAGATGTCGTTGTTATCTCGAAGAAGACTGCCACATCCTAAAAGGTTAATTGAACTTTTACATGTATTTTAGAGTATTTTCTTGTTTATGTGCTATTAGGAGGAGTTTTGGGTGGTAATTTACATGTAAGAAATATCTGTCTACTTAATTTCAGAAAAAAATACAGTCATTTTTTTTTGTTTACAGAAAAAATACAGTAATTCTTTGTGTTTTTTTTTTCAATAACTAACTCAAATATTTACTCTTCAATTAATAAAAAGTATTTTCTTTTGGTGATTTAATAAAAAGAATGTAGTCCCCGTGAACATCGCACTACATGTGCAGAGGAACCGGAATTCGAACCTCGAACATTCTGCTTATTCACTTTTAAGATGGATTTTCTAGTCACTAGACTACTTAATAGGGGTGCACAAATTAACTGGTTATCAAACAAAAACCTCATCCATATCTTTAACCAAATTTAAATGACCGGATATTTACAATATGGTTTTTATCCAGACCATAAATTTTGGATCGGTTTGTCCATATTTTTAACCAGTTGATAAAATGGATGTCCACCCTTTTAACCGGAATGCAATTGTGGTCTGGTGTCGTAACTTTGGTTTTTTTTTTATGAAAAACAAACAAAATTTATGAGCATTGCCATTTAAATTTCACCTTAATCACAAATTTCTGGCAAAACAAAATAGACAAACTTGTCAAAAAAAAAAGGCAAAAAGGTAATTAAAAAATTTGAAATAACTGGTTATATATCCATAACTAAATTTATAACCAGTTTCATAACCGGTTTATAATAAAATATGATTATGGTTATGAATCCAAATCCAATTAAATGGTTTTGATTTGGATATGGTTTGGTTTTACTTAATAAATTTTTTAAAAAATTGATGAGTAAAAATCAGCTCACAAAATAAAGAGTAAAAAATTGATTAATTATGATTTAGTTTTCCTTTCCATCACACTAATTAGATGCATAATATTCATTTCTTGCTATTCATCACTTACAAAATTTGAAAATATACTTGTCAGTCAAACACCAACCAATCCCACCACAAAAAAAAACCAAAAAGAAAACCGTTGGCAGTTAGTTAGGTAGAACTAGAAGGCTATAGCTTGTAACTAACAAACAAACAACACCTAAGATTCTAATTCTAATTCCAATTCTAATTCTTATAATCACAAGTCACAACTACAAGTCTTCTCTATCTTGTTCTTGTTCTTCAATCTATTATTTTTCTTCCCCCAACATATAATCAAGGCCTTATATTGTTAACAAATAATTAATCAAGAAAAATCTCAATCTCCATGCAGAGATCACTATGGTTACCAATTTCCAACCCCTTAATGGATCATCCAATTCCAACCCAATCTTACTCTTTTGGATGGCAAGACACTTGGGCTTTCCTTCTTGCTGCTCTCTCCATTTATTTTTGTGGCATGTACACTTTTCATATACTATATGTTCATACATTGTCACATTCTTTTATTTTTCTTTTTGTAATTTAAGTTTCTTTTTAATTTTTTGCAGTTTCAGCTAGTATATTATATGGATTTTATGGAGATTCTCGTTTGATTCTTGGTCCTAGTTCATCACGTTTGATAAAAACAAGTTCACTTTTTGTTCAACAAATTGAAGTCATAAATAACTATACTACTACTAATGATGATATTAATCTTTATGCTTTCACTGAGAAACCTGAATTAAGTTCTCAAATTAATTGGACTACATCAAAGTTTTTAGTTGTTGAAGCCTATACTCGCAAGGTAACAAATATTTCTTTTTTATTTTTCTCAATTTTATTTAAAAGAATAGATATTGATTTTTATTTTTTTAATTAATTTATAGGGAATTTCTTTGTGGTTAAATAAAGGCTCCAAAATCTATTTGAGGTGGGAAGCAGATGCTAGTAGTTTAAGTCAACTTGAAGGAGTAGTGATTAAAGGTTATTTTTTTTCTTTTTCATTTTCTTTTTTATAATGTTATTATTCAAGAATCTCATTTTTCTCATGAAAGATTCATTCTTGTTTCACAGGAGGAAGGAGGTTAGAACAACTAAAGCCTAAACAAACTACCTTTAACTTTTCAATGCCAATTGCTGTTAGAGAGACTGAAAATGGTAAGTGATTAATTCAAAGCTACTATAAGAAGTTGCCTAAGAAGTTTTATGCTTTATAACTCTTTGCATTAATAGCATGGAACTTTTCATTCTCAATGCTGATCAATTTAGAGCTTGTTTAAATTAACTTATTTGAGTTTATCCACTAATATAAGTATTTGTGAGACATGAAAATAGTTTATGACATGTTGATAAGTTGCTATTAAAAAAAAAGTTCATAAGTTGTTTGCAGCTTATTTTCATAAGCTCTCCAAAATAGCTTATGAAAACAACTTATAAAAATATCTTATATGTAAATGTTTATTATGATAATAGCTTATACATAAGTGTCTATGCTATAAGCCGCAAATGGGCCGACTCACTAAAGCCCGTTTATATGTGTTGGTCCACTGGCTGAGACAGGCTGTACCAGACCGGTCCACTTGTGCATAAACTAATTTAAATTGTAGCATAAACATTAGAAAATTTTAGAAAATGCAGGGTATTTATGTTGCAAATGTTCTGTTATTGATTAATTAGTACTACTATGTGCCAGGTAAAGAAGCTGAATACATTGTTGAGGAAGATGATAAGTACCACATTGGTGTTCTAAACATGAATGCTAGGAACATAATCTTGACCATGAATGTCAATGTTTCTGCAAAGATATATGATACTACCAAAGCCACAAATATGTGCTCTACTGGGAATGGTTCATGCAAACTTAGCACTTTTTTCCCTATCACATATTATGTAATTCTAACCAAACCAAAAAATGTAAGTGTAACAAATTGTTCATAAAATCTTAATCTATAGTTTTTTTTTTTTTTTAACGTAAATTCATTATGGTTTATATGATTTTATTACAGGGAAATGATGATGAAGCATGGTTTGTTGAAGTTTCTTTTATGTCTCGTGTTTTTTCTTACATAATTCTCTTAGGTACATTAAATTATTTTTATTTATGTGAATAATTTGTTAAGTAAGTTCAATTTTTTATATTTTTTTTAATATATCTATATGTGACTTTATCCTTTTTGATTTTGAAGGAATTTTCATGATTGTGATTTTTTTGATATTGAAATGCCTTGGAGCTGATGATAATCACAATGAAGTTGAAGCTCAAGGAGTGACTGAAACACAACCTCTAATGCAGACAAATCCAATATCATATGGAACATATAAATTTCATGATAAGAAAGAAGAAGAATCAGATGCATCAAGTAGCTCTTCAGAGGAATTGTATAATGAAAAATTGTGTATAATTTGTTATGATGAACAACGAAACTGTTTCTTTGTTCCTTGTGGTCATTGTGCCACTTGCTATGACTGTGCACAAAGGTATACGCTAAGGGCATGTTTGCATTTACGCTGAGTTTGACAGAATCATGATGTGATGCATTGATTTTGACAAAAAGTACATTTTATTGTGATTTTGTCAAACTCGTTGTGACTGTGAATCCAAACATACACTGAAATTGACAAAGATTTTCATTCATTTTACCTAAATACATTAAAATTGGAACTCCATGAGATTCTCATTGGAGTGTTTTTGTGCAGGATTATGGATGGGGATAGCAAAGTTTGTCCCGTATGCCGGAGACTTATTCATAAAGTAAGAAGATTATTCAATAGTTAGTCTGAAAGATCTAAGTACTTGCGGTCTGCGACAACAACTGTTTGATATAAAAGTTTTAGAGTTCTTTACAACGGCGTCGTAGTTGCAATTTTAGTCACATTGGACGCATTTTGCTGTATTTGCTATTTGGAACTATGGTTAGGCTTAGAAATGCCAGATTGATGTATGAAGATGACATGTATTCAATAGTTAGATACTTAGATTATGATTTTGACATTGAGTTTATTTTTATTCATGGCAGTAATACATAATTACATATGAGTGATATATGACAATATCTCATGACTTCTAAACTTGAAAGGTTAGTGTTAGAAAATTCTCTGTTTTGACAGTACAATTAGCACATCATTTTAGAATGATTTTTTTAGTATATTTTGAGTTCAAGTCAGCTGTGGAATCCATGCTTATTATCTCATTTCCAAGAATGCCTAACCATCCTCTAACAATCTTAGAGGTTCATAAATTATGTCTTGATATATTAATAAACATATGAACTTCAAGATGGTTGTGTAAGAACACATCCCCACGAACCTTGTCGAGGATATTCGCCGAATCGTCGGATTTATGATGCTTGGGAAGATATCTCTTGAATCCGTATTTATAAAGAAGCTAAAACAGGTTGCGAGGTTTCGAATGGTCTGGCCAAACATAATTTGAATTTGGATTTTGATCTCAAGATTTTTTGAATTTTTTCGTGTTTTTATTTCAAAATTTCTCGCATTTTTCTCTTTCTATTCTTTAATACTAGTAAATTACCAATTTCGTACATATTATTTTTATCAATGTGTGTTTTAAAAAATTAAAACTAGTTATTCAACAAACCTCTTTTGCACACAGGAAGAACTTTAAGAAGCCTAAACGAAAAAATTATTTACTAAACATTAAGAAATTAAAATTTACATTACAAACAGATAACACAATACATTATACATAGAAGGGCATACACAGAGGACCCTGGTTTATTCATTTCTCATGATCACATACCATGACCAAAATTATCTTCGAAAACATGACACATATAAAGATTAATCAGCTAGCTTGGAAGAGTATATAATATCTCTTAAGATGGAGATATAAACATCATACATGCAGGCCAATATAGTGGAATATAGATGGAGTAGCTAGAAATTAATTTAAGGGCATTTTGGCTTTCCCTTTGAGTTCTTCATGTCTCTATAGCAAGGACACTCATGTTTGTTACCATATGTTCCTGATGGCACACACTTACACTTGCCACAACATATTCCACAAAACTTCAAACATCTGTCTTTCATCCCAGCTCTAGAGCACCTCTGCCCACATTTGGAGGAACAGAAACGTCTTGAATCTGATGCATGCATACATATTATAATTAATTGTTGAATACTGCATAAATCATTAATTAATAATAAACTAAATTGCACTTTTGTCTCCCTAACTTTTACAAACTTGCTATTTTAGACCCTAACTTTTATAGCAGTATTTTTGGCCCCATAACTTTAACCATTTTTGTAAGAAGCTGGTCTCACTAATTTTGACTAATTCAACGCATACATGAACCGTGACTCACATATCATGCTGTTAAAAAAAACATGTCTTACCATATAGAACGATATGGCATGTGCCTCAGTGTCTAAATCTCACATAAGGCTATTTGTATGTAAAATTAGTGTCATGTTTATTAATAATAATTTTTCCTCCTCAACTATTTTATTTTATTCTCTAGATCGATCCTTAATTATTTGAGAATTTAAATAGATCCCTTGATTAAAAAAAATGAGAAATTGAATTTATCAAAAGTATTTATTTGGATCTCTAAACTCTGTTTTTTAATCAAGTACTTAAACTTTAAAATAATTTTTAATTAGATCACTCCTAAACTTTTGAATAATTTTAATTAAATCCTCATATTTTTAAATATGTGTATTTGGTCCCTTAATTCAAGAATCTAACTACAAATTATTTAAAAGTTTAGAGACTCAAATAAAAAAAATTAGTTAAGGACCAAATTACAAGTCACAAAAAAATTCAATGATCTATTTAAAAAATCTCAAATAGTTTAAGAACATGCAGAGTAATTAAATCTAAAAATAATGGTAGTTTGGTATAAATTATATGAATCAATTTTACAAAAATCTTAAAATATCCATGATGTGAATTATGAGTAGACATAAAGTACTAACTATTACTAATAAAGTAATAAAACTACTAATTGAGCTGTACCAAAAAAAAAAAACTACTAATTGAGCTTGTAACATACCATAACCAGCTGCCATGGACATTTCAAACATAGATGAGCAAAGGATAAGACACACAAGAAGCATAGCTACAAATGCTGGCTTCATCTTGATATCAAAGTCTAGAATAGAAAACAGATTTAGGTGAACTATATATGTTAAGTTGTATGAAACTAAGTTAATTAGAGTGGCACTCACTCTGAGGAATTCTAAGGCTTTTGTTTGAGTTGTGTGAGTGGAAACTAGTGAGTGACATTATTTATAGTACATAAAGGGTAGGTGAAAATTTAGGGAGGTATAACTAAGGGAATTGGATCTCCTCCCATACGATCTAAAATGTCAGTGACTATTTGATTAAGATCAGACGGTTTAAATTTAAGTTTGACATTTTAAATTATATAATTACATTAAAAATCAATATTTTCTAAACCGGTGATCTGAATCGAACGGTGACACATAAATGTGGAATCCTTGAACGCAGTGAAACTGAATTGAATTAGTAATTTATGAGTCTTTGGTTTGTGAAATCTTATAATTGTGCAAGCAAAGATACAGCTGGATAGTGGGTTTGGTAGCATGGTATTGTGAGGAAGCCGCGTACGTACCTTTTGGCTTTATTGATCCATACTTACTAGGATTCAATGTTGTTTGTCCCCTATATATCATCAACATGAAACGTTGCATTTGTATATTGAGATCGACAATTTTCCATATTCATTGCATTTTATGAGTTGTTACTAGTAGCACCAAAAACATTGTTTACGTGGCTTCTTTCTCATGTTCCTCATAAGCTCACATCACACTCTCATTGTTGGGTTATGAGAGGATTCAGAGATCATCACATTGAACTTTGAACAACTATTAGTGAATTTGACATCACATCATCTTAATTCAAAATCTTTTTGACACAAGGAGCCAGTTGGAGTCGGTTCAACCATGGACTCTGATACCACCGTTGGATCATGAGTGTTGTGGCAAGTGTGAGGTTAGAAGTCTCACATTGCTTAGAAAATTGGAGGTTGAACACTTTATAGGTGAGAGGATTCATAAATTTGTCTTATGGTTTTGGGTAAAAGTGAGGTGTCCAACTCACTTGTAGAAGTGTTCTTAAGCCCAATGCGGATGATCACGGCGCCCCAACAGTGGGATCAGAGTCGATAGTTCGACCGGCTCCTTGTATCGAATGGTCAAGCGGCGTGTCCCGTTGAGCTACCACAACGGCGGTTCAAGTGTACTGTGGCTGAAAAAAAGCTATTGCTTGAGGGGAAGCATAAAGAATCAAATGACGCACACTCGAGGGAGAGATTGTTGTGGCAAGTGTGAGGTTAGAAGTCTCACATTGCTTATAAAAGTGAATGTTTAACACTTTATAAGTGAGGAGACTCATAAACCTAACGCCTTAAAGTTTTGGGTCAAAGTGCGATATCAAACTCACATGTAAAGTTGTTCTTAAGTCCAATGTGAATGATCCCCTCGTCACCCAACAAATTTGTATAACAAATTTTCTCACTACATAATTAAGTAAAATCAATTTGTATATATCATAATTTGTCACTAAATTTTTTTATGTGAAATCTCTCAACATGTTACACTAAAAAAACATAAATGACCGGTTATTGTTATCCTAGAATAAGTCCCCCCAAGTTAGTATTTGGCAGCTTGACACCTGTACTAGATCTTCCAAATCTTTGTAATAAGGTCACCATGTACATATATAGTGTAGTAATTGGAGTGACAGTTGTAGGACATGGTGTGAGATGAAGATTTCCACATTTGAACACTCTCCATTGTCATGTTAGAAAGAGGATGGTTCCACTATCACCAAAACAAAAGAGACTGTGGTGGTAGTTCAATTCCATTGTACCTTAGAAATGGCCATTAAATCTGCAAATTCATGTGATGTCGGTGGACTTGATACTAAGGTCAATCCCTATTATTTTCTAGATGAATCCATTCCCAAATCCTACCTCATTTCACTCATGAGAAATGCTAAGATGGGCACAAGCCCAAAATGAATTATTCTTAGACACACTCACATAAGTGAAATTTTTTAAAAAAAGATATGATTAAAATTATATTAATTGATGTGACCATTTTATTTTTTTTTTAATTTTTTTGATTGATGTTTGTGTGTCTAAGTTTGTGCTTAAATGTGTTGTGCATATGCAAGAATGTCTCTTCACTCATTTGTTTCTTTTTCGTACTTGGTACGAATTACGAAATTCGCCAACTTGCAGTTAAAAAATCATCTTTTGGTTAGAACTTTTTTAATGAACAAAGAAACTTTTCTTAAAAAATATAATCACTTTTAAAAAAATTCTTCTATTTGTTGCAGGTTAAAAAAAAAATGAAAATTAAGAAAAATAACAGATTAAAATTTACTTCAAATGAAAAATTATTTTAAGTTTATCTAAAAAATCAATTTATTTAGAAAATAGTTTCAATAATTGATTTCTTTTTTAAATAATAAACAAATATAGTAATTTTTTTTATCAACATTAATTAGATTGATTTAACTAGACTCAGATTCTTTAAATAATGTTTCGAGTTCAATTTTGTAGATTACAAAAAATGTGGTTGAAAGGAGTGACTTCACTATAAAATATCAGATAGATTTACTGAAAACAATACAAAATATTCATGGATAATTAGCTCTAATAACTTTATTATAAAGAAAATAAATTCTATTTTTTCTAGTCTTTAAAATTCAATTTGCTCCAAGAACTGTTTTTCTTTTTGGGAACCAAATTCTGTTCTAACTTCAAACATCTAACAATGAAAAACTTTTGAGATTTATTTTTGCCATCCTACCAGTTTCTTGCGTGTCCTATGACTTTTTCGTTTTATCCTTCCGCGAATTAAGTAGCGGACGACATTTTTAACAAATTTCTTATTTTTATAACGTCCGCTGCTTAAATAGCGGATATTATAAAAAAAATCGATCAGATAGGATGTTCCGATACTTAACTAGTGGACAAGAGTATTTTTATAATTTCGTAAGGCGTGCGAAAAAATGAAGAAAGTGGGAAAAGTAAAACATTTTTAGGTTAATCATAGGCCTATGACAAACGGTGAGCATAAAGTGGGCTACACAGCCTTGTTTTACTTATGTTAGGAATCTGGGCTTAAATTGCTCCCTATTTCTCTTATTTTGATGAACAAGTTTTGTCATTTCGAATGTTTGCTATACTCATGTTTCACATGAAATTTTCGTTTTGCGCCCCCATTTAATTTCATGTTGCATGTGGAATTTTAAAAATACCCTATTTACATCATAGAATGCGAACAAGTTTCGCATATTAGAAGACTAACATTGATAAAAGAAATGTATTGCCAACATTTGAACTCGTCATGCTCTTCATATAAAACTATTTTGATATAATACATGTTCACATTCTATAATACGAACCATATCTATATATAAACGAGTCCTACCACTTTTCCCTTATTATATCAGTTTCTGAATAAATTCAAAACATCTCCAAAATCCCAAAATTTGAAACCCTCGTCAAATCTTTTTTTTCCTTCAAATTTGTGGTCGAAACTCCTTCTCAAGTGAAAATTAAACTTAACATACAAGAGGTTAATTAGTACACATGGTCTTGAACCCGAGGGAGATGAAGTACTTATTTTAGCTCTACTATAGTCTTATTCCTGTTTAATCAATATTTTTAATTTATGTTTATATTGTTGATCTTCATACGTACCGACCAGAGATCGAACTCAGGACCAAATAATTAAGGGACTGAAATATCTACCACTTGTGTCACACTTACCTTTTCTATTTTTTGAAATAGTTATATAAACAATGGCGGAGCCAAGTGCAAACAAACTGCACCCCCTCAACTTCATATATTATACTCGTTATTCTTTATTTTATTTTATTTTTTTACACCCAACCAACCAAAAAATCTCCTTAATACAAGGAGTGCCGAAAAAGACTATAAAAGTTACAGATACGACAATCGAAAAAATAACATCAAAACAAAATTACACTATGCTCAAACAAGTAAACGGGCTCGACTATCAAATATGATAATTGGAAACTAGATTAATATTTGTTATCTTTAACCACTAATAAGAATACAATTTAACCTTGTCCACTAGCTATTCTTTATTTATTTTATATTAAAGCCCCTGGAATTTAACAATTACACCCATATTGCACCAAGCATACCTCTCTTAAAGTTTACAGGCCCACGTTATCCAATGGACTTCTACATCTATAAATGGACTTCTACATTTTAACAATCTTTCAGGTATATTAACAAAAAATATTTAGCGAAAACTTAAATCTATTTTTTTAAAAAATAGTAATTTTATTCTATATTTTCGTTGAAGAATCCGAAAAACAAATTCTTCCATAGGAAAAGGTAGTAAAAAAATTATATTATGATTTATTCAAAACTTTTGTACAATTTGGAATTGAGTTTATGGACATACATCGTCGGTGTAAAATAATTTAATACTGACACCTAATAAAAAATCACCATTTTTCCATGTCATACAAAATAGTTGCAAAACAACTGTATGTGAGTGGGGTGATGTGGCAAATTGATGGATTTTCATTGGATGTCTATGTAAAAGTAAAACTGTTTTACGCTGACCGTGCAATCCTTTAAATCCTTTAAATTTTTTATTTTATTTTTACATTGTAACAAACTCAAAACATAAATATAATTCAATATTTTCAACTTTTAAGGGTCTGTTTTGAAAATTTTAAAGTGGTAGAGAGCAATTTTCAAAACAAATTGTGAATTTTAGAAAAATTTCTAGGTATGCAGGAGTGAAAAATCATTTGTCCACTTGATTAAAATATTTTTAATTTATGCAAAATAACTTATGTAAATAAATAAATTTTTATATCTTAGTTATAAATTTGTTAATGTAGTTTTGAAAAGAAAAAAAAAATATGTGAAGATAAATTTTTTGTCGGTGGAAACTTATGAATTTACATGAAAATTTATTTATTTGCATAAATTACTTTTCATAAGCTAAAAAATAAGTTAATCCAAATAAATAAAAAATCTTTTAATACTTAAATTAATTAATTCATGGTTGATAAACTTAATTTTTAATATGATAGATGTTGACTACAATTTTCATTCAAGAAGGACGGACAAGTTACAAGTACTCCATCAATGATTCAACGTCCATATGTACACATTATACTAAGGGTGTTCGCGTTGCGGTTTTGTTAGATTTTGAGCATAAAAGTAATCCTAACCGCGAGATAAAAATACATGTGGTTCGGTTTGGTTCGGTTAGTTTTTAAAAAGTCATCCAAACCAAATCAATACGGTTAGGATTTGTTGGGTTTGCACGGTTTATCACGATATAAAAAATATTACAATATTTTCAACTTGTTACAAGATAAATATAGAAAATTTTAATTTATTTTATTGTTTACATGATACAATATGCATATACAAAAATGCATTACATAATAACTTATTTTTAATACCAACAATATAGTTATAGTTCGCATGAAATGATATGTTTTGATTGCCTATTGTTTTATGGACTCAATTTGGGTTGATTGTTAATAGTTGATAGAGCTAAGTTAAGTATTGAGGTTTGATTTGGTTTGATTCGGTTTTCTAAAATGAAAACCGCAAATCAAACCAAACCGTACGATTTGAAAGAAAAATGATCCGTGCGGTTAAAACTAAATGCGGTTTTTTGAAGTTTCGATTTTAATTAATTCGATTTACCATTTTACTTTTGAATTGATTCAGATACGATCACTCATGTATTATACATCGTCCTAATAAGGGAATAAGCTGATCATTGTCTTCCTTTTGGGGTTATAGTGTGATTGATTCACACATGCAACTTGAAATGAGATTGTTACAAAGCGACAGTAGAAAATAGGGGTACCCGTTCTAGTTTAATTAGTCCCCGTGATGAGCGACGTGATTAGGATAAGTGCTTGGAAAAAAGCAAAAAGTTTTGGTAGTAGTGGGTGGTGTGAAGTGCACGTCCTATACCCAAAATGCAAATTTGGTTGCTGAATACATCTACTTGGCTTTCCTTCTGGCCCACACCCCTACCATCTTAATTCTTACCTCCGACCAAGAGTGACTTGCAACTAGGGGTGATCGTATCCGAACCAATCCAAAAGTAAAACCGCAAATCGAACCAAACCAAACCGAAAACCGCAAAAACCGCATTTGGTTTGGATGTATTTGGATGGCTTTCTTACTGAACCGCAAACCGCAAAACCGCAAACCGCAAAAACCGCAAAAACCGCGGATAACCGCAAAAACCGCATTAAGTTACTATTATATATTTATATTCCAATATCGTAAAAGAAAATATATTTATATTCCAATATACACGCTCAATTACCAAGTCAGTCGACCAAATTAATCGAACTTCAAGTTGTTTTTATTTTTTGTACTGAAATTTTATTTTGGTGTTGTAATGTTATTTTAAATAAACAAATTTTATCGGTACCGTGATGTTATTTTGAAAATTCAATTTTTTTATATATTTAAAATTGTAAGTTACTATAATGTTATTTTGGATAAATAATTTTTGTTGGTATTACAATGTTATTTTGGAACTTCAATTTTTTATTTTTTTTTATGCTTAAAATTGTTCGGTACAATCGTTATGTTTTAAACCGCACCAACCGAACCGATCCAAACCGCATTGGTTTGGTTTGGTTTGGTTTGGATGACTTTTTAAAAATCAACCGAACCAAACCGAACCGCATGCATTTTTATCTCGCGGTTAGGATGACTTTTATGCTCAAAACCGAACCAAACCGCACCGCGATCACCCCTACTTGCAACCTTTGCCCTCAGATTATATATCCTTTTATATTTGATTGTGTTATACTTTTTTCTTTTGAAAAAAAAATTAATAGAAAGATTAATACATTGTCATTCTGAATATATTGAAATGATAAATACATCTATAATTGAATTTTTTACTAGTTATTTTGGATATAAATTTAGATAGTCAATTTTATTTTTTTATTCATTAGATAGTCAATTTAATCATTAAATATATATTTTTTAAAAATTAATTTAGTCTACAAAATTATTAATAGAAAGATTATTCTAATTTCTAAAGATGTGTTTTCAAATTTTATATATATTTAGAGATTATAATGTTAGTGCATCGCATATTTATGGACTAAAATATTTGTATATGGAAGAGTTAGACTCCCCAACTATTTTGGATTAGGTCAAGGTCTAAAGTGTCATACTCGGTCTATCTAACATGTTAATCCAGATTACATGCATTTGCTCAATCTCTACATATTACATGTAATGCCCATACTAACTAAACTATATTCACATGGACAATCAACCAACAAATAGTTATTTGCTCGTTATTATTTTTCCTCTATTTGTCATTATCACATTCACATATAATTATTCACCTATTATATCCATATATCTATGTATCTATGCGAATAAAAGTTGATGCTTTTTATATGAAAATGGAATTGACCTAGCATCAAGTTGTTGTCGTATGAGAATTGGATAGTTTATACAGTTCATTATTCAATTAATTTTCAATTTCCCTCGTGGCTGCAAGTTGTAAAATATTACAACACTTATTATAAAATTCATATATTCGATTTTGAATGACGACCAGTTACTGTTTTTGAAAGCCAAGAAAAAAAGGGATCATATCTAGATGAGGAAATATGACTTCAATTTTAGTTTTCTTCATATAGCTAAGTGACCTACCGATACCTAATTATATGTAATTCCTAAGTAGTTGGTGAAATGGTGATGGTTTACTTGACTTGGATGTGAGCATGACCGGAAAAATGGAAGTAATTTATAAGTTATGTTTTACCTTAGCTATTTCAAAATTAAGGGTTAGAGTACACTATAGTACTAGTCCGAGTTAGATATTCCATGATTAAATAAAATCTACTATTTTGTTTAAATAGTTTAAGTAGAATTTAGAGGGATAGGATGTCTATGAATGTTTTTTTTTTTAAACCATGGTATCCTGCTCTAAGACCGACTAATTCAAGGGAACCAACCCCACCGCCTACTTGCGGGGTGCCCATTTAAAGCCAGAATTTTTTTTTGCTCTGTATGGACTTAGCCCACCGAAATTGACACCAGGAAGAATCGAACCTGAGACCTTGAGAGAAGCATACTCTAAGGATCCAAGCCAACACCACCAAACCAACCTCAAGTGGGTTAGATGTCTATGAATGTTCTTACAAATGTGATTGACATGTAGTTAGTCAAAAAACTTTTGAAAAAAATTGAAGGGACATTTTAAACAAATGATATCTCAAATTAGTTTTTGTTGAAGAATAAGTTTCATAACTTACACATGGACGAAAATATAAAAGTATATAATTATTTAAATACTCTCAAATCTCAATGATATAGTCTATGAATTAGAAATTATTAGAGTTAAGATTGATAATAGAGAGCTAAGAAGACTCAATGACCTTTTCCACCTTCCTGTGAACATATCAAAATTAGTTTGATATATTGAAGGAAACTTTGAGCTTTAACGAAATTTTCAACAAAATCATTTTGAAAGAAAGAAGGCTAAAAAATGAGAATAATAACACTTTCTCAAACTTTGGTAGGTGAGCCTTGTGTGAAGAAAAATCATAAAAATGATTTTGAGAAGTTGAAAATGTGGAAAAGCTAAGCATGTAAAGTATAATTGTCAACGATAGAGTAACATCAATTCAAGAAGAGGATTTGCGTCGAATGCTAGCGATGTCTCCATTATTAAGGCAGATGAAAATATTTTCTAAAAACATGTCCTTTGATTAGGGTTGGGAATAGGCCAGGCGGCCTACAGGGGCCTTCGGCCTGGCCTGTATAAGCCTGGCCTGGCCTGGCCTGGTTATTAAAAATGTCAGGCTTAGGCTTTGAAAACGGCCTGTTTACATAAATAGGCCAGGCTTAGGCTTCTAAAAAGACCTACGAAGCCTGATAGGCCGGCCTGTTTATAATAATTATTATTTATATCTTATAAAAAAATATTATTTATATAAATATTATTAGCTTTTAATTATTGCGACTTTTCGTAATCGTATTTGTTATTTTATTAGTTTTTAATTATTGTGTTAATCATATTATTAGCTTTTTCTTAATGTTGTAGAAATTATAAAAATTAAAATGTGAACTTTTTAAGGCCTGTTTAGCCTATTTAAAAAAACTATAGAGAGAAGCTTTAATGTAACACAGACTTTTAAACAGGCTACAAGGCCAGACCAGGCTTTTAAAAGGCTCATGCCAGACCAAAAAAAAAAACATTTGATAGGCCACAGGCCAGGCTCAGGCCTGAAAAAAAATCGTAGGCCAGGCTCAGGCCTGTCAAGGCCTGGTCTGGCCTGGCCTGTTCCCAACCCTACCTTTGATTAATTAAGATTGATCCAAAGATTGTTGTGAGACTATGTTGGATTGTTGGTGGACGGTGGTTGAAAAACTTCTTGTCAACATGTAAGTTGTACCATTAATTTTTAGCTTGATTTTCGACATGTAATTTTTTTTTTGAAATGGGTTGACTTCAAATAAGTATATTCTTTATAATTGAGTATGATTGTTCACGATCTTCGATTTTATGTGTAGACAATAGAAACAAATGTTCAACTCAATCAAGAACAACATACAAAAAAAAGAGGTTATCCAACACTATTAAATGTTTGTTTTGTGCTATTCGATCAAATAATTATTTTTTTTGCGAATCAAACCCTAACATTCTTTTATTGAATAGAACCGTGTTATTGACAAACCGCTCTAGAAAAAATAAATGCTTTTCAAATACAAAATATCAAAATAGTCTATCATTCACATTACATGGAATATTAAAACATTGCATTGATATTACTACTAGATAAGCTTATTAATTTGTAGAACTATAATTTAGAAGCGCATGCCCTGTTTTGAAGATGTCTCTCATCTCATCATGGGTTTGCACCGATTAAAGTATTTTTTCAAATGATGATGCTTGTTAGTCATTTCCTTGGGGGAGATTGGTGAGGTTACTATTATAAAAACCATTGTTTTGACCATATCTAACGCCACTTTTCACTACTGTTGACTTGCTTGGTTAGTGCATATGTTTGAAAAATGAATCAAGTAACTTGTGGCACATTACTACATTAATCCCTAACCAAGATCCAAACCTATAAAATAGTCGTTGTTGATAGAAAATTCTAATTTGTATATTTTTTTATTAATCATTTTAGTTGCAAAAATCTGTTTTTTATATAAGCAATTAATTTTCAAATGTATCTTTTATAGGTCAACAATTTAATCCATAAAACTACTCATAAAAGAGACGTTAGAAATATTATTTACAATTTGTGGTTGGTTTACCAAATTAAACTATATATTTTTGTATTAACCTCTGGATTAAAAAAAAGTAAACCTTAATAGTTTAGAATTCCAAAAAAAAAAAAAATCTATCCAAAACTTATGTTCCTAAATATCGAATTCAGATAATTAAGCAACTAAGTTTGATCTATTAACAAAAGATTTAAGTAGTATGCATGATGAATTTCTAAGTTCGACACTCACTAGCTCAATTATAAACAACAAAACATTGAATTCAGATTGTTTCGAATAATTCATGAGACTAATTAAACTATAGTAGTACAAAGTATTTTTTTTTTGTTGGTCCAGTCATCCAATGACTAGAAACTCCAACTTAGATGAATAAGTGAAGTATCCAAATTCAAATCTCTACTTCTACGTGATATATACGTGTCTCTACCGATTTAATTAAGCTAACAGGGATAAATAAGTAGTGATGATATAAATAAATAAATAAATAAATAAGATAGGAAGAAGCAACGTTGGTAACGCAGTACGGTGTTTTGTGTAATCCACAGTTAACGTGTCTGGCGGCAATACTGTCAGGAGGAACACACAAATCTGTTGCTTATCATACACACACACACTACCTTTCTTTCTCTGTCCTTTTCAGCAACCCAATTTCCGTTTCATCCCAAAAATCACAAATCAACAACACAACAACACCAACAACCTTCGATTCCATTTCTCTCTCTCCCTCAGTGGCAAAGTTGTAAAAATGGACCGAAAACAAGGCTTCTTTTCATCTCTAAAAGAAGAAGTAGTAAGAGGACTCTCACCGGCCAAATCCCGTTCCAAAAGTCCGGCCAGAACTCCTTCTCCGATGACAGGACTTCTCCGTCGCCGGAGAAAAAACCAAGGTCCACCACCAGAACTTTTCATGACGAGATCGGGTAGTTTAAGACCGGTTGAAGCTTTATCACCGTTAAAAGAAGGTCCTGATGGAACCGACGGTGAAGATGTTGTTAACAGAGGTGAAGGTAAATGGGGTCATTGGATGAGAGCACCTTCTGTTTCATCTTCTTCATCATCATCTTCATCTTCTTCAGCATGCAAGAAATCTGATCTCAGATTGCTTCTTGGTGTTTTGGGTGCTCCTCTTGCACCTGTTCATGTTTGTACTACTGATCCTTTTCCTCATCTTAGCATCAAAGATATTCCCATTGTTAGTTTTTCTTACTCTTTCTATTTCACTCATTTTGTTAATTGGTTATGTTCAAGTTTTGTTTTTTATTGTTGCTATGTTTGTAAATTAAATAGACTAATTAGGTTTATATCATAGGTTGTTTAATGTTTATTGATTTGTTGGTTTTTTTTTTAATGTTTCTTGTGTTCTGTGTTTTGATTGGTAGCTGGGAAGTTCAATTAAAGGGGTTATGAGTATTTGGTAAGACTAGATGAAGTAGCTTAAATGTAATTCAAAGATCTTTGAAAAAGTGTTTCTTTTGTTACACAATGTTTATTATATGGTTGGTGATTTTGTGCCACTTTGATCCTATGTAGCCTATTTAGCCAAATCTTGATTGTTGGATTAATCCAACGGCAAAGATATACACTTTTGAGCAGTTAGATTAATCCAACTGTTGAGACTGAGATTTGGCTTTAGATAGTGCGGGAGGATCCAATTTGAGTTTTGTGCTCTCAGTCTATTTGGGTGATTAAGCGCTTCTAGCATAAATGCTTATCATATAACTGTTTATGTATAAACTATTTCTATAAATAGATAAAATAAAGTCAAACTATTTTTATATAAGCTATAAGTTGTTTTTATATGTCATGCTAAAGAGCTTATGTAAATAAGTTGAAAATAGTATATGGACATGTCAAATAAGTTGAGGATCCAAGTTGGGTTTTGTGCTCTCACGGTCTATTTGGGTGATTAATCTCTTCTAGCATAAATGCTTGTTATCAACTGCTTATGTATAAATTATTCCCATATAACAAACGATAAAATAAAGTCAAACTGTTTGTATATAAGCCATAAGCTGTTTTCATTTTTCATACGTCATGCTAAAGAGCGTAAATAATTTGAAAATAGTACGTTGACAAGTCATAAGGTGTTTTCGCAAACTCTCCCAAACAGTCTCTCAAGTGCTTATACTAGTAGATAAACTCAAATTAGTCAATATAAACATACCCTTACTATGTTATATTGTGTGCGAGAGAGATAGAACTGGGGACGGAAAGAGAGAAATTAGTATTTTTCCTGGTTACTTTTGATCTTATAATGGTTTCTCTTTTTTCTACATTTGGTAAGAGTATTATTGCAATGTAATGATGATGTGGTGGTATTATTGGGTGTTATTGTAGGAAACTTCTTCTGCTCAGTACATATTGCAGCAGTACATTGCTGCATCAGGTGGTTTGAAGCTTCAAAATTCCATTAACAATGCTTATGCGATGGGAAAAGTGAGGATGATAGCCTCTGAGTTCGAGACTGCTAAGAAAGTCACGCGTAACCGGAATTCCTCCAAAGCTGCAGAATCTGGTGGATTTGTTTTGTGGCAGATGAATCCGGATATGTGGTATGTGGAGCTTGCTATTGGAGGCAGTAAGGTTCATGCTGGTTGCAATGGGAAGCTCGTGTGGAGGCACACACCTTGGCTTGGTGCACATGCCGCAAAAGGGCCTGTGAGGCCTCTTCGGCGTGCGCTTCAGGTTGATTTTAACTCTTCCATTCACTCGTACTTTTACATATTCGGTTCTTGTTGAATTATAATTTAGACTTGTTTCTTTATATTTATAGGGTCTTGATCCAAAAACAACTGCTAGCATGTTTATCAATGCAAGATGCATTGGGGAGAAGAAGATAAATGAAGAGGATTGTTTCATCCTCAAGCTTTGTGCAGATCCATCAACATTAAAAGCTAGAAGTGAAGGTCCAGCAGAGATCATAAGGCATGTTTTGTTCGGATACTTTAGTCAGAAAACAGGACTTCTTGTTCACTTGGAAGATTCCCATTTGACCCGCATTCAGAACAATGGAGGCGATGCAGTTTATTGGGAGACCACGATAAATTCATTTCTCGACGACTATAAACCTGTTGAAGGGATTATGATTGCTCACTCGGGTCGATCTGTAGTGACACTTTTCAGGTTCGGGGAAACAGCAATGAGCCACACTAAAACCAGGATGGAAGAAGCATGGACAATTGAGGAGGTGGCATTCAACGTTCCCGGCCTTTCCATAGACTGTTTCATTCCTCCATCGGAGCTTCGGTTTGCTTCTATTAGTGAAGCCTCCGAGCTTCCACATGGTCAGAGGGTGAAGAGTAAGACCTCTGTGGCTACAGCTGCATACCACGCCAAAGTCGCACACTTACAAAAATCACACGAAAGCAATACAAATAACCTTAACTGGACAGTGGATGTTTAGCAAAGACGGAGTTTCAGAATTAGCCTAATTGTTGTAACTTTAATACTTTCAGTTCGTCAAATGACAAACTACTGAGGTAAAATGGTAAAGATTATTGCGGCAGGGTTCATCAAAATTTGTAAATAGAACTGATCAGTCACAGATTCTGAAAAGTGATTTCCATTACTCTAGGCTTTTTTTGTGCATGATTATGCTTATGTACATCAAGGTATCAAGGTTTGTTTTTTCCACTTCTTTAACTTTTAGTGATAAATTGGGAATCTACTATAAGCTATAATTAATGTAGGTGTTTCTTAATTTCACATGTGAAAGCATTCTACCATGATGCTTGAAGATCAGTTATAACCTAGATTTCTTGAGTTTCAAGGCACACTTAATATTTATCTTGCTGGTGGTGGTAATTCAAGGAAAATTCTCCATCTTTGAGGAAACTATTGAAGGTTATTTTAATGTATTTAATGCTAGTTTTTATTTTGAATTGTAAACCAAGTAACCTAGATTAAGCAGAAGCTAAATTGTTCCTAGAACTAGGATCTTTATGCTTATTATAAGGACACATATGTAATACAGTAATTGTAACTATTGTTAGAAGTATTTCAAGATTTCTTGCATTGTTAGAACTATGTATCTTATTTTTATCAGAAAAAGAAAACCATTCAATTATGATTTTGAAATATAATTATATAAAGTATAAACTATTCAAATTTAAATCTATGAGCTCGTGAGATTTCTTCTCTGTGGGTGACAAAATTTTGCCCGTGCCATTAGATACAATAATTAGTCTCTGTCCCTTATGTCCCATGTGCGCCGCTAACTCCAAAATACGAATCATGAATGCTTTGCTTTGAACATGCTTTCTGATCTTTAATACTAATCTCTTTGATACGAGTATTTTTTTTATTTTATTGCATTGTGATAGTATTTGCATTAGATAAATATTAATCTAATGAAATGACGTAAATCTCTTCTAGTCTAACCAAAGTTCTGAGTGTTTAAGTATGGAACAGTGTTAAAATAAAACTTTTAGAGAGAGTTTGCCATCATGTGAGTTGATTTTATTTAGTTTTAGTTATTGTGTAGAGATTCTATATATTTTTGTTTATTATGTGGAGATTTTTTTCTAATTGTTTTCCTAAGAGAAAGTAACTAAAATTAAAGCCAATTAGGGATGACAATGGATGCCCGTGGGTGTGAGTTTGATATTACCTAAATCCACACTCGAAATCACCACCCAAACTCAAAGGCTGTTCGGGTGGTAAAATAAAACCCACACCCGTTGGGTTCAAGTTTTTTCACCCAAACCCGCAACAAGAACAAACATAATTAATTATCAGCCCAAACCCGACCCAAATTCTATTTGATAAAATGCAAAATGTAGCATAGGTTGGTAACATAGTTTTCAAAATAGACTTTCAAGAAATTAAATTACAATTAAAATTAAGATCTTCCTAGAAAAATGAGGTTGTGTCGTGTGTGAAGGAATGAGTGATAAACTCTAATTTTACACTTATATCTACACAGAGGTAATTATGTAATTTAACATATATTTGGGTGGGTGTTCGGGTTTCGGGTGTGAGTTTGATATTACCTAAACCCACACCCATATATTCGGGTGTCACCCAAATCCAAACATAGACAACTCATGTTTCGCCCGTCGACTTGAATTTGGGTTCGAATGGGTCTATCGGGTTTGGATTTTCCTGTCATCCCTAAGCCAATTAACATTTTTAATTTTTATTTCCTTTGCGCTAAATGTGACACAATTAAACTTGTCAATTTCATTCTAAGGGCTATCTAATACGACCTTCTAGCATTTAGGCAGACTATCATCCCAATTTTTTTTTGACAAAAGCATCCCAATTTTATAAGCCTTATTTATTGTATTTTATTTTACTCAACCTTTTCATTTATTAAAAAAGAGAAATTATATGAGAAAAGAGTAAAATATTTGCCGTGTCTTTTGGGCCAAGCTGGGATAATCGCTTGAGTTGAGCCACCCAACAAAAGAAATTGATGTTTGCTTCATCTATATATTATTTATGCTATAAAGAGGATATATGAGTTTTGGTGTGAACTTTTCATAATATTAACAATACTTTTGATTTTTTTTAGTAGCAATAAAAATCTTTTACTCCATAAAGCACAATATTTTTTTACCCTTGTAAAAATCTTTTTTTTTAGTATTAACAAACTCACCATCAAACACATCTTTTTTTTTAGCAGCAAAATTTTTTATTAACAAACTCATCGTAACATAGGATATATATTTTTAAATTGAGAACATAAGTTAGACACAGGTAGGCGCGGAATGCGCTTGCTTGACCCGCTAGTACTAATAATATTCATAGCTGCCTCCATACAATAATGGCTTGAAATTTATTAGACGTGTTTAGTTGGGAAACTATTAGTGTGAGTATTTGAGGGAACATTCATTAAAGAAAAATGAAATAGTAAAATACTTTGGAGATAAAAATAATAATTTGACCGATTGTTAGTTGGTTTAGTAGTGATTAGCACTGATAGGAAGGACCATGATTCGATCTCCCACAACAGCGATCAGGAAAAGACCGGAATCACTTGATGTCAAAACTGTCCGCGAACCAGATTATGCGGTGGACCGGATATAGATGGGGAAAGGAAAAAGAAAAATGTACAGTATTTGCAAAGATATTTTGGCACTCACATACGCCTATATATACACATAGGAATTATTCTCCCAAGCAACACAAATTTAAACATCTTATTATCAATAACACATAACACAAATCTTAAAAGCATATCACACCAAGCATCCTAAAATATGAACTGGTGGTTAGCTAGAGCAACTGGTGGTACTGGCAAGGCAAGTTCTTACGACATACTCACACACTCCATTTAAATAGATTTTTTATATGTTTTTCAATTTAATCCCCCCACCTCTTTAATATGGTAATTTGATTTTTGTCAGCTTCTTATTTTAAAAATATTATTATACATTCGTCTTTAAATATAAGATTCCTTTGAATTAATCGGAAAAAGTAAGAACAACAAAGGAATGTGTATTTTCTTTATACCATGGTTGAAAATGTATTCAAGTTGAAAACTATACATAAACCATAAATTATGATATTCTGTTTCTTTTATTAAAAATATTTTTTTTCAAAAGATAATCAAAATAGCTATTTTAATATAAAAATCATTTTTTAACAAAGTGATTATTGAGAAAAGTTTATACATAAATATAGTGCAGATCACATATTTCAAGGAAGAACCGCGAAGCCTCCATAACGTAGCATTGATTATAGGCGTGACAGGAATTGTAGGAAACAGCCTAGCAGAGATTTTGCCTCTCAAAGACACACCGGATGGTCCATGGAAGGTTTATGGTGTGGCTCGACGTCCACGACCAATGTGGAACGCTGATAACCCTATTCACTACATTCAGTGCGATGTTTCCAACCAAAACGATGTTGAGTTGAAGCTCACCACATTAACTGACGTGACTCATATATTTTATGTCTCGTGGACCAGCAGGTCCACAGAGGCTCAAAATTGCGAGGTAAATGGTTCCATGTTAAGGAATGTCCTTCGTTCTCTCATCCCAAATGCTCCAAATCTTTGTCATGTGTCCATTCAGACAGGTGTCAAGCATTATGCAGGATCATTCGAAACTATCGGTAAGATCAAGCCCCATGAATCCCCCTTCACGGAGGATGTGCCACGCCTCGACACACTCAATTTCTATTACACGCTAGAGGATATCTTATTCGAAGAGGTTGGTACTTGGCATGGTAGAAAAAAAAAAACTTAAGTCATAAATTTAGTCTCTAAAATATAATTCTCTCGTTAATT
Source organism: Trifolium pratense (assembly GCF_020283565.1). Classification (NCBI taxonomy): domain Eukaryota; kingdom Viridiplantae; phylum Streptophyta; class Magnoliopsida; order Fabales; family Fabaceae; genus Trifolium; species Trifolium pratense. Next base: position 40,574,261 of record NC_060059.1, on the reverse strand, counting down.
TACCACCTAAAGTATATACAAATAGTAAATAGTTTCTAAAAAATTTATCAACTATTTTTTTTCAGGCAAGTAAGAAAAAAGGAATGACATGGTTTATTAATCGACCACAAGTTATCTTTGGATTTTCACCTTACAGCATGATGAACCTAATCGGTACACTTTGTGTTTACGCCGCAATTTGCAAGCATGAGTGTGTTCCATTAAGGTTTCCCGGATCAAAAGGTGCATGGGAGTGTTATTCAACAGCTTCAGATGCTAATTTAATAGCAGAACAACACATTTGGGGTGCAGTGGATCCTAATGCAAAGAACAAAGCCTTCAATTGTAGCAATGGTGATGTTTTCAAGTGGAAACATTTCTGGAAAGTGTTGGCTGATAAATTTGGGATTGAGAATTATGGATTTGAGGAGGGTTTGGAGTTAAAGTTGTCGGAGGTGATGAAGGATAAGAGGGGGGTGTGGGAAGAAATTGTGAGAGAGAATGGGCTACAGCCCACTAAGCTTGAAGATGTTGGAGATTGGTGGTTTGCAGATTTTATGTTGAGAGTTGAGGGTGTGTTGGATAGTATGAACAAAGCAAAAGAACATGGATTCTTAGGATTTAGGAATTCTAAGAATTCATTCATAAGTTGGATAGACAAGACTAAAGCTTACAAGATTGTGCCATGATCATTTGGATTTTGTATTGTCATAACTTGGCCTAGGAGGAGGCTCTTTTTATTGTAGTATTTTCTATTTATGTTTATGGTGTTTGCTCTTTTTGTAATAATGTTGTGGCTTAAAGTAGTAGTTGATTAATAACATTGTGTAGAAAGAATAATGAAATACTTATGAGCTACTGAAATATTGTACATTATATAAGCTATAAGAAAAAAATAAAAATAAAGATGCTAAGTATTGTGATGCTTCAAGACACAGGAAACACTCATGTTAATTTTATTTCAATATGTATTATATATATTATATTATAACCATTACATGGCACAGTAATACAAAAACTATAGCACACAATAATATATAATCCTTGAGTGAACATACCCAAGAAGCTAGCTATATCTAGCAAAGGCACAACCAGACCCAGTAAAGGCTGATTAGTTTATTTAGCTATATAGTAATTTTTATATCATATAATACTTTCACACACATATTAAAGGATACATATATAAGATATAAAATCAAAAACACAAACCATGCCACAATTTCTCTGAATCATGGAAGGTTTTCGGCTTTAGGATTATCAGTTTTAGTTGCAGTGGTTTGGAGCTGATCTTTGTTAGGAGGACACCACAACTTAAAGTAGTCACCAGGACAACCGGCGGGATCAATTTCACAACGAAAACAAATGTTATTCCACAACGAAAAACTTTGCATCCACAATGGTGGAGTTGCCTTTTGAGATTCGTAAACTGGTCCGTCTTTCTCCAGTTGATTGCCTCTACCCGCACCCTCAACACTATAGCCATTCAAAATCGCGGCAACAAGGAGAACCAAAACAAGAAAAGCAATAGTTTTTGCCATTGTGTATGAAATTTGATTAAGTAGTTTTATTTTCCTCTTATCAATGTTGTTTTGCATGGAATGAATTGTTGGCTCTAAAACACTCCAATTTATAGAACAGTTGATTTCCTTAAATGAGAAGAGAATCAATTAAATTTGGCTTTGCGTGACAAAATTATTTTCACAAAATTAAGGTAACTTTGTGGGAACCATGGTGTTAAATATGAAAGTTGACAAGTTGATTATTATAGGAGGAATAATTAATCAACATAAATTAATTAGTTAAATGATATAGCAAAAATGGCTAACAAATGAAAATTTAGGTGATGACTTTTTTTTGACTCATTAATTATGCATTTGTACTTTTGATAATATCTCAGTCACATAGTTGAAAAAGTTTATGTGGCCTTTGTTAAAATACAAGGATTAAATTTGTAACATAAAATATGTAAGACAAAAGTTTCAAGGAAATTCTTGTAAAGATATAAAACAAAAGTTAATACATTTGTAAAGATGAAAAATATATAGACAAACTATAAACTACCAATTTTTTTTTTTACATACACCGAATATGACATAAAGAGTGATTGTATTTTACTTCAACGACAAGCTATTATAACTATACAATAATTATTGGAATATATTTGTTTGTTGTTTCAAATTGAACCAAGGGCACAAACCCTTTAGAAATTCAATGGTACAATTCATCGAAAAATTCTCATAAAGGCTTTCACACATTCTAGAACCTTAATGTCTTCATTACACTCTGACCTAATCAACAATTGGAATCAAACATGAGGTTGGATAGTTGCCGTGAGTTCAATATGAAAAATGCATTACACTACTCCGAGATCCACCCTCCATTGCACATTTTCTATACCATTATGTACCTCTCTACTCTCATTCATTTTTATATTGACTTAAACGTTAGAGTGTTAGCTTGTCTCATCTTTTGGTTGATGGAGTGTTGTCCAACTCATTAACCAAGTTAGCCCAGGGCCGGCCCAATATGATGTGAGGCCTAAAGCTAACATTAAAAGGAGGCTTAACGAAAAAAATAAATTTTGTTTAGTAAAAAAATGTAAGAAAGATCGTAAAAATTATATATATATATATATATATATATATATATATATATATATATTTTACAGATAGATGGAATGACAAAATCATTATAAACTCATACACACAAGTGGAGGATCTGGTGTACGAATCTCGATCATGACGTCCGCCCTAAAAATTATATTTTATTAAAATATAAACTAAAAACATTTTCTAAACAAGTTAAAAATAAACATTTCGATTTCAATATTTGTGTTGTATGTTATTAAATATAAACTAAAATCATCTAAATTTCGATTTCAATATTTGTGTTATATGTTATTAAATTTAAATAAAATTTGGGGAAAAATACTTTATAGAACAAATTTAGATGAAAAAAAATCCAATCAAAATTTATAGTTATTTTTGTATTTCCTATTTATATCATAATATAGATAATAATTTTTGTTTGAAATAACTAATACTCTCTAAATAATTAAAACAATATTATTTTAAATAATTAAAACAATATTATTTTGTCCAAAAAAAAAAGAAATATAAATAGGCACTTCTACCGGAGTCGTGTAATCACCGAACTAAGGAATTATTCGCAAATATTGCGCAACTCCCTCAAAATACAATCGGTTCTTCTCGACGATAAATATGTCGAGGCTATCAAGACACGAGAATATTAATGAGGTAGGTGAATGTGACTCAGGCACTTTGTAAAACTTATTCATTTTGAGAATTAAATAAAGGCTTAAATGATCAATTCGTCCCTATAAGTTCACGAGTTTTTGGTTTTCATCCATGTATCTTTTTCGTTTTAAAATAGTCCCTAAATGTGCAAATTCATTTGGTTTTAGTCCCTAACGTTAAGTGTCGTTACAAAAATGATGACGTGGCAAACATAGGCTGTGGTGGCAAGGTGTGACGTGGCAAATGAGAATGATGTATCAATAATAATGCCTAGTCATACACTTAGAGGGACCAAATCCAAAAATAAAATTGCAGAGAGGGACCAAAACCAAAAAAACAAAATTAAACCCGGAAACATATTTTTCTTCTTTTTTTCTCTTAATGAACTCATATTTCTCTAAATCCAGAAATTTGTGTTGAATGTACTGAAACGATATTTTCTTCTTCTTTCTTCTCCTCAACCTAAAATTTCATAAAACATTTTAACCAACAAAAAATTGAGTTTCCTGATGCATCATTTATTTTGATTTAATCAAAAGACCGTATTAATTTACTAATCACCATCTTCAAAATTTAACATGAATTTTTAATCAAACAACTTTATATATTGTAAAATTTGAGTTTATCATATCCTCAAATGTCAACAAAAAAATTCACAAACTTTTAAGATAAATGACTCATTTTTATTCATTTTTTTCTTTTGAATCTCTCAAATTGCATCCATTAATCACCATCTTAAAAATTTGACATGAATTTTTAATCAAACAACTTTATATATTGTAAAATTTGAGTTTATCATATCCTCAAATGTCAACCAAAAAATTCACAAACTTTTAAGATAAAATGACTTGTTTTTATTCCTTTTTTTTTCTTTTGAATCTCTTAAACCAAAAGGATTTACACATTTAGGGATTATTTTAAAACAAAAAAAGATACAGGGACGAAAATCAAAAACTTGAGAACTAGCAGGGACGAATTGATCATTTAAGCCTTAAATAAAATATGGGGAGGAAGCATTTGTTTGTTACACGTATATGTGTATTTTTCTGTCTTACTCATTTTCACAATATATATGTATATATGCCACTCATTGGATTCCTATATAATGCTGTAACCAATTTTCTCAAGCCAAAACACAATTAAAATAAAACATGTGAAATTTTTTTGCTTTGCCCCATTAATTTTTAGTCATTTAAAAAAGAGTTACTCAATCAAAAATTAATTAATTGGATCACAATAAAATGTGAAATAGATTTGGACTACACTAAACTTTTGAAATATCCAAAATATCCGACACAAAATATGTTGCGTTGGCTGGAATCTAAGCTCGGTATTTCATTCGATTGCAGATTTTTTATAGTTTCAATCCAAGTTGGAGAATGCACTTTACTCATCATACTGTGCTTCATATTATTCATTCCATTTGGATGGCGCAGAATGGTATTCGTTTCAGCAACGCTTCTGTCTCAGTCCATGCCGCAACAATGAAGGTCTTAACATCGATCTCCTTGAGTCATAAATTGGTTTCGGGTCATGCACATCCAGCAGAGCACGCAGCTCTATAGCTGCTGCAACTTGAGACGCGAACAGCACAACCCAGGACAGTAAAATTGGTACTCTGGAAAACGTCGGCAATCACATGGTTCAAAGCTAACACGGATGGGTCCGTTACGCAAGACTCTGCAGCTTGTGGCGGGTTGCATGATGATTTGGACTTTGTTGTATTGTCATAACTTGGCCTAGGAGAGGGCTCTTTTTATTGTAGTAAATAAAGTCCCATGGTGGGGTGGGAAGAGTTATATAATCTATTTTTCATTTATTTATGTTAATGGTGTTTGCTCTTTTTGTAATATGTTGTGGCTGAAATTTGTACATTTTTATGCTTTCAGGAAAGAAAAAAAAATGCTAAGTATTGTGATGCTCCGAGACACAAGAAAACACACATTAATTTTATTTCAATATGTATTAATATTATATGTATTATATTAACGATACCATTATCATAATAATACAGAAACCATAGCGCACAATAATATATAAATTATAATCCTTGACTGAACATACCCAAGAAGCTAGCTATATCTAGCAAAGGCAACCAGTAAAGGCCAATAAAGGTTATTTAGCTATATAGTAATTTTTATATCTTATAATACTTTAACACACATATAAAAAGATATATGTAGATATAATATCAATACCACAAACCATGGCCACAATCTCTGATCATGGAGTTTGGAGATCTTTGTTAAGACACAACTTATAATACTCAGAACAAAAGTCAGGAATACGCAAACACAAGTTATGCAACAACTCACAACGGGGTATCCCCAACCCCAACGGCGGCGCCGCATCCTCAACACTATAGACATTAAAAATCGAGGCAACAAGGAGAACCAAAACAAGTAAAGCAGTAGTTTTTGCCATTGTGTATGAAGTTGGCTGTAAAACACTCCAATTTATAGAACAATTGATTTCCTTAAATGAGAAGAGAGTGAATTAAATTTGGCTTTGCGTGACAAAAAATATATTCACAAAATTAAGGTAACTTTGTGGGAACCATGGTGTTAAATATGAAAGTTGACCAGTTGATTATTATAGGAGGAATAATTAATTAACATAAATTAATTAGTTAAATGATAGTATAGCAAAACTGGCTAACAAATGAAAATTTAGGTGATGATTTTTTTTTACTCATTTATTGTGCATTTGTCTTCACCCTTCACTTGCTGCATTCATCCAAGACACCAAGTCACACTCACATGGTTGTTCATTCTATTTATGCACCGATATATTTTCAAGTCATACCTCCTACCCCACATTTATAAAAAATCCAATTTTACTCTATTTTGTTTTTAAAAACATTTTATTTTACAATTTTTATCTTGCTTATAGTAACCATGAAAAATAATGAAATTTCATCTTCAATTTGTAGATGCTAGACTAACAAATTTGGAGCTAATACACAAATCTAAGCTACAAAAAGATATGTATAAGTATAATCCAACCTCCCTTGATCAACTTAACCTTACTATCTAGTACAACAAATAGTCTTTCGCTACCTAAGTAGAATCCAAAAATAAAAGTAGAATCCAAAAAAATTCATCTATATGATATATTAGGTATTTAAGTAGCTAACCGAGTTTTCTATTTAAGTAGAGTATAGTGTAAAATTCTGAATTTTTTTTATAGGAGATGTCAGATAGTTAAGTAGCGAATTCAGTAAACTTATAAAATCTTGAAAATTTCATGTATAAGGGATGTTCAATACTTAACTAGTGGAATAGATATTTTGGTAATTTTAGGATCCTCAAAAAACCTAGTGGACTCCAAAATAAACTCTCATAAAGTCCCCATGGTGGGATGGGAAGAGTTATATTTTCTATTCTTTTATTAAAAGGAAAAAAAAAAATGGTTTAATTCAGCGGTAGCTAGTAAGAACATTATTAAAAGGACCGTGGTTCAAACCCCTCTCATAAATGATACAACCACTAGTTCATCAGCTACGTTGTATTATTTTTCACAATTAACAATACTTTTTTTTTGAGTAAGCAATTAATTATACTTAATTATTATATTTTAGCAATATCCAACAAATTTAAAATTTGAGACTCCCATTATTTTTTAGGCTCCCAACAGAGTCCTGTTTTCCATTGCTTAGTAACTACCCTGTTAACTTCAAGACACCCCATTCACCTCTGCTCATTTTGAAATGAGTTTATAGTATTATGCAACTTAATTGGAGGTCTTAACCTAACTATATCTAAATTACATATAAGATGGCAAATATACACGTCTAACCCCATTTAGGGCTATGATGCTGTTAGAAGTTTCATATTGGCTAGAGATATTATATAGACAACTTTTATAAAAGTTAGAATTTGAAGTAGAGGTGGGAAGAAGCTAGGCCGAGCTAGGCTTTGGCAAGCCTGAGTCTGACCTGTCAAAAAATCAAAGGTCCGAGCCTGGCCTATTAGGCTTATTTTTTAGGCCCGAGTCTGACCTTTTGAAAGTCTGATGTGACCTGTTAGCCTGTTTAAAAGCCTATTTCACATGAACATATTTAAATAAATAATTATATTTATTTTTAAATATAGTTATGAACTAATAAACCAATGTTCCTTTTGATATTTAACATAATATTTTATAGAATTTAACTATGTATGTCATCATATTTCAATTCTAATTTATAATAATACATTTGTATATGTGAAAAACTAACGTAAATTAATAAACTTAAACTACTGAAAAAGTTAATATATTAATAATTTAATCAAAGTACAAATTTTAATATATAAATAATAATAGTAGTAAAAATATTATTCACATTAACCTAAATAGGCTAGTCCTAAAAGGCTCTTTTAATGGTCTGCAGTCTGGCCTTTTTAGCTAAATAAGCTTATAAAAAAGTCTTTGTCTGCTCTTTTTAAAAAAAAATAGCTGGCCTGACCTGAGTCTATGTAGGCTTAGCCATAGGCCCCTGTAGGCTGGCCTGACCTATTCTCACCTCTATTTAAAAGACATATACTCAATCACAAAAGTTAGCTTGAGAATTGTGGTTTGCACTACGTTTATAAAAATTATTTATGTCATATCTAACCAACGTGAGACTTCTAACACATCCACTCACATCTTTGTTTAAAGTAGTTCGTTAATAATAAATGGGCAAAAAGCATAATGAAATACTTAACGAGCTACCGAAATTTGTAAACTAAAAGCTTTGGAACAAGTCACAAATCAAGCTGCAAAATACATGTTGGCAATTTTTATGTGAACATTGAACAATAATGCCTTGATTTATGTGAATTATGAACTCGTCTTTATTTAATTTTCATCTGGTAATTGGTAGAGAAACGAGGGGCATAGTATACTCATGAAAAAAATATACAAAGATGCTAGCTATATGTATATTGTGATGCTCCAAGACATACGAGTTGGTTTGATATTAAACAGAACAAAGAACAACACACAGGACAAAAAAAATTCTTTGTAAAAAAAAAAATTAAATAACACGGGACAAACGTTTAAAGTATTAAATAAATTTTGTATTGTACGATATTTAATAGGCAAAAATATTATTTTAGTATTTTAAACAATTTACACAGAAGATAAAAATATTATTTTGTAATTTAATAAGAGACAATAATTTTTATTTTTATTCAGACCTCAAATTTTTTTTTGGGTATGCAAAGTGGGTATTAGCCCTCAATTTATTCCGTACCAGAAACAATTTTAAAATTTATTTGTACCGTCCCCTTCTTTCTTAACATATAAAACGAACCCGTATGTACACGGATAAAAAACTTCACACACAAGTGCAATTTTTGTTTTTTTTGTTTGACTAATCACCCCAAGTTGATTGTTGATATATATCTAGGCTATAGAATATATACACGTTGGGCACGTTTATTTAAATTTGATCGTTGAATATATAAAATATATACACGTTGGGCATGTTAGGTGTATTTAAATTAAAGATGGATCTCATCAAAAAAAAAAAAAGCTAAAGATGGTAAAATAGTCTCGTGAATCGTGAATTTAGCTCAGTTGTTAGAGACATTACATTATATATGTCGAAGTGGGAGTTTAAACTTCAAACCTCCACTTATCTACCTTAGTGAAATATTTAGCCAATAAATTACTTGATAAAAAAATCGCAAAATCAAGTGAAACACAGATTCACGCATATGAAATATTAGTAAACTGTTTCGGTACACTTAAAAAGTCTCACATCGTTTGAAAATCGAGACTAATGAAAATTTGTATGCAACACTCACACATCTTAATTCACCGAGGCACTTTTTATAAAGGATAAAATCGCGAGGGATCACACACAGTCCAAAACAGATAATATTTCCGAACATCACGTGGTGTACTTGATTACTTGAAGGTGGAACAAAACATTGACGTTAAAAGGAGAGAGCAGATGCCACATGCCTGTTGGATTCCAGCCAATGAGTTTTCTTTATTCGGTGCTTAAGTTCAAAATGTGTCAGATTCCAGCCAATGATGTTTCTCCATTCGGTGCTTAAGTTCACAATGTGTCAGAAGATGGTGTAGCAAGAATTAGAGGTGGGAACAGGCCAGGCCGGCCTACATGGCCTTAAGGCCTAGCCTACATAGGCTCAGGCCAGGCCAGCCTATTTCTTTAAATAGAGCAGGCCAATGCTTTTTTATAAGCCTATTTAGCTAAAAAGGCCAGGCCGCAGGCCATTAAAAAAGCCTTTGAGGCCTACTAGGCCGGCCTATTTAAGTTAACATGAATAATATTTTTATTACGATTATTATTTATATATTAAAATTTATACTTTGATTAAATTATAAATCTATTAACTTTTTAAGTAATTTAAGTTTATTAATCTACATTAGTTTTTAACATATATAAATGTATTATTATAAACTAGAATTGAAATATGATGACATATATAGTCAAATTCTCTAAAATATCAAATGGAACATTATTTTATTAGTTCATAAGTATATTTCAAAATAAATATAATTATTTATTTAAATATGTTCATATGAAATAGGCTTTTAAACAGGCTAACAGGCCACATCAGACTTTCAAAAGGCCAGGCTCAGGCCTAGAATTTAAGCCTATGATAGGCCACAGGCCAGGCTCAGACCTTTGATTTTTTGACAGGCCAGGCTCAGGCTTGGCAAAGCCTAGCTCGGCCTAGCCTATTCCCACCTCTAGCAAGAATGGCAACCATGCATTTAATGCATACGAGTTCTTTCCTCTATAATTTGAGGTTTCAGCAACGCAAATAATCACACAACAACAACACATCCTCACTCATAATAGATAGAAAGTTGAGAGAAAAATATAGATAGAAAGAAAAAAAAAAAAACATGAATTGGTGGTTGGCTAGAGCAACTGGAACAGAAAAGGCAAGTAATTTCTCACATCAAACTATCCTTTTTCCTTTTCAACTTTTTTTTGTGTGTTATTTTAATATATACAAATAAAACAAATCTTTTATCTTACATAAATCTGTTTTTATCATTGAATCAATAAATACTCACCATTGAATTAATATGTCACATCAAATTTTATTTGATCCAATGATAAAAATAAATTTGTGCATGACAAAAGATTTGTTTCACTTGTGTACTATAAAATTGATCCTTTTAACAAAAGTGATTTTTCTCACCCTTTTGTACTTGTAAAGATCACAAAATGCGAGGAAGAAGCAACACAGAGTTTCGTAGCATTAATTATAGGTGTGACAGGAATTGTTGGCAATGGCTTAGCGGAAACTCTATCACTACGTGACACACCGGGTGGTCCGTGGAAGGTTTACGGCGTTGCTCGCCGTCCGCAACCATCATGGAACATGGATAACCCTATCCACTACATCCAATGTGATGTCTCTAATCAAAATGACGTAGAATTAAAACTTTCTCCGTTGTATGACGTGACCCACATCTTTTATGTCTCATGGGCAAACATGCCCACAGAGACACAAAATCGCGAGGTCAACAGTGCTATGTTAAGGAACGTCCTCCGTACCCTCATCCGAAACGCTCCAAATCTGCAACATGTGTCCCTACAAACAGGTACCAAGCACTACGTCGGGTCCTTCGCAGATTTTGGTAAGATCAAGGCCATTGAATCACCCTTCACGGAGGATTCTCCACGCTTGGATGCACAAGTTTTCTATTACCAGCAGGAGGATATCTTGTTAGAAGAGGTTAGTGGGATAAATTGAGAAATTATCCTAATTATTTTATTAATTATAATCAATTTTTCAAAATTTAAAACAACATGCACTGTTAGTCAATTATAATCATTTGATCATTATAAAATTTTGTTTTTCATCGTAGCTAACTTAAAAATCAGGTAAATAATGATTTATTATCGATTGACAGTAAAAAATTTACACTGAAACCACGATAAAAATATGGTCATAATAACAAGTGTCTTAAGGGTGAATTGTGTATTGTTTAAAAATAAATTTTTGTCTTGTAAAAATAAGTCAAACTCAAACACTTGTGAAATAAATACAGAATTTTCTATATAAAAGTTACATCTTTGATTCCTTAAAGAATGCACTAAGGACATTTGTTAGCATTTTCTTTTAAAATTATTCTCATTTCACAATTCAAAGTTAATATCAGCAACATTATTCTATTGTATAACTAACTTAACTATATTTTCAGGTTGGCAAGAAAAAAGGAATGACATGGTTTGTTACTCGACCACATGTTATCTTTGGATTTTCACCTTACAGCATGATGAACTTAATCGGTACACTTTGTGTTTATGCCGCTATTTGCAAACACGAGGGTCTTCCTTTGAAGTTTCCCGGATCAAAAGCTACATGGGAGTGTTATTCGCCGGCTTCAGATTCAAATTTAATAGTTGATCAACACATTTGGGGTGCAGTGAACCCTACAGTGAAGAACCAAGCCTTCAATTGTAGCAATGGTGATGTTTACAAGTGGAAGCATTTGTGGAAGGTGTTGGCTGATAAGTTTGGGATTGAGGATTATGAGTTTGACGAAGAGGGTCCAGAGTTGAGGTTAACAGAGATGATGAAGGATAAAGGTGGTGTGTGGGAAGAGATTGTGAAGGAGAATGACTTATTGCACACTAAGCTTGAAGAGGTTGGGGATTGGTGGTTTGCAGATTTTATGTTGAGAGTTGAGGGTGTGTTGGATAGTATGAACAAGGCAAAAGAACATGGATTCTTAGGATTTAGGAATTCTAAGAATTCATTCATAAATTGGATAGACAAGACTAAAGCTTACAAGATTGTCCCATGATGATTTGGACTTTGGATTGTAGTAAAATAAAGTCCCATCATGAGGTGGGAAGAGTTATATTTTCTTTCCTTTTTTTCAGTCAAGTAGCTTAGTAGCTAGAAAATTCAATAAGTGAAGTGTCTCGGGTTCGAACCCGGACTCCTACACATATAGTGCGATGTTCCTACCAACTGAGTTAAGCTCATGGGGACGAAGAGTTATATTTTCTATTATGGTGTTTGTAATATTAATGTTGTGTGTGTAGAAAAAAGTTTAAGATGAATAATGTTTGTGGTTAATGAAGACTTGAGTAAGGAATGTTGTGGTTTCTAATATATATGTTTGTTACATAGATTTTCTTTGGCCACCCTATCCATTTTCTCGCACGCTCTATGAATTTACCAAAATACTCTGCCCGCTACTTAGGTAGCGAATACACCCCAAACGCTACTTAGGTAGCAGATACACCCCAAAAACATCCTAACAGATTTTATTTTTATAATGTCCGTAAGTAGCAGACAACATTTAAAAAAAAATTCATTTTTTATAACGTCCGCTACTTAAATAGCGGAAGGATAAAAATGCAAACGTATAGGGCACGTGAGAAGTAGGGCGGCAAAAAAAAATCTCTTTGTTATGTAGTAACATATTTTAGTTATTTTCATATTTCTCCCATGGTACCTATATCTTGCTTAAAATAGTTCAGTTAATATCAAAGAAAGAATACTGAAATATTTCAGAACCACTGAAATTTGTACATTATATGCTAGACTAACAGCTTGCAATTTTTTATGTCAACACTGACTTGACTTATTTTTTTTCCACTCTAATTGGTGGAGAGAAACTAAAAGGAATATGCTTCCAGAAAAAATATAAAATAAAGTTGCTTTGTATTGTGATGCTCTGAGACACAAGAAACAAATGTGAATTTTATTCCAATCTGCATATATTATAACCATAACATGACACAATAATACAAAAACCATAGCACACAATAATATCTAATCCTTGACTGAACATACCCAAGAAGCTAGATATCTCTAGCAAAGGCACAACCAGTAAAGGCTGATAAGTTTATTTAGCTATATAGTAATTTTTATGTCATATAATATTTTCACACACATAAAAGGATACATATATAGATATAATATCAATAACACAAACCATGCCACAAATCTCTCTGATCATGGAAGGTTTTTGGCTTTAGGATTATCAACTTTAGCTGCAGTGGTTTGGAGATCTTTGTTAGGAGGACACAACCTATAGTACTCAGGACAAGTTTCAGGATCACGCGCACACAAGTCACCCAACAACGCACATTGAATCGACAACAGCCTCCGAGTTGCCTTTTGAGATTTGTAAACTGGGCCATCTTTCTCCAGCTGATTCCCTCTACCCGCACCCTCAACGATATAGCCACTCAAAATCGCGGCAACAAGGAGAACCAAAACAAGAAAACCAGTAGTTTTTTCCATTGTGTATGAAATTTGATTAAGTATTTTTATTTTCTTCTTATCAATGTTGTTTTGTATGGAATGAAGTTGGCTCTAAAACTCTCCAATTTATAGAACAATTGATTTCCTTAAATGAGATGAAAGTGGATTAAATAAATTTGTAGATGATAGACTAAACAGCTGTGGAACAAATACATAAATCTAGCTGCAAAAAAGATATGTATAATTGTATGATATATATATACAACTTTACAACATTTCATAAGCCAACGAACCTTGATCAACTTAACCTTACTATCTAGTACAAATACAACAAAGAGCTCTTCGCGAAATGTTATGGTACACTTTCAGTAGTTATCACATAGGTTAAGAAATAGGAAACTAACCTAAGTTTTATGAACTTGAATATAAAACTTTTCTGATCCTAATGCTGCAGCCAGCTACAAGCTGATATATCTTCCTTCTACATTGTGTGAAATGAAATTAAAACTGCAGAGACACCAATAATAATTATAAGTATAAGCCACAACATATAGTGGAGTATTCATTAAAAATATTACTGCAAGCATGTAATGAGAAAGCTGTATTTCTTAGGCATGCATTTGGTGGAATTATCAAACCATACAAATTATCAAACATGGACAAAAATTGCACAATTCACATTCAATATTGTTCTTACATGATATTTAGACACCTTCAACAAAAGAATGTGCGCGCAGTACATTTCTATGAATTCAATAGGCTTAAATCTACTTTTGTCCTTCCCAAGTATCACGATTGTGCGACTTTGGTTCCACACTTTTTTTTGAGCGGTTTTAATCCTAATGTTTTTCCCTTTTTACAATTTCATGGTCCCCTGTGATTTTTCTCCAATTTGATACATATGTCGACTATTTTTTCCGATGTTGACACCCCCTAATGCCACCAAGGTATATGTGACAAGGCAAAATATAATAAAACTTTCAAATATCCCCCAACCCATTAACTTAGTTACACATCACCTTATTTCATGCATCGTATCCGTGTCCTTCACTCCTTCCTCAGTCAATCACTTGCCTTCTATAAGACAGAGATTGTTTGAACATTGGGTTGATGGTGGTGTTTTTCTTTTGATGTGTTGGTTTTTTATAGAATCACCTCACCACTCTAATGAACTAATGTTGTCATCCACTAGAGCGTAGTGTGAAATCAATTAGGAAGATGGTTGCGAGGTTGGGGTCAATGGTGAGAGATTGGACAAAATGAACAGGTTGGATACATGTCAAATGGGATTTGGTGTTGCGAACGAGAAGAGTGGCAGAGAAGATTGAGGAGGGGTTGGAAAGATATTAACTAATTTTAAATGTGTTTGAAAAAATAATGCAGGTGTTGCTGTGTAATTAAATTAATGGGAGAAATTGTTTTTGAATTTTTTTTATTATAATTTGTCATGTCACATATGTCTTGGACTCTTGGTGGCATTAGGGGTGCATGTGTGTCAAATTAAAGAAAAATTATAGGGGACCTTGAAATTACAAAGACAAAACATTAGGGACTAAAATCGCTCAAAAAAATGAGAAACTAAATTGGCACAGTCGGAATACTTAAGGGACTAAAATGGATTTCAGCCAATTCAATATAGCCTCATGTTTATTGTGAAATATACAACAGCAACAAATTCATGAAAAAACATAGAAAAAGTATGGAAAGATTGCAAAAGGAAAAACTTTTGGCTGCAAAAGGAACAAAAGTGGAAAAAAAGAAGACAAAAGAAACAGAACAATAAAGAGCTTTGAGATGACGACGATGCTGCTAAAGTAGTAAAGTATAATCCCTCAAATTCCAAAGTATTAAGTTGTTCATAAGCAATTGCAAAGTATGCAAGTACATGCATGCAAATATGTATATGAATAAATTATAACAACAGCTTACCAATCAAGCAAAGGAGAAAAAAAATTGAAACTGTTACTCGAGCAAGCCGACTGTATTGTATTTGGTATTGAGATCTTTGAAGCTGTCTCTGAATAGCACCACACCATCCATAGAGTTGCTTGTCATACCATTCGTCGGAACTATCATGGCTACTTTTACTTCTTTCATAGAATGCATTGGTGCCCTTTTATCAATAAAAGAATTACAGTGTTAGCAATTCAACAAATGCACTAAAAAAGTCAATAAAAAATGTCACTATGATGAGCAAAACAACAAAAGCAGATTAAGAGCTCACTCTATTCAATTCAGCCATTGGAATTTGTGCACTATCAGTTTCTTTATGATGCTCCACTGTTTTCAGTTTTCTATAACCATAACCATTCTTAGGCCACTTCAATTTGGAGATAGATTCCACGGAACTAAAAAATCCTGATAAACTAGGCACCTTATGCATTGCACCAGACGAACCACTGGAGGAACTCAACTGCTGCGGATCATCGGAAACTGAAATTTTCCAACTACTAATATCAGCACTAGCACTAGCTACCCTACGAATCCCACGTGATACCTCCTTTTCTTCACCAACACCAGGTGAAACTGAATTCTTATCACATAATTTTGGATTGTTGCTTTCAGCTGCTAGTGGCATTCCTGAAAGAAAGAAAGCGAGCTCATCTTTTTCTTCTTCGTCCAAACACACCCATGGCTTAGATTCCTTGCCATCCGAAGGACTCGATTCATTTAACGAATGCTCAACTTTTTTTATCTTTTCATCAATAGCTGTGATAAAATCTTGGTGCCTAGTTCTTCTTGCATCATTACCTAGGTTTTTGCTATAACTTGACTTAACTTCGCGTTCAAATTCCTCCAACTACATTTCCCACCAAAAATAAAATCAAACCATATCCTCATTATGATGATTAAATATGTCAAACAAACACAAACTACATACATTAATAATAAAATTTACCTGCCATTTAGCAGTACCAAGGGTAGTAAGTAAATCTCTTCGGAGTTCATTAGGGTTCCACATGCTAGAACTATCTTTGGTGGCATGTAACCATGTCCTATATGTCGATTCCATCCTTCAAAAACACAACAATAACATATCAATAGCCATACATTTTGAGCATTGCAGATGATTCATAAGATTATTATGCACACAGATGAACTTATAAATATTAAACCTCACATTTTTTCATGAATTCAATATATTCAACAGGGAAAAAGGGAGAAAAAAATACAAAGTACAAAAAATTCAATTTTTATTCTATCCCAACATTTCTTCTCCAAAATTAAATAAATACCAAATTAAACAAAAAGCTAAAAGCTGATATGAATAAGAATTGAATGAATCAAACAATAAGAATGAAAAATTGGTACCTATCTGCAGATTCCTGAACTTCTTCGGCAGCGTTAAAGAATGGATCTTTTTCCCACCGATCAAAACTTGACGCCATGAATTAATATGGGTGGCTTGAAATTTCAAAAATTGATAACAATTTCGCTGAGAATTGCGAAAATAATGAACAAAAATATAAACCCTAACCGAGGAAATCTCTGTTACAAAATTGCAATCAACAATGATTGAAAATAACAACGTTGGTGGTTGGTCAATTGAAAAGCATGATAATAAGAAAAATGAAGAAAAAATGGAATGAATCTATCCGAGAAAATGGTTGTGGTTACTGGTTTTTTTTTATGGTTGAGAATGAAGAGGGTGTGAAATGTAAATAGGATGATGATGAAGGTTGCTCTTTGTTTTGTTTGTTACATTTGTTTATTGTTTTATTTTTTATTTATTTACACCATTTATTATTTTATTTTTTATTGAGTGTAGTAGTCAACGAGAATAATTTGTCATGTGGAAGAGAAATAATGGTCACATGTGGTGGATAAGGAAGAAGGAACGAACGGTGGTATCTACAATGCTGACTATGTTAGTGGTCAACAAAATACTGCCTCATCATCTTGTTCCTTATTGCACAATTTTATACTAGTACTAGTATTGACAATATGATGTACTACTACAAGGGTCTTTGTAAGCTGACTATTGATGGAAAATTTTAGAGGTGGAGGGTGTACTTGCAAATATTCTGATAATCAAATGTGATGATTGAAAGTATAGAATAATGCGTACCTCTATCTAGAATATGAGTTAAGTTTTATAGGAGTTGAATTAGGATTCCAAGGATTTAGAATCTTCTACGAGATAAGTATTCTTGTGAACATGTGTTGCTAGATTAATTATCAGCTCAACAAGGGTGAAGATCTCACGTTATTTCTTCATAAAGAGATAAAGGGTTTTGAAATTTGGAAAAGTAATATGGTTGATTACATGAGTAGAATTGCATGAGTAGAATACACAATTCAAAGCCATTGTTATACATAAGATAAGATTCACCATTACACATTTACACTGTTTTGTTCATATACAATAATAATTATAATTCCTTATCAACGTTTACTTGAACTGTCCCTAATAACAAATATAAACAGCAAAGCAACACATAATATTTTCACAAGCCCTTACCTATGCTGGCTTCTCTTTAGGCTCCCCAAGTTTCTTTTAGGCCCCTCTAGCGCGTAAATAAATTCGGTTTTGTGTGCCAGAGAGGCCTAAAAAAAACACGGAGAGCGGGAAGAGAAACCATCGTTACCTATGTTTTGTTCCATTCCTAATTGGGCCCAAATCCAAAGCATTACAATATCAACTTTCATGGGCCACATTTTTAGTTATCCCAAAGCCCACCATAAATTAGTTCCAACCCATAAATAATCTCAAGTCCAACTAAAAGCAATTGGACTTCTAACCCTATGCTTCCCATCATTCCATTCCAAATAACCAAACCCCTTCGTTCCAGAAGGCATCGAACCAGAAATAAACCGAATCGTATAACCCTTCTTCTCATTCACTTCCTTAAAAGTAATAATCTCCGGTTCAACCACAACCTTCACTGACGAAGATTCCACCACCACAGAAGCTTTATATGTTCCTGGAGTTCCAACATTCGTGAGAACCCTATTATATTCAACTGTTACCGGTTTATTTGAACCACCACCAACTCCCGAAGCAGTTTCCAAAGCAACAGCAAAAGAAGGATAGTTAAAGTCTTCAAGCCGATATTTCTTGGCACACGTGAATTCTCTTCTTGCAACAATTTTGATTTGAAATGACGTGTAGTTTAAAGCACAAAAAAACCCAAGATAATCATCGACGCTGAGATCATAAACAAGGCCAGGATCAAGGGCTGATACAGGATCCACGTGTCCTGATCCAAAATCAAAGGGAGTAGCCGGTTTCCCGGTTGCAACATCTTGAATTGTTTGTCCGGTTTTGTATGAGGTGTATGCAGTGGTCATTAGCGCCGACCGTATAGAAGCAGGGCTCCATTCAGGGTGACTTCCTTTAACTATCGCAGCTAAACCACTCACGTGAGGACATGACATTGAAGTTCCTGATATAATATTGAAACTCACGTACCTTTTGTCAAGTGTTAAACCGGTTGGTCCAACTAAACCGGTCCAACCGGCTAGTATGTTTACACCCGGAGCTATTATATCCGGTTTAAGAATTTGTGGTGTTAAGCCGTTTGGTCCTCTTGAACTGAATGCTGCTACCACTGGTGAAGGTTGAACTTGCAAGTGTGTACCACCAAAAACAATATTAGCCGTTGGATTTTTCGTAGCAAAAACGTAGTCTTTTAGAATTGTGCCTGATTTTTGACCCAATGCTGCTGCTGGAATAAGATGAGGATCAGCAATTAACTCTTCACCATACTCTTCACCGTTAACCAAAATCATTCCAACTCCACCAGCAGTTTTTACTACTAGACCCTTTTCAACTCTTGAGTTTCCACCTCTTTCACATATCACAATTTTGCCGGCAACTTTTGAACTTATCAATGAATCAGGTATACAAAGATACCCAACTGAGGAATTTGTAACATTACCTGCATAAACAAGTGGTAGCAATGAATCAGGTAAAGGTTTTCCATTGTAAAGTGATGCACCAGTGTAATTTTTTCCATTTCCAAGTGATATATAAGATGGAAAATCGCGATCAATTGTTCCTGCTCCGACTGTTGTTATCCACGGTGCTACGTTGGACAAGCTTTCGGCACTTGGTCCACCGTTTCCTGCTGAAGCAGAAACTAGAATTCCATGAGACATTGCTGTGAAAGAACCAATTGCAATGATGTCTCTATAGTATTCTGTTTGGCTACCACCAATTGACATCGATAAGACATTAACACCATCTTCAATAGCTTTATCGATTCCAGCAGCTATATCTGAAGTGAAACAACCACTAAGCCAACACACTTTGTATGCCGCGACACGCGCTTGTGTAGCCATGCCTCTTGCAGTACCAGAAGCTAAACCGAATAAGCTAGCTTCTGCTACTTCAGAACCACCTGCTGTTGTTAAGGTATGACTTCCATGTCCATCATCATCTCTAGCTGATCTTGATTCTGTTGTTTCATCAATAGGACCAAGTGTTGCTTCATACCCTTTTGAGAAAAACCTTGCACCAATCAGTTTTCTGTTGCAATTTGATGAATTCAAGTTGTTACCGGTTTCGCATTCGCCTTTCCAACTCCTTGGTATTGGACCAAGTCCTGTGTCATCTAAGCTTTTTAGCTCTGGCCATATACCAGTGTCAAGAACACCAATAATAACCTCACTGAATTGTTTTGAATTAGGTAAAAGAGTGTTTGTTTTCGGCAATCCGAGAAACTCTGGTGTTCTTGTTGTGTGAAGTTGGTATTTAAGTTCAGGGATAACAGAGAGAATTCCTGGTTGTTTAAGAAGTGTTTCAGCTTCTTGGCTTGTTAGCCTTGTTGAGAATCCATGAGCTATGTGCTTGTAAGTGTAGAGAATCTCTGCTGTTTCGGATACTGATTTTAGCGATGTATCGAACCAGTTAAAGTGATCGGTATCAGTGAATGTTTCTGGCATGGTTGATTTGTCCATGTGAATTATGTATGTGTTTTTGGTTTGTGGTGTTTTGGTTTGTGCTACTGTTATGTGTATGGTGCAGAATATTAGCAGTAGAACAATTGGAAAAGAGTTGAAAATCTTCATCTTTAGATTGTTACCAAAGATGATTATTGAGACAATGTTTGAGTCTATGATTTGTTTTGGTTTTGATTCTGAGATGGAATGTATGTGTTGTGTGTGTGTGTGGTATTTATTGTTTATTTGGAACTTGTGGATTGGAACTGTTGAGTGTGTGTGTGATGGATGAATATTCTTGTAGGGGCAAAATAATTTAGAGTCTTGTTATTTTTTTTTCTGATCGAATAAATGATGTATCTGATTTATAATATTAATCAAATGCATAAGTTATTCCATTAATCTGAAACAATAATCTTTGTTTATGTATGAGATTTGCAATGTAGTGTTGTCCTCAAAACAACAAATGAAAATGTAACAAATTATCAAAAGAAAAGTTTTATTTTTGTGCTAAAGTGGAGCAATTATATGGGGTCAGTGTCTAGGACAACCAGAAAAGGTGTGTTGCTACTTTTTTGGGTCTATTTTTAAAATTGATGTTTAAGATAAATAATTTAAATGTGGCTGCAAATAATTGGACGTAAGATATCATTGTAGTACTTGTTTCAACTTTTAAAAGAGTTATTAAAAAAAGAGAAAATAATTTTATTTTAAAATTAAAGATGTTTATGTAAGTTTTATAAAATATTAGGATACAAGAACAGTTAGATTTCTAATTAATCTCTAGCAGGAATCATAAACCCGGTGAAATGGGCCCTGTGATGATCATGATATTGGCCTTAGCAGACCGAGTCTAGGGCCAGTTTGGAACATTTTGTTTATTAATTGAAGTGACTTAAAAACGAGTTTTACATTGAATGATAAGTGACTTAAAAATGAGTTTATAAAGGGGGGATATCTCACTTTATAATTCGATTTTGTAAATTGAGTTAATAAAACTCAAATTTTAAATTTATACTAGAGATTACGATGTTGAATCTCCAGAATCATTCTCTAAATATATAATTTTAAAAGTGAGAGAAGAGTCTCATTATATGAGATATGATCTAGAAATGATTCTATATATGTCATTTTGTATAAACAGAAAATATATGGATTGCCTAAAAAATGGATTGTTTAGTACTTTTTTTGCATTGGATTGTTTAGTACTTTTAATCTATTGTTATTTGTCTAATCAAACAACAACAAAAAAATTGCTGTTATTTGTAAAAGTGGATTGCTCAATCTTATTGAATTATACTTCTTTTAACTTCAGATTTTGGACCTATTGTTAGAAGCTTGAACAAGTAAGCTGGCAAATTGCTAAAGTGTAGATAAAATTCTCGATCTTAGGTGATTAAGAATGTAGGTCGAACCGGAACAACTTACGTTTAAATGATAGTCGAAGTGTACCTGCAAACACCGAAGTATAAAATAGTATGAGAGCGAGAGTGAGAGGTTTTGAGGATAGGATATCGTACATGATGTGGCCGTTGTTATAAACTGTTTATATAGGTGTCAGAAAAGAGTTATTCGACATTGATGGAGACGACATTACTAATTGGATGACCGTTGGGAGGTATTATAAATTGGTCAGCCGGAGAGAATTTAAATGTTAAGATGTCTCACATCGGTTGCGAGATGACCTGAATATGTGTTTATAAAGTAGAGAGACAATATTCACCTTACAAATCAGTTTTGTAAGGTTTTAATTAGGCCAAACTCTCAATTCTAAGATTAAAGATGTATATTTCGCATGTCATATTTTGCATATATTTCGCATCCAATTAAACATTTTAAGCAGAAAATTTAACATTAACTTTACAGAATTTAGCTTAACTAAGCCAAAGAGACAATGCAATTGTCAAGTGCCATGATAGTATTGCTACATAAAATAAAATATAGGGCTATTTTTTAACAATACTTTACTTATAGGGCTATTAAAAGACAAATTAAAGACAAAACTTATCTACATTTGAAAATAGATGACCCTTTATTTCTTTTCATTCAGTTAGCATCTTCACTTGCTCTTATATAAAAATAAAAATTTAGAATGTCTAGGCAGCCATTGTACACAAAAAAACATCATTCATATGTTATTCTTTGGATAAAGAAAATTAGTGGTACACTCAACCATAGAGAAACACAAAAAAAGGGGGATTCTTTTGCTTTTTGACAACTATGGTCAGGTCGTGAAATGGTGACTATGTTGTCTCTTTCAATTATTTAACTAGGTAAAGGAGAAACAACAAAGAAAAGCTAAGACAAATACTATTTATATATTCATTTTCTACCTACAATTCATGATTTTGCTTTGAAAATAAGTCTTTAAGAAACTTTTTCCTAGAATGGAAGAAACACTTGTTTAAAATAAAAGGTTTTCAATTGCACTCACAACAATAGTTTCAATTATACAATAATTTTTAATACCGTAGAAAATTGTATACCTGTATGATCAAAAGTTCGGTCCTGAGGATTGTGTACAAGTAAATATTTATTAGAAGAGGTTGATTCTCTTAAATGAACATCGGTTACCTCGTGAAGTTAATATCTTACTCATTCCGTCACAAAATAAATGACATTGTCAACCATTTTACGTTTATCGATACATAACTTTGATCAATAATATTTTTAATTATTTATTATTCAAATTTATAGAAATTATATATTTTGAAAATATTTATCGAGACAAATCAAAAATCTTATATGCTAATATTTGCATTTATAGATTAATAGAAAAACACAGTCAAAGTAAATTGTGTGAATAATACATATAGTCAAATTGTGTCATTTATTTTGGGACGGGTTGAATATATGACATGCAGGGATATCCTGAATATTTATCAAAAAATATAAAGAAATCAAGTTTCAGACGCTATCATCCTATCCATCAAAAGTTGTGCAAGAATCGTTTCATAAACGCAACTAACATGATAAAATACTCTAGAAACATTTGATATGTTGGAGCGCATGTTTGAACGTACTAAAAATTTGTAATTGCTAAGGAGAGTGGGAGTTTTACTGTGGTGGCCCTTGGGGTCCTAGTTTTTTGTTTTTGTTTCTTGAAAGTATTTTTGTGTATCGCTTTGTTTTGCTTTCCAAATTTTCAATTATTGTAGCGGTGCTTTGTATCTTTTTAGCTACTTAGATACGTCTTGTGCTCGAATAATTTTGTCTCAATACATGTTTTTGCTATTCCAAAAAAAAAAAAAGATTGCTAAGAAATTGTTCATACTAGTAGTCCTTAAATTGTTAGTTACGAGTTAAAGTTAACAAGAAAGAAAATGGTTTAATAATTGAGATTTGAGACGTTTGAGTGATAGCTTTTCCAACTAGTAGAGTAAACTTGTTTGCTAATGCCTTTATTTCTGTTGAATAGCTGGAAATGGACCTACAATTTGTTAATGCTAACCACTTTAAGTTAACCAACTTGCTTTTTATACTTAATAATGTTTTAGTTTTCAGTCATCAAGTCTTAAAACAAATCAACAATATTGTTGTGATTTGAATCAAGAACTACTACAATAATTGGAAATTTGGAAAACCTAACAATTTACTTTTTATGCTTCTCTGTTTTCACATGAAAATTTTATACAAATCGAATATATCATTAAGTGAATCAACGTAAGTTGATCTAGTTGGTAAGGATTATGTTCATATTTCATAAGTATTTGAGTTCGAATCTCGCCGATGATATGAGGGTATTGTTAGCAAGCAATATAATATAAGTACATCTATAAATACTACATGAATCTTGAAACTTTTATTGGCCTCAGGGCGGTCAGGGCAACCATGCCCACAACCCAATGTCTTTAAAAAACAAAGGGCCACAAAAAAATTAAAGTAGAAGTCCACACTAAATAAAAAGAGAGGAATAGATGTGGGAAAAACAAGTGGCCGATCTGATAATAGATTTAACAGTCAAAAGCAAAACTAACCTAAAAAAAATTCAAACTTCTCCCTTCTTCACACTCTAACTCATATTGGCTCGTTTATCTCCCTCCGAGACCACTTTGCCTACTCCGATGACTACTTTTGATATGGTATTATAATGTTATTATAATTTAAATAAAAAATGATTTTTTTAAGAAAAAATTATTTGACACGAGCCTCCAAAAACCCAGGACTAGCCCTAATAAGGCTGAAAAGTTTCTCGAATCCAATTCACTTAAACATTTTTATTAAAAATAGCATTGGTTACCTTGATCATTAAGGTTAACAGAAAATTCTCTACAAAGTAATAGTAGTAGTAAGATTCATTCAATTATTTACGTACTACGTAACATACTAGATTTATTGGAGGTCAATAATATCGCTCTAGAAGCAATCAGTGATGAGTGAGCATAGTGGGAACGTTTGGACCTTTCTTCCATCATGTCATTTATCTCATTGTACTGAGGCCAAGAGTTGTAGGATATGTTTCAATCATAAAAAGTAGTGAGTTATCATAGAAAATGAAAGACTCGACAATTAAGAAGGAAAGAAAAAGAGAACCCCCCGTATGATTCCTCCATGCTAATGGAATCTGATCTTTGCTTTGAGGTCTCTATACACATCCCACAAAAAATGACATTTTTTAAATTATTACAATAAAAACATTAAACTAAAATAGTTACCAAACAAAAAGAATTATAAAAAAAGGTTTTAAAAAATAACTACCGCTCATAATAAGATGTATCAAACCAATCATAAGACGTGTATGGACCATTCCAAAAAAAAAATATGTATATGTGTATGGAAAAACAATTATTGAGAGAGGTCAATCCTTTAAATGAATCTCAGTTATCTCAAAAAAATTAGTCTCTGCAGTTGTGTGCGGAGAATATCTTTGATTTAAAAAAAAAAACCAATCATAATAACTTTTATAACATTTTCATGATTCAATAAAATACGTATGAATTGCTAAAAAAAAAGTATATATCCATGTTTTTTTAAAGAATAAGATTACTATTACTTTCGTCCTTAATCTTTCGTTGTTTTAGTTGGATTATTTTTGTCTCATAGTTTTCATTCTTTTAAAAATTAATTTCATTATTTTCAAGAAATAATTTCCACATTGAGTTTGTGTTTTTAATGGCAAATATAGTATATTCAGTAAATCAAAGAGATACCAGAAGTATGCTCCACTAGAATCCAATAATCTCAATGGTAAGACAAGAAAGCAAACAGGAAAAAAAAAACTACAAGGAAAAACACCACCAATAAACTAGAATCTCTAAGAGGCACAACACGAGAAGAATAATACTCCACAAGAAGAGAGGCGAGGATCAACCACAGGTAGGACAAAACAACAAGATGTCCTTCAATCTCCTGACCCATCGAGACCCAACACAACACCCAAACAAACTCTACCGTTTTAGCATAAAGTAGGGTGGAATATGCCCCACTCGTAAAAGGAACAGAGGGATCTAAGGTTTTTTTTTCCTAGAAACCACACTTCCAAAATAAAAATTTCATCTTCTCGACCAAACACTCAACATAAAAGGTCCCTTCCGAAAAGAAGAAGTCATTTCGAGATTTCCAGATAGTCCATGCAATAGTATGTCAAATTAACAACCACCCCAATCTATCTTTTCTACCCATGCACATACCCAAGAAAGCCTAAAACACCACGAGCACCGGCTCCACACCCAACCACCGAAGAATACCATACGAAACACGTGAGATTTGGTTACCAGAACTGAATAAGTGATCAATTACGAAACACGTGAAATTTGGTTACCAGAACTGAATAAGTGATCAATTAGTTCATGCCTTAATCCATATAGCACACACCTAGAAACACTAGTATTTCCAATGACGTCCCAATTAGAGATTTTGTCGAGTCGGTAACATATCATACAAAAGTTGTCAAAAAAAAGATCACCACTTTTATAAGTATCAACCTATATTAGAGTTTCTTAATGTGTATCATCATATTAACATTTCCCATGTCTTAATACTGACACAGTGATTAATTAAGATATATTCAAAAATTTGGTTACAATTAAGATATCATAGTCTATTTAATATACACAATCAAATTTTCATATATGGTAGCTAATAAGTCACATTCTCACACCAGAAAAAGGCCAAAATAAATTTGGAAGTATTAGTATAAGTCGTATATGTTTTGAATGATGACGTTCTTCTTCTTCTAAATAGAATTGACATCCAACAAAAGCTTTAACTGCATGGATTATATTATACTATCAGCCAAACTAAACACAATTGAAAATAATTAATTGAATATGCATAGTGACCCAAAAACAGATACATTCACGTTTGCGTGCTATTATATTCATCAATATATTCGAATGTATTGTACAAATGGAGGGTGACCCTATCGTTTGATACAAGACAGGGGACGTTTTCATCTAAAACAAATACAAGACAAAGGAACGTTGTGACAAGAAACATTATACATCTTTGAATTAATGACTATCAAGGTTTTAATCAACCACATCATTAAATATATAATGTTTCATAAATTTAAATAATAAATTGAATGAAATGGGGTAAGATATTGTAATGAACCCACCATATTGGATAGGCCCAAATAGGAGTTAGTCAACTTAAGCCCAAATAATGAGACTATGTGGAGACATGAGTTGCTATTAATAGGGTAGTAGGGGTATTTTGTGAGTTATGTGATTGGTGAAGTTGTTATTCTTCTCTCCCAAACTCTCTTTTCACATCTCAAATTCCTTTTGTATTGCAACTATTTGATCTAAGTTCAATAAGAATGATTCCTATCTTAGCTTTATTTCCTATTCAATTTTAGTATCATTTCATTGGTGCTTTCATTCTCACCATGGCAGAGTACTTGAAGAACATTGCCGAAAAGGATCCATGGGATCGATGGGAGAAAATGCTCGCAACAATGTTGCTTTCAACAGAATCCTCTCCAAATTGGAGATTCTACTTCAACACTACAACTGCTCGCCGAGCTCTTCCCATGGTGCATCGAACTCATCCAAAGACATCCCTACTTCTGAGCCATTCAATGTCAATCTTCCGATTCAGGATGAAATTCGTTCATCTGCAAAACAGATCGAGGTCCTCGCTAAGCCAATTTCAGAATCGTTGAGTGTTATTATGCCAACGCAAGATGAGTTACTTCCTCCCGTCGAACAGATCAATATCCCTTCTCCTCTTGAGCAGAGTCTATCGGTGGAAATGGTAACTCCGACGAGTGATTTAATTGAAGATGTTCTGGATCTTTCTGCAACAGCAAAGCTTGACGACAACAAGTTCCAACCGTATGAGCTCATAACAAAAGGGAGAAAATTCTCCGTGATTGCCGACACCGTTCCGGTGGTTATTGCTGAACAAAAGGAGCTTGTCAATGCAATTGGTAAGGATTTAGATCAAAGAGTTTATTTCGGTTTTAATTTTGTCATTCCAGATTTGGTTTACGATTCCCACTTAGCGTTCGCAACATTTGCTCCTACACTCGTGGTACCATTGTCGATGAAGACGGCTCTGAACACTATATCCACAGCACCACCACAACACCTCGTTCAATCGTTTGACCCTGGCGGAAATTCTGCTAAGCTGTTTAATGCACAAAAGCTGTTTGATTTTATGCCTCATAGAAACCAGATTACTTGGTATCACACTAGTTCTATGTATGTTCAACATAGTTTCAACATATTTGGCTTGGTGTTGTGTCTTACTAGTGATACAAAACAATGGATTCACCATATACTCCAAACCTTGAAAAATTTAGAGATTAATGGTTTCACAAATTCTATAAACATAGATCAAAGTTCAACACATCTTTATGTTGGTTATGACTTGGGACATGTTTTAGCTTTAGACATGGGTGACTCAAGCTTGTTATGTTGGACACATCTTGTTGACCTCTTTTGGCAGTTCCTAAGTGTTTATTTGCATTGGTCTAAAAACCATATGTTAGAGGTTGGAACTAATTATTCTTATAGTCTTCCACTTGATATTGAAAAATTTAATTCATTGAGCACAAGATCAGTTGCAAAAGGTGGAGTAAATTTGAGTAAATGGACTCATATGGAGAAAGCAATAGCAAAGTCATTGTACATTCTGTCTTCCTTTGAGAGTGCTCTATATGTCTCTTCCTTCATACTTATGAGTCTTAGAGGAGTTGTCTCATGGCATCAATATCTTGCTGTGAAATTTGGAGAGCAGTTTCACCTCATTCGATTCGATGATTTTATTGAGGGTGTCACTCTTAGTTTGTTTCTCAAATATTCTAAGCCACACTTTTTGGAGCCATACAAACCTTTAAAGGAAGAGAGATTGTTACTTGTTAAGGAGTGGATTCTTGAGACAATTGCAAACACTTGGTTATGTTTTCATCATAAATGCAGTCCACTTTGGATTCCCGAAACTGTCAACAAAAGGTTTATATCTATAGCCTTGTCACCCCGAAATTGTGATTTGATTTTGTGTACTCTTAGACCTGGAAGTTATATTATGGAACCTAACTTGGAAGATTGGGATTCCCTTAATTACTTTCTTGATTATTTTCAAGCTTTGTTGTTTGGAAATAATGTTTGTGAAACATTGGAAGAGTTGTTATATCTTCATGAGAAGCTACTAGCAGGGGTTTCTGTTGCAATGACTTTTGCTAAAAGTTTCATTGTCATTCTCAGCTCATTCAAGCAACCAAATCACTCCCTCGGTATATTGTACCGGATGCATCCAACAACTAATTCCTTTCCAAGTTCACGCTCTCATTTGAACCAAATTTTTGATGTGGCAATGGTGAAGGTTGTTTATTTTGAAGCAGTTGTTTATGTTATGACACTCACAAAGGTTGATTCCTTTGTTAAGCTTGTCATTATTAGGCCTTGGAATTTTGGCTTACTTGGCCAACTTCATCCAGACCTTAGTATTAGTGTTGTTTCATTAATGCTTAAGAACTCTCCAATCATCCTTACTTGTATGCCTGACACCAATATGAAACATGTAGCATTTCTAGCTTCAAATGGAACTAATGTTCTAGTCTTTATACTCAATCTCTACATGCTTTCCATGAGTAACAATATTCACATAGTTATAAATTCCACTCCTTTGTTCATTATCACGGTTGTTCCATCCTTGATCAAAATTAAAAGTCAACATCTACATTCAAAATGTCATGCTACTATTGATCAAGTTGAGTATGAGAAGGCAACTTGGCTCCACATTGGAATATCATCAAAGCTAATTGTCAATATAGCATTTGATCTTGAGGACAAGATCACTTTTAGAGGAGTTGGTAATGATATGATCAATGTTGTATTGATTTCCTGTCTGTTCACAAATATGCTTTACAATGAGGAAATTATTTGTGACATCAAGGTTGTTGAAGTTGAAATGATGGAAAGAATTAGGCATAAGAAAGTGCTTCGATCATCATCATGGAATGATGCACATGAATTTTACCATGTTCAATTTATGGATCTTCTTGAAGTTGATAGTTTGAATTCTCAAATTTTCTTAACTGAGGTGGTGAAGACATCCATTTGGACCATTTGTAATCAGTTTCTAATTTCTTTTGCCCACTCCAAACAATGGGACCCTGGTCACCATTTGGAAATGAGTACAACAATTGGCTCCTTCAAGTTCAAGCAATGGGATCCGGGTAAAATTAGTGTTGTGAGCAATTGCTACAACCTTGAGGACAAGGTTGGTTTTAAAGGGGAAGGTATTGTAATGAACCCACCATATTGGATAGGCCCAAATAGGAGTTAGTCAACTTAAGCCCAAATAATGAGACTATGTGGAGACATGAGTTGCTATTAATAGGGTAGTAGGGGTATTTTGTGAGTTATGTGATTGGTGAAGTTGTTATTCTTCTCTCCCAAACTCTCTTTTCACATCTCAAATTCCTTTTGTATTGCAACTATTTGATCTAAGTTCAATAAGAATGATTATTATCTTAGCTTTATTTCCTATTCAATTTTAGTATCATTTCAGATATGTAGCTTAACTGGTTAAGTTAGTTGGATAAAAACTCAATTATAATATGATTGAATTTCAAATTTAATTTGGAACACTTTATTTAATAGAATCGAATTCAACAAACTTAATACATACACACTTTTTTATTGATAGAAACCTAATCTTAGAATTTGAATTGTGTCTAACTCAACTTTACAAAATCAACTTGTAAAACGAGAATTATCCCCCTTTTTAAATTATGTTCAGGTCATCTCTCATTTAAAGTAGGACTCTTAATTAACACACACATTTCACGCTCATGTCATGATTGAACATCTGAAATGTGATTGATGTAACCTGATAGAAAAAATTAATCTAATAGCATATGTTGGGTTGGGGTATAGAGCCGTAAGCGCGGTGGGGCATCTTGCTATCTGATTCCTTTACCGGAGTTGGGGGCTTTTTTCGATTGTTCCTGGCCCATCGAATAGAGTAGCAATTTCTCGGAGGCTAGGCATCTTTATCTGATTTCAATTTCTATATTAGTAATAAAGCCCCTTGTTTCAAGGCTAGTCAGTCAAATAGATCTTGAAGAGTCTAGAGAAAATACATTTTTAAAACATTGAAAATAATGTTGGTTTATTTTTAAGGAAAATGCTAAACAGTGCCCCCGGGCACTGGTTAAGCATATTAAAATAGAAATTCTGTCTCGAAATGCGTGCATTTAATGCCTCAAAAGTACAAAAAGTTGTCTTTTCAATATAAATTTTATTTTTTATTTCCTTTTTAGATATGCTTAACAAGTGCCCCGGGGGCACTGTTTAGCATGACCCTATTTTTAAAAAGTATCATTCAAGAGACTAGAAAGCAACAACATCAAATATCTCAACTCATCACTAATTAAACAAAAATTTATTTTTCAGATTCATTGAATGACTAGTGAATTTGGTCTATAATTAGATACACCAATTATTTAATGAATCTAAAAAGTTAACTTCTACTTATAATTAAAGAGAGAGTGAGTGCATTTTTGCCTCATTCATTTTCTCAGTGCAGTATTGGCGATGGTTTCCTTTTCCCATTTTTTGTTTTCTAACGGGACTCAAACGGTTCTATGATATTAATTTATATTCATTGATTGTGTAACTTTTTTTTACACCTACATTTGATTAAATCACGTCAC
Source organism: Trifolium pratense (assembly GCF_020283565.1). Classification (NCBI taxonomy): domain Eukaryota; kingdom Viridiplantae; phylum Streptophyta; class Magnoliopsida; order Fabales; family Fabaceae; genus Trifolium; species Trifolium pratense. Next base: position 40,542,849 of record NC_060059.1, on the reverse strand, counting down.
AATGTTTGGTTGAAAACTTTATGATCTATGATTTATATCAACCTAGGCTCGATATAATTTAAGGCACTCATAAAAATCGGTTAAAGCTGCACCCCTGACCATAATACTCCACCTAAGGGTGATGTATTTAGGTAGTCGAGAGAGTGATAGCATTGATAGAAGGCATTTGACCACAAGGGCTCAGCCTAGCAATACCAAATGTAGTGTTGGCAACAACTTCCTAAAACTAGGAATACAGATAACTGAAAACAAATAACCAAACAAATTAAAGCCCAGATTTGATGTCGTGTTTGTCTGTAAATGACATGAAATACAAGGGGACTAAGGTCCCGTTTAGATTAACTTATTTTTGAGCTTATGCAAATAACTTATGCAATATAAATTATGTTTTATGTTATTTTATAAATTCTCACTAGTGAAATAGCTTATAAAAATATAATTTTCACTAGTAAAAACTTATAAAATAGCATAAAATTTAATTTATATTGCATAAGATGTTTGCATAAGCTTAAAAATAAGCTAATTCAAACGGGGCCTAAATATACCTTTTCCTAATTTATGCATTGACACCTAAAAAAAAATTATTAGAGTTGCAGCTAGGGGTAGCAAAACAAGCCGATCCATTTTATCCGCTATTTTAGATAGATTGTGTTGAGATTGTAAACACAACCTTTTAAATTGGCTTGTCAATTGTCCGACCGACAAGTCAGTTCTTGTAAAAATGTTATCATTTTCTTTTAACCGAGTAATCATGTATAGACGAGATCGTTTTAAGTGATTTTATGACAAAACTGATCCGCACCATTCAATCTACAATTAATGGCTCAGATTTAAAACTGTATGAAAGGCAACTGTAGCTAATCTTAACCCATGATTCGTTAGTAATAACATATCACTGATATCAGCAACAAGTCATGTGAATAACTGGAAAAATGTTTTTTTGGTTATAACAACAATTTGTGAACTTTTATGATTCATGTGAACGAATCAATAGTTTGGTTTTCTTTTGTTCTATGCCTTAGGTTTGTATTGCAGTGGTCCATGAGACCAAACATGGGTCGAATTTTTTCATTTGTCGGGAACCCCCCTTTCATCCACATGCATTGACAATTACACTCATGTTCAAATGATCCTATAGTCCTATACTAATAACTATTATTCTTAAGCTATAATGCAGAACTTCCACTCTACTTGTGTATTTAAGCTTGGGTTTTCAAACTCTTAGAATTGAGAGAAACTCTTAGAATTGAGAGTTGGACCTAACACAATCCTAGAAAATCAGCTTGTATGGTGATGATGGTCTCTACTTTATAAACACATATTAAGTCATCTCGCAACCGATGTGAGACTTCTTAAAACACCCCACTCCCTCGCGCCCAACACTATTGGGTTTGGGACGCGGATATAAATAGTAGATGGCCCGATCAAAAACCTGATAGCAGACGGCCCATCGGATTATGGAGGAGACTCTTATACCATCTTAAAATTGAGAGTTGAATCTATCTCAACCCTACAAAACCAGAGCTTGTGTGGTGAGGATTTTGCCTCTACTTTACTAACTACGCACTATACATCACAAAATTCACTGCAGTTCATATAAATCCAATAGCAAAAGATAGTGAATATAGATGGATTTCTCATTACTAAGCAATTCAAAATTAGGCACTTTGAAGTTTGAATTGAGAACTTCATTGATCAAATTGAAAGAATGCAATCACATTTAAAATCATCATAGGAGTGAGGTAAGAATTGTAAATTAGTTTCAAGGAACTCTTAACCTTTAGCAGCAATAAGATCATATATATACACACACACTTATTTATCTACATCAAATATCTATTAACATTTAACGGTTTAATATTGAAGTACACGTCACAATCAACACTGGATTTAAGGAACAAAGGAGAAGACAAACAGCCCAAGAATTTATATTCTTCAATAAGAAAAGAACTTATATTCATGGAATCGATCTTCTTTTTGCTGAAAAGAATATAGGAAAATGTCCTGTGGCGCAGAATGTAAGCAGAGATAGGCGCCATCATTTCTTAACCTGAAAAATTCCATACCAGCTAACTTATGTGTAAGCAACTCATTTAAGAATTTCAATTACTGAAATAATTCTAAGTTCTAACCATAAGTTCTAAACAGCTTTAGGCTTTTAAGATTTTAGAAGACTCGAGTGGTGACACAAGTAAATATAACAGTGGTGGTACAATAGCTTCAGAAACAAGTCAACATTTATAAGATGAAGAAATGTCTCCAGCTGATTATGTATACTTAAAGCATTTTCTAACATGATTTGCAATTTTGGCTCTTCATTATTGTGCAAGTGCTTTAAAATAGTGGTTTATAAGAAATTAAAATACCAAGGCTTTAGAATTGTGACTTGTTCATCAGATAATGTATTTTCAAATAATCTTCGATATATCTAAGGTATTGATCATTCGTCAATGAATCATCATTCTGAATGATTTCAGAATCTTACATTGTTCTCCGAATCTGACTCTGTATCTGGGATAAGCTTCGGGGCACCAAACTCTTGAACAAGTTCCCTGCAAGAGATAGATTGACGCCGAAAAATCAGATATACCGAAAAGTGAGGGGATGAGCCAAGCAAAATTTCAATCTAACAATATTGAACGAAAGGTTAGCACGTGTTTGGATGCAGTGTTTTGAGATATGAAATTTGATTTTATTTTTGAAGTCTGAACCAAACATGATTTTGAGATGTTTGATTACTTCATATCAGAATTGATTTTAACTTCATTTGACTAAATTTGATTGATAAAAAGTAGTCTTTGCATTGAAAACACATACATTCATATTACATCAAACTTACTTTTAAAGTTAAAAAAATGTCAAATATAAATCAATTTACTTCAAAATCGATTTTAACCAACAGGATCAACATGTTTGGAATCGAAATCAAAGCTCCGAGTTGTAGCTTCCGTGATCAAAACAGAGGTATGATCAAAACCAAAACAGTTATAATGATAAAAGCACTACCTTTCGGTTAAGATTATTTGTTGATGAGACAAAGCTGAGCTCGAATTAGTAGCACCAGACTCCGAAACTTCTGATCCTGTGGGTTTCTCTTCAGTTATTCCCTGCAAAAAGAAAAAAGATTGTCTCAATTCCATTGCTCATGTGACTTAAGCAATGAAAACACAGTATGCATCAACAATACAAACTCACAGCAGAAGTATTCTTCATCCATTCGGGAAATTTATCTGAAAGAAGGCTGATATATCGCTCCATCGCAACCTCTGGACTCATGTTCCCCAGCTTTTGCCAAGCATTCCTTGCACAACGTAAGCAGTACTGTCGATCATTCATAAAAAGCAGCTCTCAACCCTGCTATTATAACTAGCTATCAAGCTATACCATGCAACTTGTATAGCACACCGGTAGTATGTGATGCTTACATTTATTCATCAAATTTGATCGTTTCACGCCTAATTTTTCCTTCATGAATAACCTTTGTATCTTAGTTTTAGTGATTCGTTCACTATCACTCCATATTTTGTGTATGTTCTTTCTCGGGGAATGCCAGTCAAATTCATTTGAACGACCGAGTGACTACTTTTGCTAGGATCATAGTAGCCTAATGGCTATTTATTTATGGATTAGTGTATCCAATTAGGTTTTGTTTCGTGTACTTTCTCCTAGTGATTCAAACTTAACCTCTAACCAGAAACAAACAAATTTTCATCTTTCTGTACCTAACAAAATTTGGTATTGATTGGATTGCTACAATTTCTACTTGTACAACGTACTATTACTAATAAAAGGATCTTGTAACCAATCATATGGTGGGTCCGTGATATGACTAATTTCTTGCTTCATTTAAAAGGAAAATTATATTGGGTATGAAATTTGGTAAAACTTGTATGAATGAACAAGATTAAAGGGGTGTTTGGGAGAGCATGTGTGAGCTTCTATGATACATTTACATTTAAGGGTATGGAAAAACTTCTAAAAATAGCTTACGGTATATTCACAAGCTGTTTTCAACTTATTTTTATTATTTCCCCCAATTAACTTATTTCCATTAGCTGTTCTCAGCTTAGTTTTATTTTCCCCTAAGTAGCTTATTTCCATAACCTGTTTTAAACTGATGCATAACTTACTTGCATTTCCTATTTGATTCTAGAAACAACTTATACATAAGTTTTCATATGAAAAGAGCTCAATAAGCTATATATCCAAAGTCCAAACTTACCAAAATGAATCATTGTAAGCAGGCTATAGATTTACTTTTACAATGACATCTAACAAACATTTCATCATATTATTAATTATTATAAAGGACCTATTTGAATTGATTTATTTGGCCTTAGCTACTGGCATAATTTTTGCCAGTTTGGAAGAACTTATGAAAACAACTTATGATAATTTTCATAAGTTCTTTTCAGCTTATTTTCACAAGTTCTCTAATATATAGCTTATGAAAACAACTCGTAGCATGTATAAAAACAATTGATCTTCATTTTATATTTTGCTATAACTATATCTTATGTAAGCTTGGACCATAAGTTACAAATAAGCTGAAAACATTTTGTTGGTTACATTAAGCTAACGAGATTTGAACCTAAGACCTCATGGATACCAGTCAAACCCCTCACCACTAGATAAATTTATTTGGACCGTTTCTCGATTTGTGGGTGTCATCCTTGTGCAGTGTTGTGACAACATTTTAGTAATTTTAGCAATAAGTAAATAAACATCATTGCTATGTTCAAAATAAGCATAGTCGTCTAATAAAACAGCATTCATCCAAATAACAAGGCAATGCAATTGAACAAAGCATAAATCGATTAACATGAAAAATTTGATACCATTTAGCACGTGCAGAGAGTTTAAGTGGCATTGGTTGAGATTCACGGCAAGGTCCTTCCATAGCAACCTTATGAAGTCCATACAACTCCATCTCCAAATCATCATCACAATTACCAATATACCCTTTCTCACCAACAAATTCTGTAGCCTCCATAAACATCTTCTCCACCTCACTCCTCTCAATCCCTTCCCATTCCCAATCATCTTCATCTTCATCTTCATCTTCATCTTCATCATCAACCTTCTCAGTTGATTTTTCTTCAATCATTTCTTCCACAACTTCATCGTTCCTCCGTTCAACAGAATCACCACTTTTCACGACGGTTTCTTCTTTCGAAAAATCACCAACAACGTTGGAATGGAATTCAACCTTAGTATCTACTTCGTTTGAGCTTATCGGCGTCAACTCGACACCAACTTTGGAACCGGAATCATCAACCTTAGTCTCTGTTTCGTCTGAGTTTGTCGCCGGTAACTCGAAAGCAACGTTAGAACCGGAATCAACCTTAGCCTCTGTTACGTCTGAACTTGTCAGCGGTAACTCGCCGGTAACGTTGGAACCGGAATCAACCGTAGCGTCTCTTACGTCCGATTTTGTCGGTGGTAACTCACCGGCAACATTTGAATCGGACACAACCGTAGCGTCTCTAGTATTATCATGTTCGGTTTCTAAATTCTTCGCTATTGCAGTAACATGAACCGGAGTAATAAAACCGGTTCGGCTCTTTCTTTGAGGTGAGTGAACCGTCAACCGGTTTTCAACTCGATGAACCGGACCAACCGGTTGGTGATGAACATGAACATGAGTGTCGGTGGTGGCAAAGGAAACAAGTTTTGCAACGATGAATGAAATAAGAAGTGCCACAGATGCAGTTACGAGAAGATCACTTGCAGTTACAAGCTCCATAATAATAGTTTCTATTATTGTGAAATAAAATGAAAATCTAAATGAAACGCTAAGATTTAAAAGAATTTGGATTAGGAATTAGAACGTTAGGGTTTGTTATGGAGAGAGAGAGAGAGAGAGGTGAAATAATAGAAAGAGGATTTAGAATTTAGGAAGGAAATGATTAGAAGGAAGGAACAGAAGAAAAAAGAGGAAAGGATAATGATCTTTCTGCATAACAGAGTAAAGCATATTCTGCGGGTTTTTTTGCTTTATGCTCTTGAATAGTAACGCACATTTATTTTTATTTTCTTGTTTTGTTTGTTTATAAGATTAAGATTTAATGATAAAAAAATGTAAATTGTTGTAACTTTTTCTTTGTGTGGGGTCTTTATTGTTGTTGTAGCGAGATACGGGTGACAGAGTCACCGACGTGTTGTAACGGAAAAGTGCAAAATATGGATGGATCATGGATATGTACATGAGTCACCACCACGTCGATTATTTTCATTCACCACTTGTTTCCGCTGTTGTTAGCCGCCGGCGGTAGGATCACTTGTGACGTGATGGATGGAGGGTTTTTTTTTTTTTTTTGACTTAGGATGGAGGGGTCTTGTGTGGCGGGTTGTCTTATACGATTGATCTTATCTGATTAGAATGGAAGTGACAGATAGTACTCTTCTTAAATACGATAGAATAACAACTAAAATATTGTGATTGATAATAGATGTCAATCGTTGACAGTCATTGCATAAGAGTTAACGTTGATCGTCATTGCATAAGGGTTAACCGTTAACGTTGAGAAGAAATATGTGGTTTTTGGGCCAACGTGTTTATGGACCGAGCTCAATGCCTAAGTGAGTGGATTGCAATTAGGCCCCAGTCCAAAACAACAATGAAATTAACTAGAATGTTTGCACTCTTATTCCTTTCAAGACGTTTTACATGTGTATGATTAATGTTTGCACGCTAACAAATCAAATCTTTGCATCTTCTTATGTCTGCATACATATCCAACAATGTTAAGGAAGCAAAAATAGAAATTATTAAATACTAATTTGTGCATTTTGACTTTTGAAGCATTAAATTTCTCATATCATTAAATGTTGAATTTCTATTTTTGTATATCTTAACATGTGTCATAAGGACACATGTTAACAAGACCCTACTAATAATTGCACGGTCTTAAACACAATGTTTTTAATACATGCACATCTACTAATGCTTATTATTGATATCATCCAATCGAGTGTCTTTTTCTCTCTCATGCATTTAGTGATTCTTGCATGCCATAACTCAGTTTAAGCTTCTATTTATTTCTAAAGCATTGACTAGAAAACATAGCACAAACATCCAATTCGAGTTATGGAATCTGAACTTATGAAGAACATAGTTCGAGTCCTAGAACTCAAACAATAAAGATTTGAATAAATATGTACTAATGTTTTGTTTTTTTTTGAAAACGTGTATGCTCATCAAAGATTTGATGAAAAATGGCACCGTGTAGGTGGTTTCGGATTTTGAAAGTTTTAGGAATTTATTTTGGTATTTTTTTAGAAAGGAAAGAAATGGTTGGGTGGGTGGGGGTCAAGTCTATATATGTCAAGCAATTGAATTCTAGAACTCAAGCTGAGATAAAAATGTTTTGTTGGGGGCATGAGAGCCTAGAAGTTTAGAGAGATCAAAATATTATAATTTTGAGATTTATTTTTGTCATTCTACTTATTTTCTCGCGCATTATGAATTTATCAAAATACTTCCGTCTTCTACTTAGGTAGAGGACCTCTAAAAAATATTCTACATTTATAACGTCCGTTACTTAAATAGCAGAAGAGTAAAACGGAAAAAACATAGGGCGTGCGAGAAATTGGTATGGTGGCACACGTAAATCTCTAACTTTTTAGATAGTAAGGCCCGTTTACTTGCGTTCTCCAAAGTGTGGGCCTTTTCACGTTTTACTCCATTACATTGGACTTGAGCTTCTCCTACCTGCCCCTTGATTTCAAATCCTAGGAAATTTCATTTTATTCTCACCCTGCATTTTACTACCTACATTAACGACCTTACATCGCTACTTATATGTACTACCTACATTCTACCTGCATTTTACAACAACTTATTTTACGTCTTAATTTTAGTTTTTCTAATCCAAAACTTTTTTAATTGCCAACTTAAAAAAAAAAAAAATACTAATATGTGCCTTTATGACAATTATTAGGTGAACTAAAATTAGAAATTTTGATTTTAAAATTATACATTTTATTTTCTAAACAGTTCAAATTTGTTTTTTAAGACATAAGTACTATTTATATAATTTTAACCTATATCTTTTATAGTGGATGATATACACCAAATACATTAGTCTTAGAATCGAGATTTATGTCTAACTCGTCCTTGCAAAACCGGTTTGTAGGTGAGGATTATCCTCACTAATAAACACACATCCAGGTCAACCGATGTAAGACTTCTTAACTGTTATTCAATGAACTTAAAAAATTGACTGTTTCTAATAAAAAAATAGAGGTAATATTTTTTAAAAAAAAATTGATTTAAAAGAAACAAAACCACAATCTAACTCTCACATGATTTTCCTCCAAAAGAGATGTACCCATAACTGATTTAAATTTAATCTCATCTATGGAGTATTTGATAAGAGTATCAAAGAGAATTTTATAGGTTAATAATTCATACGTTATTTGTTTTAGGAGACCGTTAATATGTGCATATATGGCACATGTTAAGGTAGTAAAAATAGAAATTATGCCTTAAAATTTGTGCATTTTAACTTTTCAAGCATTAAATGTCTTGTATCATTAAATGCTAAATTTCTATATTAAGATACCTTATCATGTGCCTTATATGCACATGTTAACAAGACCCTTTGTTTTATTATTGGAGTTTCATGACATGTCATACTTCTACGCATATCAATGAAAGAGAAATGAAAAGTTACTATAAAGTTTTTTTTATTTTACAAAACTTTAAATGTTATGTGAAGGGTAAAAAATGACAAACATTATAATTTTTTACAACATTCACAAAAGTTAACAATTCCTGCGTAAAAAATGTCAAAGTGACTTACATTTTGGAACCGATAGAGTATTTTGTTGAGTACAAGTATTTAAGGAGTGTCACATTATCACATAGGAGTTTCATCATCATTCATTGTTTCTTGTTAAATACCCCCTTCTTATTAAAATGTAATACCTTGTCACTAATTATAAGATTATATTGAGAAAATTGCGGAGATTAAGAAAATGAGTTGTAACATTAAATTTGTTGACAACTAATATTATTTTTACAAATTTATCTTTTAAGAAAGACAATGAATTATTGTAAATCAACTTATAATTTAATACTACAATTTTTTTCATTCTAAAAGCGACTTATATGTTTTAAATTACGGTCGCGGATGCGGTTGTTGCGAATGCGATCATTGCGGTTGCTGCAACGCGCAATGCGGCTGTGCAGCATGAAATCATTTTGAAATTTCACAAGCTATATAAAATAAAACTACTATGTAACTACACTATTTATCCACTATTGCATAGTCTTAATTTATTTTATAAACATTAATTTGAATGTTCTTAAAATATACAATTGAAATATGAGGAGGGTTATATTGACTCCAAGAGTAAGTTATAAAAGCTACTCCAAATCATGACCTTTGATTTTAATTTCAATTAATGGCTAAGATTGATTGATCATAAAACACAAAGTGAGACTTATTTTTTTATTGTATTGGAAAATTATCAAAACATACCTTAAATAGAAGAGAATGAATAAATTATAATCATCAATTGAGACTTATTTTTTGATCACATAGGAAAACAAGGATTCCACACACTCTGAAATGATGTAACACTAATCGTTTGACAATCCTGCTTCTTTTCATTAAATTTTTTACGGTATGCTTCTTTTCTTTTCAATTTTACAAGTGTACCATTTTTTTTTGTGGTGTATGCTTTTTTTGTTACAATATTCTCTTTGCTTGTACTTTTCTTATTATTAGTTCAATATTTTTTGTTTTCTTTTTTTACAAATTTGAACAATAGGTTAATTTAATAATTTAATTTGTAATGATTTTGTTGAAGAAACAAACAGATTTTTAGTAATGGATGTCAATGTTTTTGAAGAGATTCCATGTAATATGCAAGTAGAAGTGGAAAAAAAAAAGGGAGAATCTTGTTTTGACAATTAATGATTATAATTAATTCATTCTCTTCAATTTGAAAAATGTTTTGATAATGTTCATTTTCCAGTGTGATAAAAAAATAAGTCTCACCCAACTAATTATTATGAATCAATCTTAGCCATTAATTGAAATTAAAAACAAAGGTCATGATTTGGAGTAGTTTTTATAACTTACTCTTGGAGTCAATATAACCCTCCTCTTGAAATATTGTTAAAAGTATGATTTTTCATTATATTTGACACAAATTAGGATTTGAAGTTCATAAATTTTATTTTTTGGTAAGAAAATTTACATCGCTGAAAACGTCTGATACGACTTCTGATGCGGTTGCGGCCCGCAATTTAAAACCTTATTCTACAACCTTATACTACTCATTGCTTTGTTGAGCTAATAATAGAATAGAACAGGGGAGGGAGGAATGAATGAAGAGAGTTCTGATCCATTCTTAAATGCAGCATTTGTAGTAGTGAAATGCGAGCCCCAAAGCACATTAGTTATTATTACCCCTACTGATACTACTGACACACAAAATAAGCAACTAAACATACCATAAATGCACCATTAATTTGTAGTGAAATACAGTACTAGCTGCTTTCTTTCTTCTTCTTCTTCTTCTTCTTCTTCTTCTTCTTCTTGTTTAGGAAAAAGGGTCATAGTATAGTATTTGATATTGCAACTTGTTTGACCCAATATAATTAAGGAAGATATTTGATATCATGACTAATTATTCCTTCTTTCTTTTTCTCTCTGTCCTTCTTTCAACCCACCAAACTGGGTTTTGCATTTTTAGCTTAATCCCCATGGCTTCGACGATGACGGCTACAGTGGCGGATACCACACCACCACCTTCAGGAGCTACTTCCACTCGACAGATGGCGGATCCCACCACCAACCTCTTTGTCTCCTCCGGTCCGTCTTTTCCTTCTTAATTAACTTTCTCTAATATTGTTTTGGCATTATTGCTCATCTAAATCATCCTATATGAGTCTGAATCTTCTATCAAAGAAATAGATTGGACTTCCAATATTGTTTTGACTTTAACAATTATAATTTTTATTTTCATGTTATCTTTGGGAAGAGCAGGGTGCATGCATTGGTCATAAAAGTTTCCAATTCCCAAATTTTTTCTTGCATGCATTGTTTTAATTCCTTTTTTTTTCTCTATAAACATGATTGATCTTTTACGGTGAGCTTAGTTTAGTTGATAAAGACATTTTATATGCAGAGTCGGAGTTGTGTTTCAACTCCGGACACTCCATTTATCCAGGAGACAAGAGTCTTAAGGTGATTTGGGAGTTTGTTGGAGGAACAGAGAGATTAATTAGAATGATAAGGAGGTCATGAATTTAACTCCCTCATGCCCTATCTAACAAAAGTAACAACTAACTATTAACATTAGCCATTTAAAAAAAATCATGATTAATTGCAATTGCATTTAAAAACATTGGTTTTGCTATTATTGTTTTGATTCTCAGAAGCATAGTTGAGACTTGATAATTTCTCTCAAAACTTGAGTTTTTGAAATTATACAAGTATTTTATGCGAGCCTTTCATGTAAATATTCCACTCAAATATTTTTTTAATGTCACCTCAGATTTGGTTAATTCAAGACATGGTGATAAAACAACACCAATTGCAGGAAGCAAGAAACTTAAGGTACGCTTCATCTTAGGATTCTATTATTTCCATTTCTTAAATTAGACACGGCTTCATAAACTACATGACCAAATAATATTACTTTTTTGCGATCGAATTGTATATTTTATAAGTGTTCAATTTCATTAAATTTTTAGGAAAATGTTCATAAGATTAAAAGCAATGAAAAAGTCAATATAGGCGATCAAGTAACACTTGAAGATTACAATCCAATCGATCCATCACCAGATGTAGCAAAGAATGTAAATCCAGGACCAATTCAGCATGGAACTCCTCTTATGCCATTCATTCCAAAACCTCCACCTCCTAGTCCTCCTGGTCAAGATGACTATGATTAGTCACAACTTGTTATTTTCTTTATGCTAGAAGAACCAATGCTAAGAAGATTGCAATAATGCTAGAAATGTAGTACACTAGCTAGTGTTATGACCAATATTTAACACTTTAGCTATTGTTGTTGGGTCAAAAAGTGTCTTCTAAAAGAGTATGTTGGGTGGCATTTCTCATGCTCAAAGTGAAGACTGTACTGTTGTGTGTTGTCTTTAGTTTGCACAGGTTGTTTGCTTTATTTGCTATGTAATCTTTGGTTTTTCATGTGTTATTGTTCTGAAATAACAATGGATGTAATGTAATGTATTTTAGCAGTAATAATTTTTAAGTGTTTTCAGCTATGAACTTTATTTCTTTTCTTTTGATCTTTCTTTTAACTATACTCCAACATATTGTGACACTTTTTACTTCAACAAAATTATCGCATTCACTATCTTTTTACTGCCTCATGTCTTTTGATTCCCACTTTTTGACAATACTCATTGAATTCATTAGAGGTAAATTCTTTCATTCTTATCAGTGCGAAGACATTTATAGGAATTGGATCACCAAGTTTTTTTCTCTTCAAGAAGTTTGTGCATATTACTTTTGGGATTTGCAATTAAGCTAGTCCTTCTACCATCTCCTTGATTTGCAAAGTTCTCAAATCCTTTGTGACTGAGATGTTCATTTCTACAAGCCATAAATATGAAATATCTTGTACACTTGTATGAAAACAAAAAGTCTTTATGTATTAAGACTTGGCCTACAATATGTCTTAGAATTGGGAGTTTGCTCATCCCTACAAAACCAGCTTGTAAAGTGGGGGTTGCCCTCACTTATAAACACATATTCAAACCATCTCGCAACCGATGTGAGACTTTTTAATACACCCCCTTGCGCCCAGTGCTCTTGGGCTTGGGGCGCAGACATAAATGGTGGATGGTCCAGTCAGAAATCTGATAGTAGGCGGCGCAGCGAATCGCGGAGGAGGCTCTAATACCATCTTAGAATCGGGAATTGGGCATAACTTATCCTTGTAAAACCGGCTTGTAAGGTGATGATTGTCCTCACTTATAAACACATATTCATGACATCACGTAACTGCCGTAAGACTTGTTAACAAAATGAGCATTATATTGTTTGTTATGTTGGTTTTAAGAATTAGTCTTTTTTTAGGATGATATATCTTGCATATTGTCCAGGTTCGTTTAACCATAACTCTATCCAGGATTCTATTCATTTCTGAAACACCGACAAGAAATATGTTAGAAAATATAAACACGTAATTCGAGTTCTATAACTTATGAAGAACAAATTTCAAGTTCTATAACTCGAGCAACACTAGCAGTTTAGAAGGAAAAAACACATGTAAACAACAAAGATTTGTGTAAATCTGACTAACCTCTTGTTTACTTCTGTTGGCCAAAGTGTGGGTCTTGTCACGTTTTACTCCATCATTACATTGGACTTGGGCTTCTTCTAATTTTAAAACCAAGGAAATTTAATTTGTTTCTATCCTCACCCTACACTTTACTACCTACATTATGTCAACCTTGTGTTGTTGTTACTAAACGTGATCTTTTATGCCAACCTTGTTTATGCTACATTGTTGCAACTAGACTCATTGGCAATGTAATATTTATACAAATTAATATTATTTTGTAATAATTTACAAACAGAGAAGGTAGGACTAGAGAATGTGGTAAGTATACAACAAGTATTTAAGGGTGTGGCATGGGAGTTTCATTGTCATTCATTGCTGTTGTTAATTGCTTCTGTTTTTGAGCTATATAATAGAACACTGGAGGAGGAATGAAGAGACTTCTGATCAAGTCTTAAATGATGCTATATTGCACTTAAAAAGTTGAGGTTGATGCGATTAAAACCTACTTGAGAGTTGAGATCATTAATATCATAACAAAGATTGAACGGTTTGACAACTTTGTAAATTTAAAAGGATGTGATGAAAAAGATTGATGTTGAATGGATTATAAATGATTTTACATCTCAAAATGCTCGAAGAAAACACTTATGAATTTTTGAGTAAAAAGTTTTTCGATGTGTTGTAAAACTATTTTTATATGTATTTTGTTTGGTACAAAACGATTATATTATAATAATGCTACTATATGTTAATCGAAATAATTATTTTCTCACGTTTTCCCTCTTAAACTCCAAACATATCCTAACTCTTTTTCGATTCTGGTGCGACACGCTTTCTATTGATGATAATGTTTCTGCTTACAAGAATTCAAAATTAAATTCTCTTAAATTAGTTTCTCACACACATGGATCAAGCCCAATGCAACATGTTATTCTTTATTTTTTGACCTAATTACATATACCTATGGTCTTTTAAATTTGCCATCGATTTAAATTGGTCTATTGTGATTTTATTTTCCTTTATAAATTGATAGTTTATGTTACTTTCTTATTTTTATATAGAAATTCACTTACCAAATCATACAACACAAAATACTAAAAAAGAGAATAAAATACACGAGGAAGAACAGAAAATACAAAACGAGGAGTTAGGATCCTCTCCATTTCTAATTCTTTCCATTTCCCCCATTATTATATAGTTTTGGGTATATAAATGCAAAAATGTGACATCAAGTGGGTCCAAATATCATTTATACACCCAAAAATATTTAAAAACTTTGGTAATGAAAGAAATGGAAAACATAAGAAATGGAGAGGATCTCAACTCCAAAACGAGGAACAAAATACACAAAAAGAAAGAAAAAAAAACCATAACATATTAACTATGAACAAGGCAAAAACAATCGATCACCTATAAATCTTTTCTTGGAGGTGGGGGTGAGTCGTGACCCACCTAAACCACCCCTAGTTCCGCCACTTTGTGGGCTCATCACTTTGGGAGAGACCTACCACCCAACATCATCGATCTTTTCATTAGCTTTTATAACACATGACATATCTTATTGAGTTGATCTTCTAAAAAAAATACTTTCCTTTTTAAAATATAAGAAAATATGAGTTAAAGAAACCTGATGTATTTGGTTAAATATTTAGACAAGGACAAAATACATTCACTTTTGTTAATCAACTTTTGTTTATATTTTGAGAGAGAGAATAATATATATCATACGATCTTAAATATGAGAAGACATCAAATCGATCAAAATTAATGTATCTTAATCAATTACATCAACCTTGATCGATTTTACTTCTTCTTATATCCAGAGTTGAGTTCCAAACTCAACTATGCCATCACAATTATCAAATTGGTAAAAATGGGACCGAGTAAAACATCAATTGTTGAAGCCCTGGAAACCCTTTCAATTTAAGTGCGCAAACAATATTTCGTTAGGGTGGGTGACAAGTTACTATAGGAACTCATATGTGATAAGTCATAATCAATGTTTGAAGTGTTTCTCAAGTAACTTGCATTTTCTCAAAAAAAAACATCTAATCTATTAATAATGTTTAATCATGTACGGGTTGTTCGGTTATTGATTTTAACTGATCATAAAGTTATGAACAATACACGCTACTTAACCAACTATTCCGCATATGTTACTTTCTTTTTTTTCTCTAGTGATTTTGTACTTACTTTTCTTAATATGTGATCAAACTCTTTCTACTTGGTCAAATCTATTCACTTTCTCTTTAATTAGCAATCTAGTCATATTGATATGCTTTTAAGCTGACAAAGTTTACGAAAGTGGTAAAGTGAAGTGATACTTGAATTAAAATATATACTTGAATTGGGGAGAAGTAGGGGTGTACGTGGGCCGGATTGGGTTGGGTTTGGCCAAAACCAAAACTCAAACCACATATGGTACTCCGGGTTGGGTTTAGTAAAATAACCACCCGTTATAACATTGGGCCGGGTTGGGTAAATCCATTAATTTCCGGGTTGGATTGGGTTGGGTTGTGGGTTACCCAAATTATTTTCCAATTTTTTTTATATTAAATATCTAAATGTTGAATCATCATATTTTTTTCATAAAAATAAGTCAATCAATGTATTTTCTTGAAAAATAGGGTAACTTTTTTTCACTATAAAAAATAATCACCCTTTTTTTTTGTGTAAAACTACTAATTTACGGGTTGGATAGCGTGTTATCCGAATGATGTTTTTGTTTTTTTTAATATCAAATGACTAAATCATGAATCACTATATATTTGTTTATGAAAATTATTCAATCTTTTTTATTTTCGTAAAACATAGTATAACTCATTTTCAATATAAAAATATTTAATAATCAAATGAAAAAATCTTTAGTATTTTCATAAAAAAAATTCAAGAAACATAGCACTAGTGGGTTAGTGGGTTTTTTGGGTTGGGTCCGGTTTTACCCGAAACCCGATTTTTTTAATGGGTTTTTCATTTTTGAAATCCATATTCACCCACTTACCCGACCCAACCCACTTTTTTGGGTTGGATTGGGTGGGTTTGACCGGGTCGACCGGATTTGCCCAACCCATGTACACCCCTAGGGAGAAGTGTAGGAGAGAATTATATTAGTACTTAATGGAAAGTTTATATGCTTTTGTTATTTTATAATACCATCTTGACTGAGTTCAGAAATTTCCTCCCCCCCTTAATCCAATCCATACGACATTCTCTAGTGATTAATTAAAGTAATTATATTCTAATCTGATTACATGATTCTTGGATTAATTAAGTGTGAACTTTTAATCTTCGATTAATAACAAAAAATGAATTATATATTGTAATACAGAATGATTTTGTCAAATTCACTGTAATACCGAATGATCATTAGAATTTTGTTCTGAATGACAAAAAATGGGGTTTTCCTCTCAACATAAAGTGAGGCATAAAGCAAAGTTTGAAAATGACTTTTTACTTTAAGTGGGAGTTTATAATATGATGTATTTTTGCTAATAAAATAGTATGTATTTTCTTTTTAAAATATAGTTTTAATAATATTAAGTAGAAAAATAGTTTAAGGCCCCTACATTACTCATTTGGGTTTTGGAACAACCCTGGCAAAAAGGATCAAAGTATGTCACGAATAAATGGAATAGTGTGATTTAGAAAACATCGAGAAAGACACTACAGGTAGGAGCATCCTGAAAATATGCTTTTTTGCCTAGCTAGCAAAATCATACCAAAGAAGCCTCTTGCTCCTTATTGTTTTTATACATTTTTTTTTAAGTAGTTTAGTGGATAAAAATTTTATCATCAAAATGAATAAATGGGATGACCGGGGTTCGAACCCCGACCCCTACACATATAATGCAATGTCCCTGTCAGCTGAACTAAGATCATAGGACCAAATGTTACTTTTTTTGTTGGGATAATAAAGATCATAATGAAAATTTTGTACTAAAAAATTATTATTCAAAAAAAAATCATAATGGAAATCGCAATTGATGTTAAACAATGATTGATTTGTATTTGCAATAAAACAGTGAAAACCCCATCATTAGCACTTTCATTAGACAAATAGCCAGCATTTCATATGCAATTATTCGCAAAAGCTAAATTTTATTTCTTAAGAAGTATAGTGATCAGAATCGCACATTTTTAAGTGTTGAGAAATAAAAAAAAAATTCAAAGTTTGAATTTAATCCCCGTAAATCATTTTTCTTTTTCCTTCAATTCTTAGCTGCGGTATATTTTTTTGGAGACATATTTTCCATATTTTCTCGACAAAGTAATGATTAATAGTTTTGTGCAAATTATTTTAGAAAGCTTTCATCTATTTTTATTTTTTTTGTCAATTCAAGTAATCTAATAACTATAAATTCACCTATTAAAATAAATAAATCGAAAATATTGTGGCTAGAAATTAATTATTCATTAATTTGTATAAAATAAACAAGTGACACTCATTTGTGAAATTAAGAGAGTAGTCCCTAGTTAGTTAATATGTATGATAAAAAGATAGGACCATGCATGATAATTGAGTGCACAAGAAGGAAGTTACTTTTAGGTGGTCCTAAGGATTATACATGCTCCTATCATTACATTTACATATATGCATTAAAAGTGAATGCATGCATGTGTACCTAGCTGTCCACACTATTTCTATTAAACTTTTTTTTTTTTATATTAATATTTGTAAATTTAAGTGCCTCCATGCTCCCCCACTCCCTATCAAAATGCATGCATATATAAGGCCTTCATTTTACCATGTGAGAAACATACACAAAGATGGAAGAAGAGATACTATATATCCCCTAAGTCACTTTCAAGTCATACAATTAATTTCTAACTGTCAATACATCTATACCCAAAGAACATGACTTGCTTGCAGGACGAGAAAATGACCTGCAATGTATATTATAAGAGTGTAAAAACTTGGTATAAAAATTTGATGTGAGAATAGATGTCATCTAGATATTATATTTGCTAGTAGCTAGAGCTTTGCCTTTAGATGGACATAACTATATTTAGGTCAATTAATTGACATTTGATTTGGCTTCTCACCAAAAAATAGTTTAGGGATTTAATCATCTGACCTCCAAATTTAAATTATATGCTTTGTTGTTATAGTCTAATAGTTTGGCTTCTAATGTAATTGAGTTAGACTTGACTTTTGATTGGGTCAAATCCAATGCTACGTTTATCAGCTTAATAACATATTTATGCCTATATAAATATCACATTACAATTTTGTCAGGTATGTTTCACTCTAATCTAACATTCACCTCAAACTTATACTTATTTGAATGTCAGAGTGGTTTCATATATACACTCTCATTTTCCATCGCTGGTTGCCTCTACATCGGATTATGACCTTCAGCTTTGAGTACATAGTTCCACCGATTTATTTTAACTGTGAGTTTTAAAATGTTCCGCAAAGAGTTGAGGGGGGGGGGGGGGGGGGGGGGGTATGCACTTAGCTAGATGACGTTCTAGGTCTAAGTCTTAGAGTATGCGAGTATGTAGAATGTGATGATCTTTAAGAAATGAAGAAGGGCCTATATATATACACGTGCGAGTAACGGCTTGGGGCGAGATACACTCGCCTCTATCATGGAGCCACTTACTCTACGGGAGTGGTTATCCCATGTGGACTATTAATTTGTCCTCATCTCCCTAGGGTTATGGGAAACATGGCAGACTCGTTTGACGAGTTTAGATGGGCCTACATGTAGTGGGCAAGACGGCGAGTGACTCATTTACTCATTTAGGCAGTATTAGGCCCAAGTGAATAGAGCCCTAGCATTCCGCCCGGTACAATTGCCAATTGGCATGAATTAAAAATGATTATTTGGCAATTCATGGAATATGAGCTAATATTATAGATTCAATAAATCTAAAAAATAATTACTATCAATCAAATTTGAAAAAATGGACTACAAGCTTTGAGAACGCATAAGAGGTTAAAACTCAAACAAGGGTCAAACTCAAAGTCAAAGCTACCTCAAAATCGTGCAAGATCCAACACTGAATTAATAATAATCATAAAGTAAAGTAATGTTGGAGGCTATATTATTATTAAGAAAATATCAAGTTAATCCTAACTTTTGTAATGTACGTTTGATTGATGATCACCATACACATCTCATAAACGACGCTTTTACAAAGTTTACAACCAGTGTCGTTTGCGTAACGTCTCTCCGAAGATTTATTCTCTCGGCTAAATGCAAATATCCATTTCCAACTTCAAGATTTGTTCTTTATACTCCTTCACGTACTCTTTCCTCAACGTCGTTTTCATCGTTTATTACATCTATTTATATTTTATAGTAGTATTAGCAAAATAAAATTAGTTAAAGTAGTAATAAATAAAAACTGGCGTGTCAACACAGCCACAAGGGTCAAGCCCCACCAAGTCACAACAAAACCACGTAAAGTTTAAAACTATTACTACTTTAAATAGTTTTATTTTGCTTTGAGAGAATATCTCCCGGTCTGGTACTGGGTACATACTCATACCTTAATTTATACTTATATACGTATATTAATTATTCTAAAAATAACGAATCCTATACCACTACCTGTATGGGTATCGATACCGCACCCGCACCTAGGCAAAATAGATGTAATAATAAATACTAATAGTTAAATGACGGTTCAATATCAAATATATATATATATTATTTTAGGGATTTTTGTAGTACGCTATAGGTCCCAGGTTTGATTCTCAGCTAATTGTAAAAAAAAAATTAAATTATAAAAAAATGGCATCAAATTATCTTGGTACAGTATGATAAAACTTCAAAATCAATAGTACAGTAGTTTATTATAGGTTTAATTTTAAACTTAAATCTAACATTTTAAAAATCTAACTTAGTATGGACCTAATATAGGCTCTAACTTGGTGACTAGGCCCCCTCATCGATGAAGAAGAACTGATGTCATGTCACGGCGAGTGCATTTATTCTCTTCAACAACGCGCGTACATGCGTCACAGTTTTAGCGTCACTCTTTCTGGTGTCTCAGCTTCCACCTTCCTATTTTCGGCGTTAATTTTTCCAAATCCAAAATCACAATCACGCTGCGTGTGACTCTGTCTCCTCTCCACACTATAATACGACAGTTACACTCTTCACACAAATTTTCAACAACACCAAAACGTAACGGTCAAATTTTCGCTCCCATTTTTTCAATTCATTCATTAAATTAAAATCACTCACAAAAAAAAAAAAATCACGCTCGCGTTTTCTTCTCTGGTTCTACATTAGCTTAATTTTTTCTAGGGTTTATTTCTCAGCGATGAGTTTCGTACATTTTGCATTTGAATTTTGAAAGAAAAAAATGGTAACTGCAATTTCAACTACGAAAAACACGAAGCGAGCACCAACACCAACTAGGCCACCGTTGTTACCTTCTGAATCGGACAATGCAATTGCTCCGCCGCGAAAACCAAAAGCACGAGAAGTTACTTCTCGTTACATGTCTTCATCTTCTTCGTGTTCGTCTTCGTCTTTTGTGTCGCCACCGATAAGAAGCAATTCACCGTTGGTGACAAGGACGGTGAATTTAAACAGACAGAAATCGACGCCGAGTTCGGCGACGACGGTTACGGTTACGCCGTTGATGAAGCGGTCTCAGTCGGTGGAGCGGAGAAGGCAAGGAACTCCGAGACCTAACGGTGAGACTCCGGTTGCTCAGAAAATGCTATTTACTTCGACTCGGAGTTTGTCTGTTTCGTTTCAGGGAGAATCGTTTCCGTTCCAGGTCAGTAAAGCGAAACCGCCACCGGCGACTCAGAGTTTGAGGAAAGGTACGCCGGAGAGGAGGAAGGTTACGGCGGCGACGGTGACAACACCGACAATTGGAAGAGGAAGAATGAACGGAAATTCTGTTCAAACAGAGAATTCAAATTCAAATTCAAATTCGATTTTGAAGTCGATGGATCAGCACCGGTGGCCGGCGAAATCAAAACAGAATCAACCGAATTTCATGAATAGAAGCTTGGATTGTGGTGTTTCTTTGAGAAATTCGAATGGAACTGGAAACAACGTGGTTAGGTCATTACGGAATTCGTTATTGGATCCTCGAGCTTCTCACGATGGTACATTGAGATTGGAAAGCAACAAAAATTGTGGATCTGAGCCTGAGATTGAAACTGAGCTTGTTCCATCTGATAACGAAAGTGTAACTTCTGGTAGTTCGTCAGGCGCACAGTGTAATGGAGGAGGACAGCCGCAACGAGCTTCTCGAGCGATTGTTGTACCGGCGAGGTTCTGGCAAGAGGCTACTAATCCATTGCGGCGCCAGGTGGATCTTCCGTCTCCGAAAAATGGAAACAAATTGATAATTCCTCCAAAGCTTTTGGTTCAGAAAAAATCAGTGTTGGATAGTCCTGCAATGTCTCCAAGAGGAACTGTGAATAATCGACTGCAAGGTTCTCCTATTCGTTCTGCGGTTCGTCCTGTTTCTCCGAGTAAGCTAGCTACACCGTCACCATGGTCTCCTTCGCGCGGTGTGAGTCCTTCTCGAGGAAGAAACGGCGTTGCGAGTAATTTGAGTAGTAGATTTGTTAATGAGCCTTCTGTCTTGAGTTTTGCTGTTGATGTTCCGAGGGGGAAGAATGGAGAGAACAGGATTGTCGATGCGCATTTATTAAGACTCCTGCATAACAGGCTCATGCAATGGCGTTTTGTGAATGCTAGAGCAGATGCTTCCCTCTCTGTGCAGACATTGAATGCTGAGGTATAATTTCTTTTTTCAAATTTCAAATTTGTATTTAAATGTTACTATTAATGTTGTGATTGCTTGTTAATTACTCTTTGCAATTGTATTGATTCTTTTGTTGATTGCATTGATGTTAATAGATTTTGTGTTGAATTTAGTTCCATTTTAGCAGAGGCCAATTCTATTTTATTTGCTAATTGTTTTAGTTAAGCTACTATGAAGTTGCCAATTTTATTCTACTTGCATGTGCATTTCTCTATGAAGTTGTTTTTAAGGTTTTAATTTAAATTGAAACTGATGTCGCATTGCAGTCTTAGTTACATCATTATCCTTGATATGGCTGACATGTTTAAAACTTTCGCTATATTGTGTCACATGTTGATTTGGATGTTAAAAGGAAAATAGTGAATGTATTTTGTTATGATTCTAATTTTAGTTACATGGTACTAGTTTTTTGTGTTTTGACAGAGAGTGAGTTACATTGTAGTTAATTTTGGTTAGTTTATTTTTTTATATATTTATTTTTGCCTAACTATTATTTCTTGTATCAGAAAAGCCTCTATGATGCTTGGGTAGCTACATCCAAACTACGGGAATCTGTTATAGCCAAAAGAACAGAATTACAGATGCTGAAGCAACATTTCAAGCTAATATCCATCCTGAATGAGCAAGTATGATCCTTAACTGCATGTGCTGAACTTACTGTGTTGTATTTTTAGTTTTGATTTGATACAATTTTTTATTTATCATTTCATCATTATTTAGATATCTGTGTCATTTGGTCCTTAGAGACCGACGATCAATCCATGGTATCTGTCTTCATTCAGATAGTTTTATTACTTGTGCATTTGTATCATCTCCGGGCATATGAACTTCACTCATTTGTGTGGTCTTGTTCTCTGGTAGAGGTTAATGGGAATACTTAAGGCAAATTGAAATTGTGCCAAACATTTACACACTATCCTTTTCTCTTTTCGTATGCTGGAGAGATATTTACTTACAGTTGTAGATATGGTGGATTTGGTTATATTGGCTTTATGTTCAGCTTTCATAGTAAGTTCTTAATGGAAACTTTTTTTACTCAGATGATCTATTTGGAAGATTGGGCTATTCTGGATCGGACGTACTCTGGTTCCCTCTCAGGAGCAACTGAAGCGCTAAAGGCCAGCACCCTACGCCTTCCTGTTTTTGGTGGTGCCAAGGTATTATCCTTTTCTCTTCTGGTTTATTACTTTAATTATTACAGTTAGTCAGTGACATAGTAATTCAATTGCTATTACCTATTACCATGTCTGGATTAATGTGAAACCTTTGTATTTTACTACAGATTGATCTACTGAATTTGAAGGAGGCTATTTGCTCAGCAATGGATGTGATGCAGGCCATGGCATCCTCCATATGCCTACTGTTACCACAGGTATATAATCCTTTTGCCATGCTGCCATAACGAAAGTTGAATCTCAATTATATTTGTGCTGAAGTGTTGTTATATAGGTGTTATTTTATATCAGCTTTTCAAATTTCAATAGTTGTTGTAATTCCCAGGCTAGAAAATCAACCAAGGTTATTGTATGCATATATTGTGTCTCTTTCCAAGGTTATTATTAATGGCTCATATATATGTATAAGAATTAATTAATGCAAACAAGTGGATTGGCATTAGACTTCGTTTTGTTGAAGTATAAGTCTTGCTTCTCAAATCTTCCCATCCAAACCAATTCAAATTCTCTTCTCTCCTGTACTGAGACTGAAAAATGTATCCCACCATCACATAGAAGATTTTAAGACTTTAGAGTTGAGTAAGTCCTTGTTTCTTTCCCTTTACGTTGAGGGAGCTAGTAATGCAAGTGCTCATCATGAAAGATAGTATAGGAGAATATGGCCCATGTAAAAATAATGATACACAAGGATGGTGCCTTTCATGGTCTCACTAAAACATACCAGTTTCCAATTCAAAAGATGTACTAAGAATTGCATCTTTCATGTAAAAATAATATCATCTCTCTATATATATAATCTACTTAACATATTATCAAACCCTATGCTTAAAAAATCATCAGAAACATATTTCCTATTCCTATTATACTGTAATAGCCGAAGTTTCAGATTTCAAACTTAGCTGATTTTACTTATAATTTACTAGTTGTACCCTAATACCCTTAATGCCTCCTCCTCCTCCTTATAGATTCTTCTTTTTCTTTTGCTTCTGTCTTTTGATATCATTTGAAGATTTCATATTTTAAAAGTATGTTCATGTTAGTTATATAGAGTTGTCTTAACACTCTACAATAATCACAGCTCCTCTTTTTGTCTTTTGACTATCACATTCAAATGTACATATTTACAGTTATTTTATGAGGCAGAGTGCCATTTTATAACCACACCTTTAGTGAGAGGGAAAGTTATCCAAGTCACCAAAATAATCAATGTTGATTTTCTTTAAAATTTAGTTCCATGTTTTAAGTAAATTCCACACTGTTCTACTATTTATATTGTCTATTGAGTTAACTGTCATGAGTTGCGATTCTTATGTATGTGCAATAGTGAGTTAAGAGAAAAAATGGTTATCATACAAGGGATGTGGGGAGACATAACGGAGGAGTGTTACTGAGAATATATATAATGTCCTTAAAATCTTAGATTTATACTTCCCTCCAATAATTTTAAGTATATAAAGTTTGTTCGATTCTGTTATTGCAGTTTTCGTTGTCCACATGAATTTTACTTCATTGCCAATATAGTTGACTGAACCTATATTTGTTGCTAGATGCATTTATCCACTTCATTTAATGTGTTGGTTCCTCTAGTTTTTTTATGATTGTGAATTTACATATTTACATTTTATAGATATCCAACATTTGGGCTTTAGCAATTGGCATTTAAAAACATCTGAAATCATTTGCCATTTATAGGTTGTACATGTAAAGTCGCTGGTGGTTGAAGTTGTTAACTTAAGTGCAAAGGAGCGTTGTTTGCTTGATGAGTGCCAAGATCTTTTGTCAATGATTAGAACTATGCAGGTAAGTTTTTTATCCGAAAATGAAGTGTTTAAGCTCAAAAGTACTACTTACTCTTGAATTTTATTGGATGACTTAGGTATATAAAGTTGTGGCAGGTATAAATCTAAATTCATTGATAAATGCTTTCTCATTGGCAGGTCAGAGAGAGTAGTCTGATATCTCATACTATACAAATGAAATGCTTACCTAGAAGTCAGCAATGAAAATGACAAGTAAATAACTATATTGTCTGATCTGCTCTCTTTTTGGTGCTAACATCATAACATAGGAGTGGTTAGTTAGTTTGGTCCTGAATTCATTACATGAAACGGTCTTGATTGATTAACAGAGTGAAGATTGCAAAGAGTGAGGATTGGAATTTGTCGTTCTTCAGGTGGAAGTTTGCATAAAGTTTTTTTTTTGTTCTTATATCCTTTAATTGTCAAATGATGTATATAAACTGTGTAGCATTTTACTATATGTTAATTGATTTTTTGTTATTATAATTAGAGAAATACTCTCTCTCTCTCTCTCTCTCTCACTCTCTCTCTCTCACAACAAATTAACAAAATGCTAATCAAAGTAGAACTGGTAATAAAAACAAAATTTGTTTTGAAGGGAAGGGTAGGGAATAAGAAATTAAAAAGCAAAATTTGGTTAACAATGCTTATACACTTGAATTGAGATCCTTAACTAAATTGAGTTCTCAACGTCGGTACAAATTCTAAATCTGAAACTCCAAATCGAGATATGTTAGATAAGAGTTCACTAAAACTTAGGGATAAATGACATACTCACCTTCGAAGAGTGAGGAGAGAATAAGATATCGATTGAAGATGGAGGAGGACGAGATTAATTGGATACCAATGACGACTACAAGATGAATTGAGACGGAGGACGATATGAATGACCAGCGATAGAGACGACAAGATCAGTCGTAGACAGAGGTTGACTTGCATAACTTTGTAATATGTATGGCTTATTCTTTTGATTGGATGAAGTGGTTCCTCCTAAAGATAAAGTAATTGAACCTGTTGTGAGTATATCTGCTGCAATTGGAAAAGAAGAAAAATGGGTGATTGAGATTATGCTCAAATAAAGGTGTTGAAATTGAACTTAGAATGTTTCGATTTTGTGTCACTTTGATGTGCTTTATTTTGCTAATTGTTATGTTGTATTTCAAGTGTAAGTTGTGATGTTAGTAGGATCAAATAATGAGAAAGTGTTTGGGATTTAGAGTGACCTTATTTTGCCCAATTTTTAGTCTATTGTTGTTCATTCTGATAAATTTGATTGAGATTGGGTAATTGTTGGACTAAATTAAGAGTAAATAGTAAAATACATAGACTAACTTATGAGTGTATGAATGTATTTGTTGTCGTTAAATTAAGAATGTATTTGGTTATAATTTTATTATGGTTCATTATGTTTTTGTGGCTACAAGTACATGACATGACATAAACAACAACCTTGTATTGATTGCATTGGATCAAATGTTGTTCAACTCTAAGTTAAACAATAACCTTGTACCGAAGAAAAAGTTATAAATTTTAACTCTTGTTATTAATCAAAAACTAACAAATATACAAAAATTTCAAATGTCATTTTTTCCCCTAGTATTTTGTGGTTAGACTCAAATGGAAGAATACTCGTGTTGTTTTAGTAATTTCATCCTAAGCCTAATAGTAGTTAGTTAGATGTGTTAGTTAGAATAACTAACACCTAAGACAATTACTTGTTTTGTAAGGCAATAAGTCTAGTTTTTGAGAGGAAGTCTACATATAGTGTAACTCATGATGTAAATATAACTCAATCTCTTATTAATGTAGAAACACTCGTTTTTGTTATCTCTTGTTTTCTTTGTTCCTTCTTCAATTTTCTATTTGTGTTTGTGTTGAGTAATAGGCGTAGGATAGGCGTGCAGTTCCAACAATTTAAACATTGATCACTCTAATAATGTTTTTAATAGCTACTAAATAAATTATTTTTATCAGATATTTTTAAATGTTTTTTTTTATTATTCCAAAGATGAACTTCATTGATCTAATAGCTCGATCTTTTTCTTTTTAAAAGCGTGTGGATGTAGAGAGAGAGAGAGAGAGATGAAAATGTAGCATGACACCGTCATTTGAAGACAAATGCGCACACAGAGAACTGCACAAAAGATGTGTTGTGTTGTGTTTGTTGTATGATAAAATGGTGGGAGGGTGTAGAAGCCAAATGTAATGTAATTGAGGTTGTTGCCAACTTATACCGTGTGGACAACAACTACGCCACAACTGCAGAAATTAATCCTTCAAACATTATAAGATTTAAATGAGCGGACACTATTGTATGACCAATTAAACCAAAGATGAAATTCATGACCTTAGTTAAATTAAAGAGTGGTGCTAAATTTTACGAGAAAGTGACATACAAAAGACAAGAAATACATGTGAATAAATTTAAAAATATAATTAGAAATGTCAGATCCTTATTTAACAGAAATCATCGTAGTTCTTTTACACTCAATAGTTTATACTTCATTATCACGTTTAGATTTAAATATGTTTTTGTCCAAGTAAATATACTTCTTTTTCTTCTTTTTTTGTGGATGAAGTGAAAAGTACTACTTGAAACTCACACATAACTACAAAATCTTGAAAGGGTTCAAAGTTTTTTTTATTACCCTTTATTTATTATTAGTTTGAAGAAATATCAATATCGAGCCAACTTAATTTCAAAAAAAATATATATATATTGAGCCAACTCTGATCTAGAGTAAGAAATATCATATAATTGTCTAAAGAAGAATATCAATACTCATAATTTGAAGAATTTTTTTTTATTAAATTACACAAATGTTATCTTATTACATTTTAATTTATTTTTAAAGAATTGTACATGAAACTATTTTTTGAAGGAAACGGTGAAATAATTTTTTACTCCTTTATGTTGTTTTGTTTTTATAAATCCTTTTTGTTGTTTTAATTTCAAATATTACAATATAAGAAATAAAAAGATATATGAACTGACAAGATATAGATACAAAGTTTCACGCCGTTTTTAGCCGTTATATTTGCACCTTAACTGAATTTTTTCATAAGAGGCGTTGATTACATTCATGACTACATATTTAAGAGGTTATTATATAGTGACCATGTAAATTAATATTCACGAGTACGCTTAAATGAAAAATACGAGTCTCTTTAAATTTAGCATAATGTTTATCTTTACGAAACTTAATGGCGACGAAACACAAGAATGGGTTTGGGCCATTGATTTAAACAATCACCATCCGTAGGTGATAAACAACAAGGATTGAATTTTGCAGAAGAAATTAAACTTCTAACAAATTAATATTTGAATACTTACGGTGATTTTGCTCCGTCACCATTCCACCGCCACTTGAAGTCCATCATTTGTGTGACCTCTTCATTGATGACGTTTGAAACACACGTACACATTGAAGCCCAACATTCATGCGACCTCAGTGGAATTATTCTAACTAAACCACCACCACCATGGCACCGCTGATCTCCTCTTGCACCGTTGCACCGCAGATTCTTTCAACGAAGACATTGTTGTTCGTGACTAGTTTCAATACTACTATTAAAAAGTCATAGTTTGAGTCATAATATGAAACCTAATATGAAAGTACTATACAGTGGAAGGATGAAATCTCAAATTACGAGACTGAGATAATAAGCATACCCAGAATTAATGCCACAATGACCTATGGAGAATCAATTCCCCTTATCAATCTCATGTAGTCTGGTTCCCCTTTATCTTCACCCTAAGAAATTTTAATTATCCAATACTTCGTGCAATCATCAGTTACCCCATAGCCAACTATAAAGACATCATGGTTCAACTCGAGATCGCATGGTCCTTAATAAATCTCACAAATATTGTAGTTTTCAAAATCATTGCCAACAACAACGAGATTTGATGGTTTTTGGACTGTACCTCTTGGATCAAAAGCATCCTTTTTATAAAAGGAGGACTATGGACAAAAATGGAAGCTAAAGCCACAAACACAACACTGTGAATAGGGTTGGTAATAGGTCAGCCAGATTTTGGAAGGCTTGTGCCTAACTTTCGATTTTTCTTCAAGTTTAAGTCTGGCCTACGACCTATCAAATGCTTTTTTTTTTTGCCCGACCAATTAAATATAAACAGGTCAGGCTGTTCTATTAGGCTTTGTAGGCTTTTTTAATAGTCTAAGCCTGACTTATTTAATTAAATAGACTATTTTCAAAGCTTAAGCCTGTCCTTTTCAATAAACAAGGCAGACCAGGATTCAGCAGTCCAGGCCCAAGGCCCCTGTAGGTCGACCTGACCTATTCCCAACCCTAACCGTAAAGCATACGTTGTTATTCCAAGCAAATGAAATTTTCCACATTGTTCAATTATCCCATTCACAAATAATTTCTGAATATTATTTGAAAAAAAAATAATATCTCATTCACATAATGATACAAATCTATCAAGAAAGAAAAACATAGCTCTTAACAATTGAGAATATTCAAATTGCACTAAAAAAACACCCGTAGTTAGCTAAAAATAACATTAACTTTAGAAAACACTAAGAAACTCACCACAATTAAAATTGATTTTAATATTTTACCAAAATGTTTTTTATGCGAAATTATGGAATTAATATATAGGAGCTGAGTTCTTTAGTTCAAGATGAATAGAAAAAGAGAGAACGGTCGAAGAAAGAAGGTAACAAGAGAAAAAATTACCATAACAATGTGGAGGGATGATAAATATCAAAAAGATCTTAGCAACCAAAAATTTCACAAGAAAATAAAAATTTAGAAATCAAGAAAGAAAAAACTCAAAACATTCAAAGATTTGAACTCAAAACAAATAAATTAAAATTAAAAAAATTGCAACTTTGGGGTTCTAGAAAAAATTGCAACTTTGAAGAAAATTTAACCTCAACTTAATTTTAAAGTTTGTACTCATTGAAAAATGCATGAACAGAGTAGGTGAGGGAGAGACAACGTGTGTGATGAGAGTCATAGTGGCATGATTATTTTATATTTTAAATGAAAAATTAAAATCCAAGAATTATATATTAAAAAAATTAAAAACCAAAGAATTATCTAAAAGTAACAAAATTTATGTACTTTATTTTCATGTGCAAGCTAAGCTAAGAATGTACTGTATTTCATACGTATTCCGTTAATATTGGAAAAAAGTATGCAAGCTAAGCTAAGAAAGTATTCGATGCGTATTCCTTTAATATTGGAAAAAAAAAGTATAAAAAAATGACGGCTGTGGGATTTGAACCCACGCCCTTTCGGACCAGAGCCTAAATCTGGCGCCTTAGACCACTCGGCCAAACCGTCTTCTTGCTATAGTTTCCCTTTTAATAATTCTAATCATAACATAGGTCCAAAATTTACATTGTTCTTTTGTTTTTCCCTTAAAGATAACCATTACGTTAGAAGTAATATTCTATTGTATGTTACAGTATCTTGTAGATGAGATTCATGAGAATACAATCACAATCATTAATATGAGAAAAGCGTGCGCATCCAAAAAGTTGCATCAAATTAAGTCTGCACATTAAATTAAGTCTGCACATTACACTATGTACAATGGTTACTATTTACTAAGATTCAACACCACTTTTTCACTTTCAAACATTTTACATCATTTTCTTTTTCTTCTATTTAATTATTCAGGACACATTCAACTTTTATCCTCTTCAATGGTTTTTTCATTCAACACTTTACCCCACCACTTTTTATTTCATATTCCTATTTAAATTTATATTTTTGTTTTCATGATTACATAAAATTACAATTATCGATTAAAATTAAAATAATAAACACTTAACAATTTATTTTTTAGTTTTTTTTAATAAATTTTTTTTTAAATAATTTAAACAATACAAATCATTTTAACTTAATTTAAAATACAACACACAAGTAACGTAATTAATACAATACAAATAATTTAAAATGCAATACAACACACAAGTAACATAATTAGTACGATACAAATAATTTAAAATGCGATACACATAATTAGTACGATACAAATAATTTGACTGTTGAAATGATTATTGGGATCTATTTCACAAAAAAAAAAAGACTAATACTTCAAGAATAACACTAATAGAAAGATAATAATAAGATTAATATAGTGAAAAAATTGATTTTTTTTCTGTGTCCAAATCAAATGAACCAAATCTCTATTTATAGACAAAAAAATCATGAATTTTGGTGAAAAAAAAATTTAATTTGCAACGAAGTAATTGAGTTCAAAATATTAAATGGATAAAAATTCAGTCAACCAATCACAGCCAGCCACGTGGCTAGATCTTATCACAATCTCTTCTATCTCCGCGTGATCGAATTGCCCACTCTCACCTATCACGCGTGTGTTACACGCGCCTGCTTCAAGCCACAAAAGGCATGCCGCGTGTCCCCTTGTTCCAGTTTCAACTCTGTTGAGTTTTTTCATATTCTCTCCCTTCCATGTCATTTTCAACACTCTTTTAAACGCTTCATTCCACTATTTTTTGCTGTTGAGTCTTCCCTTCAACATGACCATTGGAAATGGTTTAGAATTGGTACAATCACCAGTTAATTACCATGTACCATGAGAATAAACGTACTAGTACTAGTATGAACACAATCAATAAGGGTTTCATTCACTTTTCTCTTTTCTCTCTAACACGCAAAGGGTATTTCCCTTAAATTGGGCACCTTCTTATCTAATTAACCTTAGACGTACGGTTTTATCTTTGTCCATTCTTTCTTATTTTAATTTTGAATACATCATGTGAGTGAATGAGTGAGTGAAGCAAAGTAAGTGTGATATTAGTTTTAGATTGAATAGCGTAGCAATTATGTGATAAATAATTGACACGTACAATACAAAGTAATTACCCGGCAAGATATTCTACATCAACATCATACACATGTAAAAACAAGAAAATTCAGTTCATTTTCTTACCTAACTAATTAGCACACATGTAAAATGCACCACACTTCAATTGTTTAATGTTTGTGCAAAGATAATTGGTGTTTATCAAACTTAGGACCATTTACATTGGATGATGTGGCATAATTTTAGTATCATACATAGGAAATACTAGAAAAATAAAAGAGTCAAACTATTGGGAAAAAAAAATTATAAGAAAACTATTGAAATTAAATTAAAATAGTACAAGAAAGGTTCGATCACAATGTGTAAAATGCCAAATTTTCGTTCTTATCTATAAATATCATCATCCCTACTTAGTACTTACTATGTATGTCATATAGTACAGGACTGTATATGAGGCATAGTAAAGAGGACGATTGTTCTAAATCTCAAAATATAAGTTTAAAATTTGGCTTCCAAATAAAAACTTTAAGGGTCCATAAATCCAAAAAAAAAATTAAAATTCTTATTTTTGTTATCATTTTTCATTCTTTCATAGCATATATATCAATGTATCAAATAAATTTTTATTATAGTATTATTAGATATGGTTGATAATTGATAATTGATACAATTATACGTAAGTACCGATGATTAAATTTTTTTCTTTGCATATTTATCACTTACTCAGTTACTTGTATCAAAATATCAAATTTTCTGTTGCCTTCCTAAGACTAAATTGTAAATAAGTAGACTCCTAGGACTCAAATTGTAAATTCACTTCTAATCACTATTCACTACATAACAATTTTTCAGAAAGAAAACAATTTTTTATTGAACCTTGCTTTTGAAAATAAAGAAAATGGGATGTAAGGAGGAAAAATAAAACGTGATATGCACTTTACATGCGTGAAACGCTACAATCACCGGTAAATGTAACAATTTAAAATTAAGTGGCTCACTCTATGTTACAAATTATAGGGATCGAGTAATCAAATATTTTAAGTTCATAAACCAGTGTAAGAAATAATTAAGAATGTCATGTTTGTTTGATGAGAAGTAACTTAAACATATGTTTAAAAAGAGAAAATAATTCATATCTTATGAGCTAATTTTATAAGATTGTGTTATATCCAACTTAAATTTTTAAGATAGTATTAGAACTTCTACATAATTTATATACAAAGTTCAATAGTATTAGGTATTACAAGTGTGTCAAGAGTCTCACGTTAAAAGAGAAAAATGACCTAAACATATACTTCTCTCATCCTTAATTTTGTTCGGACGACTATATAAGCCATAGTAATTGTTAACTTGATTTGTTATATAGTTTTTGGACCGTTAGCTAGAAATAGTCGTGAGTTTGGTGTTTTGTCTCAGTAAATTGGTGGTGCATGGATTTGTTATCGTGTTGGCAGTTGGATTTTCATCCACCGTTTAGCTTGAAAGGGTCCTTTGCTTGTTGTTTAACAAGAAGTCGTGGCACGTAAATTTGTTTCTGTGCTGAAAATTTGTTCATTAATCAGCTTTTTGAACTCTGTTGGTGCTTGCAAAGGTTCACACATCATTGTTTTTGCAATATGATTTCGAACTAGTACGTGAATTCATTGGATTATGGATTCGTTTAAATTGACTTATTTTTAAGCTTATGTTAAACAACTTATGCAAATAATAAGTTTTTATGTATTATTATAAGTTTTTTAAGATAATTTATAAACAACAGTTTATGAAAACACAATTTTTGTTAGTAAAAACTTATGAATTGACATAAAAAATTATTTAATGCATAAAATATTTTTATAAGCTCAAAAATAACTCTGATGTGTGTTTGCTTGTTAGGATTAATAATATATGACTCATAAAATAGAATGAACAAGAAACTGGTTCAAGTGATAAAATTTTGATCTTCTAAAATATATGATCAGAAGTTCGATTATTGAGTCATACATATAAAAATTAGAAGAAAATAACTCAACTTATATGTCGCACATATTCTTGTACTAAGATTAATAACCACTAAAGTCATTGAAACATTGTATCTATCAATAAAAAAATCATAAACCAGAAAAAAGAAAAAGAAATGAAAAAGAAAAGTACAACAAAACAAGTGTTGGTGTGCAATATTGCAACTGTAAAAACCGTCAGCAAACAGAACCATGCGCAAGAGCAAGTGGTTTCAGTTTCAACTTCAACTCAAACAGAAACACTCTCCCACCCACGCGGCTCTGTTCTACTGTTTCATGTCATCATCATAATCACAACCATTCTTCACACCTAATCAATCATTCTAATTTACTAGTAATATAATTAAATAAATAAATTGAATTTACCACCAAGTAAAGTAGTAGTACGATCCAAAATCATAATCATAATAAATAAATAAATAAATAAATAAAAAGTAAAAAACAGAGTCCAAGAATCAATCCCCCAGTCCAAACTAGTCCTATATACAAAATAAAAAAACTCTGTAAATAATTAAAGAAAAAACAAAATATTAAATTTGCCAACTAATATTTCACTAAATCTACATCTCAAATTTCAATGGAGAATAGGAATTTCAATCTTGGGCACCACGAAAACACGAGGCTTTTTCTTGATCATAACAGGATGAGGACTTTCAACTTCATCTTCACCGACCTTGTTACCAAACTCCGGAAAAGCCGGGATATTCAGATCGAAATCACGAGTATGTGTGGACCCTACTTCAGATACAGTTGTTGTAGCAGCAGAACCACCACCACCACCGCCGTTGCCGCCGACAGTACCTTCATAGTGACGACGTTTGTGTCCACCCAAAGCTTGTCCAGTTGGAAAAGACTTATGACAAATCGAACACTCATGAGATCTAACACCACCACCGTTTCCAACGGCTGTGTTTGCAGAACTTGTTGTGGTTGCGGCTGATGAAGTTGATTGTTCATCAACTCCGGCAGTTCCAGCGGCGGTGGTAGAGTTTTTTCGGTGACTTGCTTTGTGCCCACCAAGTGCTTGATAAGAAGAAAACTCTTTGTTACAAACAGAACATTTATAACTATGTTTATTGTTAACGTTGTTGTTGTCAGTGGTTACTGCTGGATTTGGGTTGAAATCGTGAGCGTTGGTTTTGCCACGAGCGAGCATGATGAGACAGAGAGCAAGATACTCATCTTCAGTGCAAGAACGTGAACGCTTAGAACGTTTACGTTTAGTCCATGGAAGAGAAGGTGAATCATCAAAAGTGAATTTAGGGGTAGTAGAAGTGGGTGAGTTAAGTGCTTCTAGAGCCATAGAGAGAGAGAGAGAGAGAGAAAAGAGATTATTGAAAGAGATGAATTTTAGGTTTTGAGTGAAGAGTGAAAAGTGTGAGAGTGTTTATAAGGAGCAGGAGGAGGCGAGAATTGGAGTGGAAGTTGCGTGACAAGTGGTGTGCAAGTAAGTAAGCGCGGTGGGCAAGCTAATTATATATAAAAATCGATTATTTATAAAAATAGAATCTGAATAATACAATACAATACAATACAGGTGGATATTATAGTGGAGCACGTTTTAGGTAATAAGTTCCTTGGTGGCCAAGAGTGAACTTAAGTCGGTCAAATAAAGTGCAACACTCACTCACTATGGGGGACTGAACTTCTTATGAATTGGATTGGACGTATGGAGATTAAGGAACTTATTACTCACACACACAAAAAAAATATCGTGATATCCTTGATTGTTGGATTAAGATTATTGATTTTATCATAAAAAAAAGGATTAATTACATAATTTGTTGTTGGTTTGTTTTTCATTAAAGTGTAATTATTTTTTATATATAAAATTTATTACTTGTTTAGAAAATCATTCGGTTTAAATTTTCTAAAGAATGGTTTAGAAGGGTGTATTGGATTGAGATTTTATGAGATAATTTTGACAAAAAAAAATCTTGATATTTTATGAGATTTTGTTGGACTATATTGATTTTGTGAAATTTTTTTTTACAAGATTTTTAACACATGATTTGAATGGATTTTGAGAGATTTTTTTCAAAATACTTTTTACAATCAAGATTTCATAATACTTTATATATTAGGAAACTTTTGTATATTTAGAAAAATTTTAAAAAATCAATAAATTTTAATAAAAGAAATTATATTTTTTTGGGAATGCAAATATTTAAACAAAAAAATAAAAAACCCTTATTTTATTTTTTTACGTACATGTTTCTAATCACCAATAAAAAAGTCACCACCATCATTGATGGGAAACATAAGCAGATGAATGTGACGAAAAAAATTCGTTTGCTGTAAAAAGTTGTAATGAATCAAAAGTTTGTAAAAAATATGTAGAATTTGTTAAAATATATTTTTGCAAAAAAACATATTTGATAGGTAATGAAGAAGAAGAAGAAAAAATAACTGGTACAATGATGATGAAAGTAAAAAGTCTTGAAAAGATTGAAAGAGTCTCAAGACTTTTAGTGAGATTGTTGAAAAAGTGAACAAAAAGAAAAGAAGAAGAAAACCAGTGATGATGAACCGAAAAAGTAATAAAGAAGAAGAAGAAATTTGATACAGTGATGATGAAAGTAAAAATTCTTTGAGAGTTCAAAAAAGTCTGAAGATTTTTGGTGAGATTGTTGAAAAAGTCTATCAAGTGTATTTTCAAATAAAAAGTCTCTCAAAATCCATTCCAAAGAAAATCCATCAAAATCGGTAGACATTTTAAAAGTAGTAACAAATCTCAATTGAATACCAACAGATTTTGTTGCCCTGAAAAAAAAAATCATGTTTGTCTTAATTGAATACCACATGATTTATTGAACTTTTGTAAAAGTCTTGATTGAATACCTCAAGATTTTTTTTGTCATAAAAAAGTCTTTTAAAATCCCATTAAATCTCAATCCAATACACCCCCTTAATCCACCAATCGTTAGTTGATTTAGTGGTGATTGACGCTGAACTTGGTAGGGAGGACCACAGTTTGATCCCCGCAACTGCGATCGGGAGAGGGCTAGAACCACTTGATGCCAGAACTGACCCCCGAACCAAATTCAACTGGTGGTAAAAAAAATGATTTAATCCCTTAATAAACTTTCTTATTTGAAAAAAAAAAAAAAAACCTCTATTCATATGTTTACATCAATTTTATTAATTAGGATTATGCTAAACATTTTTTTTTTGTTTGAATAATGCTAACAACACACTCTTTAACAAACACACTCTCTTTTATTGGTTGAAAATCACATGGGTCCCATAAAAAAATGTGGACCCATATAACTTTTATGGGACCCATATAAATTTTAACCAATAGAAGAGAGTGTGTTAGAGTGTGTTGCTAGCACTCCTCTTTTTGTTTACGGTACTAAACATTATCTCAAGAACAATGATTAAGGAAACAAGAGTAAAAACTTTATTTTTGCTTTCATCATTAGTAATTTGGTTCGGAGGTCAGTTCTAGCATCAAATATTTTAGTCTCATTCCTATCGTAGTTGCGAGGGTTTGAACTGTAGTCCTCCGTACGAAGTTCAGCGTCAATCATCACTGAACCAATTAACGATTGGTTAATAAAAATAAAAGTTTTAAATAGAAATGATTCTTTTTAAAAGTATTTTAAAATTGAATGCACTACTTAATTATATTACCATTCTTGTTTCTTTAATCTTATCTGATGACACAATTTAGTATTTCCTTTTTTATTATTTATATTTTTTTGGTCAAGAATCTTTTTTATATAAGCATTTATTTAAATTCTTTGATTTCCACTTCAGTAAAGGTCCTAAAGATAATAAAAAAAAATTAGTTATATTTTGATCTAATGGTTAGAGATTTAGGTAGTATATGCATGAAGTCTTAAATTCGATCCTTATTTCCAACATTATACTAAAATAGAGTTTTATTAAAAAAAGAGATCTGTCATATAAATTCACTTGTTAATTCAAAATAGTTTGATATAGTATTTTGTTGGCTTAACTACATATTTGGTCCCTTACGTTTATTTTATGTTTCAATTTGGTCCCTTACGTTTAAAAAGTATCAATTTGGTCCCTTACGTTTATTTTAGGTTTCAAGTTAGTCATTTCCGTTAGTTTTGTCACTTTCAACGTTTGAACAGTACACGTGTCACTGTGTCCAAGTGCCACGTGTCAGTCCACATATGCAAATTGACTGCCACATGTGACAAAATTGACGGAAAGGACTAACTTGAAACCTAAAATAAACGTAAGGGACCAAATTGATACTTTTTAAACGTAAGAGACCAAATTGAAACCTAAAATAAACGTAAGGGACCAAATGTGTAGTTAAGCCTATTTTGTTTTATGGGGAGCTTCTATGGTAGTACATGGTACACGTTGAATTTCAAAATAACGATCATTTTCATCAATAAAAAATTATTTGTCGATCATAGTTTTTAAAAAAAACACAATTTTTTTTTTTTGAATTAATTTTTATTATTTGTAAGTATCATATGAATTTTGTATACGAGTAATAAAAAAATTTAAAAATAACTATATTTTTTTGATAATAGAAAAAATTCTACATCTATTAATTTATATGAATTTGCTTCATTTTGTTTTATAATACTTAAAAAAAATTATAATTTAAATAAATAAGTAATTTTTTTATTTGGAGATTTATATTTAAAATTAAATTGTTTGAGACTTATTGGGTGATGTGTAACTTATAGAATAAGCCATAGGTAGTGAGTACTGACATTTTCGAGAAGTGGAGAAGTGACTGAGAAAGTACTACTAATATACCAACAACAAGTTGAGATGAGACTTGAGAGACGAGTGAATTTTGAAGGAAGACTAGTTCTAAATTCAAAGAGAAGTTTCTAGTCAAAATTCAATTCTGAATAAAGTACAAAAATAAAGAAAAGTTCTTTTTTTTGTTTTTATTATTTAATTAATAGTTTTGATTGAAGGGTCTAAGTAAAGTGAATGAATGAATGCGGTCACAGATAAGGATCTGATTTCAATAGCAGCCGGCACGCTAACACTATACATTATGCAACTTAACAAAATAAATAAACGACTTTTCTTTTTCAACAATTTTAGGAGCCGACTTTTTAAAAACAACAAACAACACTTGCAATGTGCAACTTGGTTTGATTCATTGCTTGTGTTCTCTTAATTAATAAAATTCTCACGTCAAAGGATGTATAGTGTGTGAATTAAAGATAAATATGCAAAATATATAAATATAGTATATGATATGGTTGGGTTGTGTATAGTGGATACAATTTGCATCACGCATTTAAGATAGAGACACGCTATGAGCATTTGAGTTGTGGTTTGATTTGTTACACGGTAGGTAATGAATGGAGTGAGTGAGTGAGTAATAATAGGAAAAAAGAGGAACAATTCA
Source organism: Trifolium pratense (assembly GCF_020283565.1). NCBI lineage: Eukaryota > Viridiplantae > Streptophyta > Magnoliopsida > Fabales > Fabaceae > Trifolium > Trifolium pratense. The sequence goes on along the minus strand of NC_060059.1, from coordinate 40,503,682 downwards.
TTGATTTCACATGGGAGAGAGTTTTATTGTTGGGTTGGGGTGTAGACTAGATAGACTCTCGTGTCACCAAGTGGTGGAGTAGACTTCCACTGGCAATGGCACATTATGTGTTACTACTAGATAGAATAATTTTAGATCTTGATTCTTTCTTTCATACACCGTCTTCTAGTTCTAGCTAGTATGTTTTGTTTTGTTTTGCATCTTGTTGTCTCCTTTTCTTTCTCTATTCTTTTCCATTACATTGAGTGGTTATACACTATAGATTGCAAAGTTGTAAAATAAATTAAAATTACAGTAGTATACTTTTTCTGGATTGGATTTTCGGTCTTAGGTCAAGTTTAATTTCATATTCATTGGTACATATTATATATGTTGCGCAACTTATTTGGGTAAGTTTAGTGGTGTTACTTGATGTTTTGGAGTGTGCTTCTTTTAAAGTTTTAAATTTGATTTTTTTCATGGTACTTTGGCGTTAACAAGTGAATGGTCCTCTCGGATTAGTCGGTCCTTAGATCAAATACTTAATTTTCAAAAATATAAGAAATAAAAATGTTGGCTTATATAAATAACACTTCACACTTTCATAAAATATGTCTCACTTTAACCTAACAATCATTTCAAACTTATACTAATTTAGATTTAGATGTTGGAGTGGTTTTTGCAGATATACACCCCTCCCTTCCATCTTAGTCAACTCCACTTTGGAGCATTCCTTCCACCGATCTGCCATCACCAAGTAATCCTCCTCAATCTCTGAGTTTTGTTCGAAACATTGGCCTATTGTCTGTGAGAATCAAGCCCACAAAGCTCCATTGGCATTGACTAGAGGCATCTATTCTGGTACACCCATAAAGTCTCAGATTGCTTGAGAAATCAATATAAAGGGTAGTTTATATACAACATTCACACTCTTCAATCTATCGAGACGTCTTTTTCAAGGACAAATCTGTAAGGGCTCACACAACACCCAAAACGAACAATAATACATCAACATCCAAACAAGATATGATTGGAAGACCACTCCTAACATACACATGAGTAAACTACATCCAATGAGCTTAAATCTTCGAGTAAACAACACTTGACGAACATACATGTTCAAAATATTTTAATTTATAAGTATTCACCAACAAAAATTGTATTTTCACAAGATATTTGTTCATAAACTACCCTAATAAGCATATAAATAATACATAAAAAATTATTTATTTGCATAAGTTATTTTGCATAAACTTAAAAACATGTCGATTAAAATAGACCATGTCTATTCAAACAATACTTTGTTCAAACAATTATTCTATCCCTAATATAGTAATACTTAAATTAAAACAAACTTAAAATAGATAATAACAACTAATAATATTGGTTTATAAGAAGAAAAAAAAAGCAAATAATACTGAAATTAAAATAAACTTAAAAAAAAACAACTAATCTTATAATAAGCATGATTAGAGTTCATCCTTTTATGATGACTACACACAACTTTTTTTTTTTTGTACGCACAATCAGCCTTCTTACATCACCTGATAATTTTGACATTTTTATCAATTACGTATTAAACTGCATACTTTAATTATTTTTTTATGAGATGATTTAGTTACTTTTACCGGTAAGAGTTTAAAAAGTAACACACGAATTGAATATCTTCCTGCATATGCACTTTTTCTCTCCTGCATATCCATTTTAGAATTACCAATTTATAAGAATAATATTTTGAAAAATAAATGACTATTTTGAACAATATTCTGATTGGATTTTAAATATTAATTTGTATATTCAACCAGAATATTATTCTATTAAAAAAAAAGAAAAAAATTCCTCCAAAAAGGCTTAAGTCACTGCTTACCTATAGTGTGCTGGCCATATTTATGTTCATTGTTTTGGGGACCAGTCGCCCAAACCTCTATTTTTAGGCAAGCAGCTAAACCAAAACAAATACTACTACATACTAATCACTCTAAAAATAAATAAATGTCATATCTACTTATATGAGTTGATGAAAAACAAGTGATTTTTTTTCCGCACATACTTCTTCCGTAACATTTTATAAGGAAAAATGCATTTTTTTTATGTTCGTTTTATATGTAATGAATCTTATATATGTACCAGATTCATTAAATATACAATAAAACTAAAAAGTGCATTTTTTTTTAATACAGTGTTACAGAGAGAGTATATAAACATTCAGAATGATAATCACCGTGAAAATATGTTAAATTAGACATTACAAGGTGTATATATGAGTTGAGTCTGATTTATTATTTGTTATAGACTCATTTTCTATATTGTAAAAGTTTAAGTATATAATTGAAGATACACAAACCTTATCAGAAGTTCAAAACTAATAATGTTAGATATGCAAAGGATCCCTTTTGCTATATCTCTTTAGTTTGAAATGCATTGTTCTTGATTGCATTTTAATCCCTTTTTTTTTGTAGTGATATCTCAATTATAAGAACTTGTTTGACCACTGCACGTACGCCAATGCACAATTTTGATCACTAATATCTTTAATTGTCTATTAGTAAAAATTATAAAAACGTAATATTTAAAAAATACTCATCAAAACAAATTGAACAAGATCTTATATGTTAATATTTACATTTATATATTATTAAAAATGTACGGTCAAAACAAAGTAAATGAATAGTACATTTTTGACAAACAGAGTCTTATAGTTATGGACGGAGGTAGTATTTTTTGAGATACTTGGGGTGGGACAAGAAACTTTCTCAACAATTGCCAATTTGACCCATCTATTAGGCTAAGGCCCAAATCCAATATCCTTACAAACTTCTTCGTATATTCTTTTATGGTTATTGTTTTATCTTGATTTTGTGTTGCTCACACTAAAAAAAATACTAAAAAAAAATATTTTTCGATAAAATGTATACTATTGAAAAATATCTTTTGCTAAAATTTACACTACTAAAAGACATTTTCTGGTGATTGGTGAATGAGAGGTGGTGAGGAAATTTTTATCAATTTAGGGGTTGAAGAGCAACCATCTATATCCTGTAATTTTACTCAAATTGTGTTTCGACTCTTTTATTGTATTTTGCTAAAGTTGTTATATTCCAACCATTATATACTCGAATCACTTAGCCATTAAATTTAAATTTCGATCTCTGACCGGTACATATATAGAAAAACATTTGTTAAAAAGAGAGATTAAGCTTTTAAATGCAAGTCAACACCCGAAAAGAGAAAATTCAAAGATTTTTTTAGGTTGAGGGTTTGTGGTTAGGATCTAAGGTCGCCGGTCGAGAAACACATTTTTGGATAGAGATTAATGTTGAATGTTGAAGGGTTGAAATAGTGTTAATAAGAGAAATTAGGATCAAATTGGATAAATACACTTGGTGTATTTGATCATCTATTCTTTTTACTGCGTTGTTCTTTGAATTGAATATGTGGACTTGCTATACACATAAATTCTAAATTTATTGTAGGTTGAATTTTTTTTCTTTCCTCAGGTAGCCTAGTGATTATAAATTCCACATTTTTAAGATGGATAAGTGGAGTGTCTGGGGTTTGAATTCCGACTCATGCATATAAAATGTTTATGTCCCTACCAACTGAGCTAAGCTCACAGGGACAAGGTTGAATCTTTATTTACTTGAACTATTTAATTTGATTACCATTGTTATTTGTTCCACTGTTCCTGTTGGTTTTCACAACAATTGATTTGAATTCTCAACAATTTCTATCCTAATGAGTTTGTGAACACGTGAACTTTTTAAACAAATTAATTAACTGTACATGTAAAAGTGAGGATTATTTCATTTTTATATTTTTCCATATTACAATTTGAATTTTGTTTTTCTTTCAAAAGCTTCTTCATTAAAGTAGCCGAAACATTTTGTCAAAGGTTTTAAACTGGTAGAAACAAAACCAAGAGTAAATTTCCTAACCTTGGCCCAATTAGTTAACCTTGGCTCAATTAGTTAGCTTAACAAAAGCCTAATCATTAAAGTATGAGAATTTATTTTGCCATCCAACCAATTTTCTCTCACGTCTTATAAAATTCCTAAAATACTTTTATTCGCTAAATTTATGTGGCGGATATGGTTCATTAGTTAACTAGCGAATATGGGTATTTTGGTAATTTGACAGGCCGTGTGAGAAAACTATGAGATGCTAAAAGAAATTCTCCATAATTTTTGTTCCAGACTTGGCCAAGACCCAATACACGCGGTTCAAGTGCTCCAAAGTCCAGCTCAATCAACTTCATTTTGGTAGTTTCACATACAAGTCACGGGTAACAGACATAATTGCTCATGTACATCTCATGTAGCGAATACTCTAATCGTTATACTCTAAGGTTGTTAGAGTCATCTCAACGGCTTCCCATTGCCCCATGCTAGCTGTTGTCAGCTATCTCAGACGGTTATAACCGTCTCTCCATGTATAAAAGTATAATTTTGGCGCCAATATATACTAATTCAATGACTTTTTTACGGCACTTCTCTTCGATCACATACTAACTTAAACATAAAAGTGATAACGTGTTTTTACAAGAAGATGACGTTGCTTGGACTTTTACATGCGTTGGATTTTTATTTTATTTATTTTTTTGAACCAAACAAACTTAATTCATATCATTAACTAATAAATGTTACATAAGGGAATAATCTCAAATCTATGGAAACTAGCCCAAACATTGGCCGTCCTAGCAAGAGTATGATGCGATAACTCTGCAAGTGCACAGGTATATCGTGTAGTTATAAAAGATTATCGATCCCACAGGGACTATTTGTTAATATTTCGCTTATGTTTTTAATATATCGTAAGGTTAAGGCTAGATATTAATTAAAGAAGACGTTTTAGATAATTAATTAAACTGTATTAAATAAAATATTATTAAACTAACCGGAATGTGAATTAAGTTGCTTCAATGGATTCGGTAATTAAACTGCGTTTTGAAATAATGTTACTTTTTAATAAACTGAAATTGATTAAAAGATACGCGTCTCACACTCTCGCGCTATTGAGTAATATCGTATAGATATAAAATAAATGTTTCACTTTCGCTCTCGCACTTACTTATAAAAATACTTTTTGAAAATCAATTCAATTTAATTAAAAAGATCTAGTTTTCTCAAAACAACATTAGTTTAAAAATATAGTCTCACGCCGTCGCGCTATTGAACTGATACTATATTATATAAATGAATGCTTCACTCTCGCTCTCACATCTATTTATAAAATACTTTTTGAAAACTAATATAGTTTAATTATCTTTAAAGAGCTGTCGCGGTGTTTAAAAATAATGTTCAGTTTTTACTATCCGATATAAATCTCACACTGTCGCGCTATTAATTTATACCTTAGTTAATTTTCACTCTCGTGCAAAATATTTAATTTAATTATTAAAAACTGAACAGAAAACTAGATTAAAAAAAAACGTAAGTCACAGATTAATTACCAAATCCAGATTAGCTTCCTAGTTCACATTTCAGTTAAATAGATTTAGCTGCGCATGATTTTATTTGACAAGATACTGATTAAATAATTATTAGTTAAACGAAACATTTAAACAGAGTAATCATAAATTAAACAGAGTATATCAATAAACGGTACGAGTATCAAACTGGAATACAATAAAATTAAACTTGAATCGGTATTATATTAAAGCATAAATCTGAATATTGAAACTGAATAAAAGTACTGTATTAAAACTTACAAATACTAGTGAAACTAGTACAGGTACACAGGAACGAAGGAAATCAAAGACTGATTGAAACTGTAACTGGAAGTGTAAGCAGCAACACCACACCTTTTTGCTCCGTAAACTAAAACACTTAACAACTAAAATTTTAAACTGAATTTTTCTCTTAAGTCTGCGTAGAAAAGGTGAGAAAAACACTGACTAGTGTTCTCTATTTATAGGCTTTATGAGATAAAAATATCTCCTTTGAATTTGTTGTTCCGTTATAAGAAACGTGCATCCCAATCGTAGTTACTTCCACCGAAATCTGAGGAGCAGTTGAGGATAAAGCGGTGTGAAACGTACCCGTGAAAATAGGAAACAAACACTACGTGGCGGGTGCCACAAGCCACATGGTCGGCGCCATGGCTTATAGGTGTGGCGAGTGCCACAAGCATGGCCAACGCCATGTGTTTGTTTGTGTGGCGAGTGCCACAAGGTGCATGGCCAACGCCATGTGTTGTTGTGTGGACCACATGTGCCTGGCACATGCCAAGTGCATGTGGGATTGGCTTGTTCGTCCAATTTCTTTTGGGCTTCTCTTCCATCTGAACCAATGTCTTTTTTATCCACTTTGACATTAATTTTGTGACCTTTTTTTATTTATTTCGAGAAGTTCCGGAAATACCTGTAATACACAATAAAAAATGATAATAATACTACTAAAATGCAAAGAAAATAATAAAATATTAAACTAATATTATAAAATAAATACTATATTTTTCAGTGTTATCAGAGTATGAGCAACCAAATTCGCTTGTCTCCTAACAAACTTAACCTCAAAGTTTACAGAAGATGACATAAGAAGAATAATGTCGTTAACAATTAAACTAAATTCTGAATTGCCCCGTCTTCTCGAATGGATGGCGTCAACCAGCAACTTTGAGTCACTTTCAAATTGGACTCGCTCAAATCCACGATGGATAGCCTCTTTCATTGCAAGTAATAGTGTCAGTGTTTCGCCTTCCACTATGGAATAAAAAGGTTGCTGCCATTGAGTCAAGCCAGCCACAAAATGTCCATTGGTATCACGAAAGCAAAGACCCATAGAAGTAACACCGGACCCAACTACAAACGCAACATCAACATTACACTTTATCCATCCCGCTCCTGGTTTCTCCCACCGAACCGGCCTAGGATCCTCAACAGGAACATCGTTATGACGCTGCAGTTGGTGGACAGTAAACCGCTCGTTCCATACGACGAACGCCATGTTTCCAACTTGGCTCGGGGGCTGAATATTGTCATTCCAAATCTTGTCGTTTCGATTATGCCAAAAGCACCAAAATAACGATGCAACCCGTCCTATCATTGCACTGTCCTCGTTTCTGCACATGCGAAATACCCTGTCTGCAACAGTCCCATGCTGGTAAGTTGCATTATGCAGCAACTGTGACAGGCCTGCGACCGACCAACATTCACGAGTGATGACATTCGGTCATTTGAGTATTTTTTATTATTATTTTAAGTATTTTAGTTAGTTTTTAGTAGAATTGCATAGTCAAAGAGAAGAATTTATGAAGAAATTAACATGTAAAAGAGTTTGAAGCCTAAAGACTAAAGGAGAAAAAAAAAAAGACTTAGAAAGATACAAGTTTTGAAGCTCAATTAAGCCTGCACTTCTTGTATTTTTCGCAGCACTGTACAAGTTCTATAGTGGCGCGATTTGAATTTCATTACATGATAATGACGTGTGCCATAGTGACACGTGCAATTTGTTTTTTATTCTTTGATGATGTGTCACAATGCTACAGGCTGGATGCCTTCATTAGTGGAACGATTTATCCCTCTTTGGAGGATATAAAAAGCAGCTCTCTTTAACCTAGAAAGAGGGAAGGAACGCAGACTGGGGAGAAACCAGAGGAGAATCACGCATAACTTCTGGGGGAGAAAAAAATACGTGCGGCAGCGGCAGTGAAGAGAAGAAAATTCAAGAGTTTCGCCGTCGCGGTCTTCATCGATTATTCATGTATAATTTTCTTAACTCTTTTGTTATGTCAATTATTAGTATGAGTAACTAATCTCATTAGATTAGGAATTATAGATGATTCTCTTTGAAACTATCTGAACCATGTAACTACGTGTTCTAGTTTATTCAATGAAAACTTATAATTATTCAGTTAATTTTGTGTTTATTGCTTTTCGTTAATTGATCACTTTCGAATTGATTTTAAGTTATAAATCACTATTGACCCTAGGGTTTATACTGGAACTAGATTAATTGTTTGCCAATCGTAATTGCTTTAGGAATAAAGAATTAGTTGGTATGATTAAGAATTTAACGGCCATTCATGCTTTTGATAATATTAGTTTCACCTAAGGAATTAGGGTGCTATATTAGATAAACGGGATCGATGAGCCAAGGAATTGGACTCGGTCTATTTTGTTAAATTATCGTAATTATAAGAATTTCATTGTTGATGGCTAGAACCTAGAGTACCAGATAGGGACAAAGAGATGATTCAAAATAATTCCTAATCGTCTTTCTCTCATAAAAGTTTACGTTTCAACTTTCTTGCAATTTTAATTATTGTCATTGTTACTACAAATCAATCTGAAAACCCCCCTTTGCAATTTATTTATTAATCTTAAATTCATTGAATTGTTTCGTTGAAATAAGAACAATCCCTGTGGATACGAATCTTATAAATTTTATTACTTAACGACGAATTTAGTACACTTGCTAAAATTGTCATCAACGAGTTGCTACGCATCCAAAAAACACATGAATATCATCTTCGACCTCAATTGTTTTAAAAAAGTGTTTTTGTGATTGATGAAAAATATTGATGTTGAGTTGAGTGACATTCAATTATTCAGACAAACTGATGAAACTCAACTAGTCAAATTACATAATTAAGTATAATTTCCACAATTTTCATTGGCTGATACCACAGGGGGAAACGTGTTTGGTCTTAATCTCTGATTAGGACATGCTACCATCCCTATTATAGAATACTCCTATTTTAATATATATGTAATAATGTAATATTAATACAAACGAAATTAAATTATATCCCTGGCATGCTTTGAGTGAAGATGAAATATATAATTTTTGTTATAAGAGGAATATTAATTTAATTGCATGTCCTTGAAGCATATATATTTGCCCTGCCTAATTAAACCTAATTAAATAGAATTGTGAAAATGAAATGCATAATATATTAAAGTGACGAGTACTATTTATTTAGTTTTCCTGAGCTGTTTCTGTTTACTTAATAAAGATTCTGGGGTTTGCTTATTTTTATTTTTTTACTAATGGGGTTTGCTTAATTAAGAAAGTGCCATACACCCTAATATTATTTTAAGGGAAATACTGAATATTATTATAATTTATTCATTTTTAAATTGTGAATCTACCTTGTGTGTTTTTCCTAATATTTTACCCGACTGAAAGAGAGATCTTTAGGCCAAACAATAATAAGAGGACTCTAGACTAAAATGAATACCGACTACATTTTACAACTTCTGTCACAATAGATTAACACAATAAGAAAGAAGAATATTAAAATTAAAATAATGAATATGCGTGCGTGGGCAATCATTTTTTCTTCAAATAATTTAGTAAATAGGATTTCACCTTAAGGTTTAAGGTATATAAATAGAGTGTCACATAAGTTCAAACCACAATTTCTAAAATGTATATCTGAATTCCACATTTTTTGACGTACTTTGTTTTTAAAAATAAGTATCGCTCAAAGTTGTTTCACACGAATTAATAAATGCGATAATATAAAGTAATCAAAAGATAACAATTTTACTAAATTAACTTTATAATTAACTATTGATGTGTATCCCATTTTTTATTTTTCAAAAAAAAAAAAATAATAATAATTAGAAAGTGATATACATTTATTTAGAGACAATTTTAATAATTAATAGTATTCGTTCAACATGGCTTCATACAAAATCCAATTTAATTGAGCGTGTGGCATCTTCAATGCAGAGTCCTCTTCGTGTCTTCATGGTTGTGAAGTTGACAGAAACTCGCAATACTTATTCTTTGAATGCGCCATGTGTTTTCTTTGAAAAAAGTTTGATATGATATTTTGAATTGATTAGGTACTTTAAGCATTTTGTCCGGGATATGTTAATTTAGCGATAAGAGATTAACTTTATTTTCTTTTTTAGTCAAATAATTTAGTATTGAGAAATAAAAAATTCAAAGTTCGAACTTAATTTTCTCTAATAATATTTTTTATAACTACCAACTAAACTCTATTATGAACCATAAAAGATTTTTTGTAAGGACATGGTTTATAATAATTTCTCAATTCTTATTTTTTTTTTTAAAATAATAATTAATACTTGTTTTTTTTTTTAAAGTAATACTTATTTTATTTAAAAATAAAACGTCACTAAAGACAAAAAGAAGTCTAAATATATATAAGCAATGATACGCGTGACGTGGCATTGAGAATTTGTGACCATATAATATGAATATTAACTAAATTATTCAGTTCAGTTTGGCAAGACAGTTTAATAAGGACGAAAAAAGCTGTCATATTGTACCTCAATGCTTCAAATTGCACACAATTTTTTGAAGTTCAACAAAAATAAGAGAACTTGCTCAAATAATTGAACTCAAGTAGTTAATGAATTAATTTTAAAATAAATCATTTAAAATAATTTGAGTTTGATTTTTAAACAAAACACTTTTTAATGAGATCTTATTTATTTTACAGTCGAATTCTAGATGATCAAACTTAATTTTCCGGTAACAAGAGAGTTAAAAAAATAGAGAACTTGAGGGCACGGTACATATTAACAGATACAATTGCTGAAAAAGGAATAAAATCAGATTTTTTTCTTGAGTTTCTAGATTTTATTCTTTAGGCATTTTCAACTCCTACAATGTTTCTTTAAGCCTTTGCCAAGGGTCGTGCAATATATTATGGGCGGTGCAAATTGTAAAGAGCAACCATGACCTCACCCAACACACTTTGAAGACAAAAGTTTTTCCACTATTAAAAAATGAACAACAACATTCTTTTTTTGACGCGTGTAATGAATGGGAACGCAAAAATCGGCGGAAGCTAAGGATATAATAATAGCTTAATTAAGTAACTATATCGTTTAGGCTTAGGGTAATCTGTATGTTGGATTACTAAGTACTTTGAGGAATTTGATTAACCTCAATCAATCTTAATCTTATTATTAAAAAATCAATCTTAATCTTATGCATTTGATATCACAGCTTGGCTCCTATCTTTCTCGTAGATATTATTCTTTCTGTTACTTACATGTAAGTTGGTGAAGTATGCTTAGAGAAAAGTACATTTTCAAATATATTTTAAGTTTTTGTTGTTGGGGATTTTTAGAAGAACCTAAAACTATGAAAGATCATCACATTTGAGGAATTAATTAAATCAAAAGATTGTGCGCTTCCTGAATCTATCCTCACTCCGTTTCTTTCAAGGAACATTTTGATTTATTTGGTTTCCAATGTTTTTTCTTGTGGGTGTTTTACTTCTCCGATTATTTTCAGATCTGTTGAGATCTGTAGATTTGTCTTATTATCTGTATCAACTATCAATCCTCACGGTTGATTTCAGATTGTCTGTGATTGCTTGTTGTGTTTGTATGCAGGGGGTGTTGGTACATGAATTGGTCTATGTTGACGGTCGATTCATTCACCATCCTAAAATGTGAAGTTTCACACAACAATCTTTTTTGCTATTTAGTTTCGCACTCATATCTAGATTCGCTGGATATTACATGTGGTGTGTGCGCGTTCACTTTCGTTTCTATTAGACACCTTATTATTTAGGCTGATCATGCAGTTTGACTGAGTTAGATTTATATCCCCGCAATTTTTGTATCTTTTTTGATTTATTTTAATTTATTTGAGATGTTGCAGAGATTTTTTCTTATGCACCACATATAATTTTATTTAACTCGATAATTCTATGTTTTTTAATCAAACTCATAATAAAATGATTGGGATAGTGTCATATTGTACTTTTTGAGAAGGACAATTTCATGCCCATAGCTGGAAAAAACGCAAAGATATTTTTTTGCCATAACTAACGGGCTTTGACTTTGTTGATGACGGTAACGTCAAACACATTTCCGTATGTAAATGTACATCATTGCTGTCATTGACTTCAAAGAATGTATACGCGCTTCATCAAAATAATTAAACTTTGTTTTTAAATTTAACAAATGATTCAAAATCATGTATTTTCCCCCCTCTGTTAATCCCCACGACTAATGCCAATGGCAATGTCTAGCTTTAAGTTGGGATTTAGATTTTGTGTTGTGTGAGTGTGATGAATCGTCATATTAAGATCAAACAATTTAAATATTATTGTAGATTTTGATTTGGGTTCTAATCTCATCCATGCAATTTTGTTCTTTTGGGGATATCCGATGAAATTGGAACGATTTAGAGAAGATTATTTTGACCTATGCGCAAGGATGATATGCAAAAATCGAGAAATCATCCATGCAATTTTAATTTAATGGTTAGAAACACAACTTCAACTGTTCAACATATATGAATAAAATATTAATATACGAGGTAAAATTGTGTGACCCAATATAAATTTTTTAAAGTTACACTATTAAAATAAAAAAAAAGGATGATTTACTTCAAAATGATGTGGCTCCATCGGAAACACAAAATACTTTTGGGGAAAGATCACTATTAAAGATGTTCTAAGATACTTATCGATAAAATCAAACTCAACATATTTAATTATGGTTACTCATTATTTAATAATTTATGTTCCTATCAATGTCTCAGGTTCGATTCCCTCTCCCTAGTGCCAATTTTGGTGGGCTAAGTCCATACAGAGCAAAAAAATCTGGCTTTAAATGGGCCCCCCACAAGGTGGGTGGTGGAATTGGTCCCCTTGGATTAGTCGGTCCTAAGGTTGGATACCAAGTTTTCAAAAAAATAAAATAAAAAAATAATTTATAAATTTTCTATGCAAGCATGGTAAGATATATGCCTATAATTTTTAGGGGTTTCAATAAACCTTTAGATAAATCTCATTCAATAATTTGTTTATGGTGTTGCAAGTTGCAACTTTTAAAGTAAAGGCAATTAGCAATGATGTCAATCCAAAAAAAATAAACATATAAACAATACAAAAATAGGATTGCACAAGACAATAGCAAAAAGGGAAAAATAAATAATCAAAGTCAGAAAATTGATTGAATGTCCACATTACTATCCCCCAAATTTGCAGGATTACAATATTTCCCAAGCACTTGTACTAGACTATTCACCTTAATGGAGTTTTCTTTACATGTTGCCTATGATTTTCAATAACTCTATTATATGAGGAGATCCAAATTTATTTTCTCCCTTTTTCTGATTTATTCCACTTGAAATGCATTACAACATAAAGTTTTACTTCGAACCAACTGAAATTGGGTCTAGTAGAAAGGACTTAGTTTTGTACGATTTGCAAATAAAAGTTCAAATTTTCCGTCGTTTAAAAAGATGTGTAGCATTAGAAAAATGGCCAAAAAAGCTTCGGTTAGCATTAAAAAAACAGATTTTGGCTTCATAACTTATCATATGATAAAATATTGCATGCAATTTGATATCATCAATATTTCTCTTCTCGCATTTAGGTATAGTATGTATGAGTTTCGCATAGGCTCTTGGAAAAAAAAATGAAAACAGATTTTGTTACAAATGCAACTTTTGTCGCCTTAATTATCTGAAAATTATCCCATTATTTATGTGATGATGATAAAATAATTCTTTCCAAACTCCAAATTCTAAGAACAACTCCAAATTCTAAGAACAGCTCTTTTACTTTGTCAAAATATGAGGGAAAACTTAGTTGGTGGCTTGGTATGATATATGGGTTAGTCATACATATTTTCAAATATTAAATAATGTGTATGCTTTTAATGCGTTAGTACACTTGTTTACTTTTCTTTTTTTAATAAAAAGAGTATAATTTCTCGGTTTTTATATTGACATAGTTGGAAAAATAACTTATTTGCAGTTTATATCACAAACAAACGTTTATTATGATGAACTTTTATATATAAGATTACATAAGCTATTTTTATAATAATAAAAATAGATTATTTATATATATGTTACACGTTGTTTTCATAAACTATTAAAAAAATTATAAAAACAAGCAGATTTTTTTTTTTTTTTTATAAAAGTTGTCTTGATAAGCAATTTTCATAAATTCTATCAAACAGTCTTACAAAATTAATGTTAGTAGATAAACTCAAATTAAATACAAACATGTCTTTTATATAATTTGCTTTTATTTATTTATTTATTTTTATAAAAAATTGTGAAAATTATGTGACCAAATTTATGCTTGGTTTGGACTTTGGATGCAAGAAGAAAATTATACAAGAGTGTCGGGTCAACAATCGGGGAGGGTCGAGCGAGGAGCATTCACTTTTGTAACACTTGTTCTTTTGAGCAACACACCTTTGTGGGAGACACACCACTTAGCTTGTTCACCTAAAACCTTAATGTGATAGGTGAGTGAGTTATCCCACTTACAAATGCTCAAGTCACCACATTCCTATCAAATGTGAGACTATTTCTACAAACTCACACTTGCTATATTCTCAACAAAGAGAACATGGCAAAAAATAAATTAGGTGTAAATTAAAATAAAAAAGGATGTGTTTTTGTGTATTATTATTGTTGTGGCAAGTGTGAGTGAGTTAAGTTCCATATTGTTTAGAAAAGTGGAGGTTGAACATTTTATAAGAAAGATGATTCATAAACCGCCTTAAGATTTTGAGTTAAAGTGTAGTATCCAACTCACGTAGAGTTGTTCTTAAACTCAATGTGAATGATCACCTAATTGCCCGCTCGATGACCCAACAATTATTTGGATGAAAAACACGTGAATGAATTTTGCACCTCGAATCAAAGAGTATGTGTAGACCTTATAATGCAGCCACGAATACAAGCTATATTCTTTATATCTGTATGTTGAATTGTTGATGATTGTTGGTTAAGAGTGAAATTTGTATGTGCTGCGCCATTATCCGTATATAAAGTGTAGATATGTAAGTACTATGAATCAATGATATATACAGCCAAGATAACATGATATGTGAAATATTATATACAGTATATGAAAGAGTATCAAACATGCATGGTTAAAATAATTGCAAATTTTCAGGCATTGTATAAAAAAACAGGGTATGAAAATTATTGAAGACGGATTAATTATACATTATTGGTTGATACATGATCCTAAAGAGCTTATCTCCATTCTTTTTTTTTTTTTTTTTTGTAGGCAGCTTATCTCCATTCTAATTGTTGGTAGTTATTGTTAATGTATAGGAGTTGAAGATATGAAGCACTATTCCGATTTTTTGTCTAATTGTTTAGTTGCTGAAAATTTTACCTTAAAGATAAATAAGTGAAGTTTTCGAAGTTGAAAACCCAACATATATAGTGTGATGTCTCTACTAACTGAGATAATAAGCTCACATATGAATTTAACATGTTTTAGTATTGAACATATGTCGGTGTACAATACCAATACGACACTGTTATATATAATTATATTGAATTATGTAATTTTTTCAAATTATCAATATCAACGTGTGAGTGTCATGTCCACGTCGAATTTGTATATTTACTTTCATAGAATTGAAACCAAGGTTATTTTTTTGAGCTTTCACAACCAGTTGAATCTGGTTCGGGTGTCAGTTCTGGCATCAACTGGTTCAGCCTCTCTCGATCACAGTTGCGCAAATCTAACCGTAGTCCTTCCTACCAAGTACAACGTTAATCACCAGTAAACTAACTAACAATTGGAATTGAAACCGTTACACACTTACAACATAACAAGGAGACAATGAGCGAACTCCACGGTTGCTATGTCGGTCTTAAAAGTACTTATAAGAATATTTTTCAGATTCATCCCACGATCGATGTACACCCAACCTAATTTGTGACTTCAAATTTTTTATTACCTTACACAATTCCTTTAATTTCTTTATTATATTATATTCATGGAGACTCCCACGTTCGTTGTTCAATATCATATACGCGCATGCTAAGCTCACAAGTTCTTCTAACTCCTAACTACATCACTATCACCATAATTAATTAACATAATTATAATTAATCTCGTTAAGAGTATGAGACAAAATAATGTTTGAAATTTGAAAATGAGTTTACAAGTGAGAGGTCCTAACTTTAAGTGTTTCTTTTAGATTATAAATTTATTCATATTAATAAATATAGAATAATTATACATGAACGAATGAATGACAAACGAATATTGCGTTGTTATTTCATTTTGAATGACAAAATTAATATCAGACTTTGTAACATCACCAATAATTAAATTACTACTTGAGTTATGCTCCAAATGTCCAATTCTAAATGTGAGAGGAGTTTCTTAAAAATCACAAATTAGATGAGCTACAACCTAAAAAAGACTATATATAATTGAGAACAATCACAATCTTATTATTGATTTTCTAATGATATGTTAAACTCTATATATATAAAAACCAAATAAATCACTAAGACACCTATTAAATCTCACTAATTATTCTCCTTTCAATGATTACACTTAGAACCCTCTCTCCCATTTTAAGTACACTTTTAAATTAGTCTAATTACAATGTTTAAATTGAAACCATATTGAAAAATTATAGTATTATTATAAATTATCACACCATAAACTTTGGTCCCATATGAGTTGTCGTTTGCCTTGTACATGGCCCCCTCAGTGGACTTCACCAAGTTAATTAGTTACATAGAACTAAGACAAATCCATTACAATAATTACAATTTAAATATTTCTATTTAAAAAATTAAGTCAATGCTTATACTAAAAAATTTCTTAGGATTGAGTATAAATATGTCTACAACTTTTTGATCATCTCAAAGCAAACATTTTAATTAGCTTTACAAAAAAATAACTCTTAGACAATATATTTTTTTCTAAGCATATACAATATTATGGAACCTATAGTAGGAGCTTTCCCTGATGGAGAATGGGATTTCTTTCGCAAAATGTTTGCTAGTGAAGATCATGAATATTACTCACAACAATTTCTTGATCAAAATTCACTTCTTCTAGGGGAAGATGATGGATTGAACAATGTAACACAATCCACATTTTACTCTTCTGAAAATGAGTGTATGTTTTATTCTTTTGATCATATCTCAAACTCTAACTATATTTCTCAATCTCAAGAAAATAGTTACAATAGCAATTCTAGTGCTAGTGATGATACAAATCAATATTTTAGTTATCCTAATCAAGTATTATTAGAAAATAATGTTGATACTTGTAAATCCATGGATGAGAATTTTTTTGCTTCATTTGTCACACCCTTTAATGAGATTGTAATGGAAGAGAATATGAAATTGAATGAAGATGTTATTGGAAGTGATGATCATATTTTGGAGAAAAATGATTACACTACTCATGTTGATTTTCCAAACAAGAATGAGTTGCAAATGCAGCTCAAAAGGAAGCTTGATGTGATAGAAGTTGAAGAAAAAATAAACAAGAAATCCGAGAATCCAAAGAAAAAATCCCGTGTTTCAAAAGATGTAAGTTTTAATCTCTATCCAAACTCTTACTAGAAATAGTAAAAATAGCGACAAAATTTCTTAAATAAAAAGTGCACCTGTCTCTACGTTTGTCGCTGAGTGTTCGACGTTGCCAGATATCATGACTAATTTTAATTTTTCTGTCTCTAACTTTCGTGGTTATTTCAATTATCAGGGGCAAGGATGCATGAAAAATGCAAGGTCAAAGAATAACTTGAAGAAAGTTGCTAGCAATGAAGAGATTGCAGAAGAGATTGATAATGGAGGATCAAATGGAAATAGTTCTAGTAGTAACATTTCTGAGGATGAAAATGGTTCTCAAGAAAATAGTGGAGGTACTACTCTAAACTCAAATGGGAAGACAAGAGCTAGTAGAGGTTCAGCAACAGATCCCCAAAGTCTATATGCAAGGGTAATTAATTATGCAAGTTTATGATATTTTCATTATATATTTTTTTACTTATCAATTATATATTTATTATTAAAACAAAAATTAGTTTGTGCATATTTATGATGCTTATAATTTTTTGTTTTTAAAATTTTGCAGAAAAGAAGAGAGAGAATAAATGAGCGGCTAAGAATTCTACAAAATCTTGTACCAAACGGAACAAAGGTAATAATACAGTTGATTGTAATTTTTGTTTTAAAATTGGAATTGGGGGCAATAATTTCATGTGACAAATAATTTAATTTATTGTGCAAGATAATTAATTTCATGGATTGTTTTTGTATATTTACAGGTTGATATAAGTACAATGCTTGAAGAGGCAG
This sequence comes from Trifolium pratense, assembly GCF_020283565.1. Lineage (NCBI taxonomy): Eukaryota > Viridiplantae > Streptophyta > Magnoliopsida > Fabales > Fabaceae > Trifolium > Trifolium pratense. The sequence continues at coordinate 40,485,671 of NC_060059.1, read as the reverse complement.
TCAATTATGTGAAATTTTTACAAGTTCAAATCAAGGTATACACAATAGGAGACATTAATATGGATGTATAAATTTTAAATCATAGTTTTTTAATGTAATCTATATACATTAAAAAATAGTATTAATAACCATTGTTTTATTTTCCTTGTAGCTTTTGAGCTCTGATGATATGTGGATGTATGCACCACTTGCTTATAATGGACTTGACATTGGACTCAATCTCAACAATTCTCTACCACTATGAGCTTCAAAGATACTATACTACAATTTTTTTACTGTAATATTATGTAGCAATTAAACGGAAAACAATTCCTTAAAGGAAAAAATACATAAAATGAAATTGAGCAATTTTTTAGCAAAGAAAAAAATTGCTCAATTAATTGAGCAATTATATATATGTATTCTTCTAACTTGTATTAATTATTGGCTGATGTGAATAAAATAGCAATATCATGTTCTAAGAAAGTACTAGTATAATCACTTTTCTTTTAATTAATTAATCACGTGGGGGAGTCTGCTTCTGACTTTTGTGAATGAAAGACATTAAATGATTAAGCAAACATCTTTGTTGCTCTAACTTTGGGACTGTCTTATGTTGAGAGAACAATGTAGTAATGAGCTCAAACATAAAATACACAACACAAGTGATAAATAAATTAAGAAACCATGAATGTGTTAATGTCTTATATTATTAAGAATTTGTGATGTTCTGCATTTTTGTTAAGGCTTAAGATGTCTTATATGGGATTTGTTAATGAGGATCGGTATCTTAAGGATTTGAAGAAGGGCGAAGGCTAGCATGGGAAAGGGATCTAGGTCTCCCATCATGGGAAAGGACCTTTTAACTATCAGATTTATTAATAAAATAATGAGTGGACAGGATGAATTACTGGAAACCTGAAGGTGCAATGTTCTTCAAGTTAAATTTTATTTATAATAATGTCCAATTGTTTTTTAGTTATTAAAATTTGTCCATGACCAATATAACCCTTATATTTTCTATTATTCAATTTTCATCCTAATAATTTTAAAATAAAACAAAAAAAACATATATCCACACCTTGTATGATCGTTTTAAATTTCAAAAACCCATAAATTAGTATTATGTAAAAAAATTAATCTTTTGGGTTTGATACTATTTGAATTTGTTGCATATAACATGTCTTTTATTAAAATCCTTTAATTTGAAGGTTTAATCTTATAGCTGCTGCAAATCGAATTGAAGCGAGAAAGATAATCACAAATTCTTCACAATGGGTAAGGTTCCTAGATCTCTTGCTCGTGCTGGTGGTGGTGGTGCGACGGTTTCAAACTGCACCACCTTCTACAAGCTCCACTTAAACCCAGCTACACAGTCGACGAGAATAGAATCGGAGAGAGAGAATGACGATGGCCAAATCTCTAGCGACGGTGCAGGAGTTTCCACCGAAGAATAAGGGAGACACCACCGTCGCCGCACAGATCTATCAAAATCGAATCTGAGTTTGCAAACACCACCAATACACCAACTTTCTTCGAATCTGGGAACCATCATTGTTGCTTTAGTTTAGTGTTGGGGTTGCAGAAATTAAAGTCCAGAAATTTATCCAACCCACGGGATTTAAGAAACAAAGTCCAGATACAAAGGTTTTTGAGATGATGAAGAAATCTGAGGGAAAGAAGAAAGGTGTTGTTGTTGATGAAGTTGTTGGAATTTTCAGTGTATCTGTGTTCATTCTATTTTGTTTTCTATTTTTCTTTTAATTTGTTAAATTGTTTTTTTTAAATCAATTATAAAAAATTATTATTACCACATGGAAAATAAATAAAAAATGAAATAAAAGCCACATGGCATGCCATATCATCTAGTCATAGTCCAAGTTGTCCAATGATAAAAGAGAAAAATCTTGACATTACGAGGGGTAATCAATTTTTTTTTAATATATATATAGGGTAAAACAAAACTCAATGGGTGCGTTTGATTCGTAAAACAGTAAGAACTGGACAGAACAGTACAGGACAGAACAAGATAATTCAGGACAGAACAAAACTGTACCAGAGAGATATAGGGCGATAATATTTTTATATTCGAAAATAAAATGGGTATTTTCGTATGTTTTATAGTTGTACTGTGGACAAAAAGTTGTCCTGTGATTTAGTGAGGGACAAAAAATTTTGTTTTTGTCATATCCTTTGCTGCTTAATTTGTCCAGTCTCATAACCAGTTTCAAATCAAACAGGATACAACAAAGGTTGTCCAGTCCAGTCCCCTATTTTTTAGCAGATCAAACGCACCCAATAACATTACAGGGGAAAATACTATTTACCCGAAAAAAGAAAAAAAAAAAAAACTTGTCTCTTTATTTTGATTTCGACAAAGAAAAAGAACGGTTTCGACGGAGACAGAGGATGGGCGGGACATTAGTTCATATATCCAATCATCATTATTCTTCTTCTATAAATCTCTAAATTTCTTTCATTTAATATTTAACATTCTGAGTTTTGTTGAATATTTGAATCTGAAGATGTTTTGATTCTTAAAATTTGAGTTTTGCTTGTTCTTTTAAAATTTGGATCTCAGATTATAATTGTTTTAAATGTAGAAAAAATGTTGAATCATATGGAAATGTTGTTAGATTCATGATTATCTGCGTAAAAAAAGCAAATTATAAAGAAAAACATAATTTTGGCTTAATTAGTTCATACAGAGTAAAACAAAAATGATGGCTTTAAACGAGACCCCCGCAAGTGGGCAGTGAGATTGGTTCTCTCGGGTTACTCGGTCCTTAGGCTGGATACCGAGTTTTAAAAAAAATTATGATGAAATACTAACTTACATTTTTTAATTTACCCACGAGGATTAAAAAAGGGACATAATTTAATTTACCTGTGCTGAATCTAGTTAAGACTTTTTAGGTTAATTACTAGACCGTTAAAAACTTATTATACCAGGATTAACCTCGTTAAATTTTTTAGGTCAATTGTATACTAATTTAGACTTTTTATACCGTGTTGAATCTAGTTAAGACTTTTTAGGTTAATTATAAACTATAAAAAAAACTTATTATACCGAATTTAACCTCGTTAATAATTTTTAGGTCAATTCGTATACTAATTTAGACTGTTTATACTGCGTAGAACCCAATTAAGACTTTTTAAATCAATTATTCGATTAATTAAAACTTCTTATACAATATTGAATCACGTTAGACTTTTTATTTCTCTAGTAATTTAGACTTTTTATACTACGTTAAACCTAGCTAAGGATTTTTAGGTCAATTATTATACTAAATAAGACTTATGATACCGGGTTAAACATCATTAAGACTTTTTAAGTAAATTATCGGACTTATTAAGATTTATTAGACCGGATTGAACCATGTTAAGACTTTTTAAGTAAATCATTGGATTATTAAGACTTATTTTACCGAAGTTAACCTAGTGCATACTTTTTAGGTCAATTATTCTACCAATTAAGAAATTTGACACCAAATTGAACACGTTTAGGTTTTTAGGTAAATTATTGAATTAATTAAGACTTATTATACCAAATTTAACCTAACTAATAATTTTTAGGTCAATTATTTTACTAATTGAGAATCAAATCTGATACCTTAAGGAGGAGCACATTCTCATATCTCAAGTCAATACTACCAGACCAACCCAAGTGGGTTAATTTTATTTTATTCAAGTCAATTCATCAACAATACTAATTTAGATTTTTATATTGCGTTGAACCTAGTTAAGACTTTTGAGGTGAATTATTCTACTAATTAAGATATATTATAGCGGATTGAACATCGTTAAAAGTTTTTAGGTAAATCATTTGACTAATTAAGATTTATTATATCGGATTTAACCCAGCTAAGAATTTTTAGATCAATTATTCTATTAATTAAGACTTATGATATTGGATTGAATCTCGTTAGATTTTTTAGGTCAACTCGTCTTCTAATTTAGACTTTTTAGGTTAATGGTTAAATATGTTTTTCGTCTCTATAGAATTAACAATTTTTTTCGTCCCTATAAAAAAAATCACATTCGTAAAAAAAAAATCACACGTTTTCATCCCTAAAAATATACTGTATTTTTTTGTTTTGTTTTAGTTCCCGACATTACTTTGATTATTAATCGACTAACATATTGCCACGTGTCAACGTCAACTTGCAAAATAAAGAAGAAATTGAAAAGAAAAAAAAAAACCCAATATTTTCAGTTTGTGTTTAAATTAAAATTTCAGTTTGTTATGGGCAGTTTTCATAAATATGTCATATGTTGTAATTCTGTAAATAACATAACTTAATATTATATTATTATAACCTGTTTCACCTACAAATGCAGGTTAAAAGGTCCTTTCCCATGGTGGGAGACCTAGGAGCCTTTCCCATGCTAGAAGGCGCCTTGAAGAAGTTATGTATTTTTACCCTCTAGCTGTGTTAGAGCTGCACAACGCATGAGTCGATGATTGAATTCTGACCACCTCCCAAGACTCTTATCAAAAACAAAACACGAGGAACATGGTGCTTTGACTTGGGTATGTAACAATATTAAAATTTTTAGGAAGAGTTTGTCGTTCATTTGGGTCCCGCAAGATTTCAGAGATTAATCTCTGCGGTTGCGTGCAGAGGATGTCTGATTTATGTAAAAAAAAAAAGAGCTTAAGCGGTTAATGAGCTCCCCTTATGACGAATCGCTCTAGAAAACCCGAGATTGATTTCTAGTGGAAACAATTATTGATCAGACTTTACTTACCTCGCAGTCGAATTCTGGATCACTAACCCTTGGTATCCCTCACATATTATACTTGACTTACTCCACTTAAATTTGTAAACTACACACAAAACAATGTTTTTGTAATTTCGATAATTTAATGACTATAATAACATTTTCTCACACATTGATTGTTTATTTTTTGACAAGATAAATATTAGCAACAATATCTTTTCAACACTTTCTCTTTTTATAGGATGAAATCGATGTAGATCCTACATTTTAGAAATGAGTTTCACATAAAGTGGTGGAACCCATATGAATTTTTCCTAAGGCTTAAATGCAGTTTTACCCCCCCTATTTTGAAAAATGCGGAATTTTACCCCCCCTATTTTATAATTTGTTGGATTTTGCCCCCCACCAAAATTTTGCACAAAATCTGCTTCTGAGCCTCAAGTTCAAAGTTTCGCACAGAACTCAATTTGGATCAATAATTCACCAAACTGGTTCCGAAACGACCGCAATCGAGTTAGTTTTCCACAGAATCAAACTCCACTAAATTTGGAGTTACAGAGAGAGATTAATTACCGTTTTAGTGAAGGTCTGTTCAAATTAATTATCGTATGAAACTACTACTGATATTTTCGTCATTCCTCTCACCCTGTAGCTCATTTTTTAATAATATTTACATGTATGGAAATCTAACGAAATTACCCTTGTTGGCATTTCAATTTCGTCGAATTTGGAGTTACGATGTGTTCGGTAGACGATGTTGAATTTGAAGATCACAAGTAGATTTTTGCAGAATTAGTAATTGGACAGACCTTCACTAAAACGGTAATTAATATCTCTCTGTAACTCCAAATTTAGTGGGGTTTGATTCTGTGGAAAGATAACTCGATTACGGTCATTTCGGTAGCCGTTTGGTGAATTATGGATCCAAATTGAGTTATATGCGAAGCTTTGAATTTGTGACTCGAAAGCAGATTTTTTGCAGAATTTTGGGGGACATACCTTCACTAAAACGGTAATTAATCCCTCTTTGTAACTCCAAATTCAGTGGGGTTTGATTATGTGGAAAGATAACTCGATTACGGTCATTTCGGTATCCTTTTGGTGAATTATTGATCAAAATTGAGTTGTGTGCGAAGCTTTAAAGTTGTGACTCGAAAGCAGAATTTTAGAGGGGGCAAAATCCAAAAAATTATAAAACAGGGGGGGTAAAAGTCCGCGTTTTAAAACAGGGGGGGTAAAATTCCGATTTAATCAAAACAGGGGGGGCAAAACTACATTTAAGCCTTTTCCTAATAAACGAGTGAATGTTGTTTTGAAAAGAAAATATTTTTAGTAGAGTAACCACCAAATTGATCTGTTTTTGTAACTCGTTTTCAAATATGTTTTTGACTTTTTTAATATCTCAAATTAATCTTTGTCCCTGCTAAATGTTTATCGTTTATCAATTTAGTACCTCTGTTGACATATGTTTTATAACACCATTAAATGCACTAATGTAAAGTGTTAAATGTCACTTAAACAATGACATCACACAATTTAAGTGAACGGTCAATTCAAAATATTTGATAAAAAATTGTAAAGATAGAAACTAATTTAACGGCAAGTTGAAAGTGTCAAGAACTATTTTGATAAAGTGTGAATGAATGTAGAGACTTAGATACAATAATTGAAATAGATATTCACATAATGATCAAATTGAGAAACATTTAACGGATCAATTTGATGGTTTACTATTTTTATAGTATTTCTCTTTAAACAAACTATATCTATTGACATGTAAACATAGCTCAAAATCAAATGGTATAGATACTTCTTCCGATATTTTTTATAAAGAATATTTTAAAAAAATCACACAAACTAAAGAAAACACATTGTACATATTTATTTTCATTTAATATTTTTATAAATTTAAATTTATTTATGTATACCTGACCAAAAAAAAAAAAATTTATTTATGTATACAAGAATTTAATTATTCTTAATTCAACTAACTTACTTATATTTACTTAAAAAAAATTTACTGATTTTTAATATTCTTTTTAATACAATAAATAAAAACATAAATAAAATTAAATATTTAAAACATTTAAAAATTAATTTGTCATAATTTCTTATATGAAAAAATAAAAAGTACCGAAGTGAGTAGTTACATTTTACCGCAGTCAATTTATTGACAAGAATCTTTTATTAATTTGGATAAATTAACTAACGGAGAATCTAACAAATCCTTAGTTACAATGGAGAATCTTGTAGACACAAAAGATAAACGACACCATAGAGAAACCACCGCATCAGAGTCACCACTCTCTTCCACCACCACCATGTCCTCCTCCATTGACCAACCTACGAAGAAGCGAAAGCTCCACGACTCTCCGGAAACTACCGCCCCCTTTCTGCAAACCCTACCTGCTCCTCCGCCGTTATCTCAAGATGAAATTCTCGCAAAACGCAGAAACAAAGACGCAATTCGAAACGTTTTCGAAGTTTACAAACGAATTAAACGTTGCCTCATTCAGAAACCAGTTCCCTCCACATCTGACCTTGACCAGAGCTTTCTTGCTCTCATCGCTTCTTCCAGAGGTAACAGCTTTTTTGTTTCTTTCTGTAGTCTTTGTTTTGTTCAATTAGAATTTCTTTGCAATTAGGGTTTAGGAATTAGGATGTATTTTGGAATATCCCCACTTAGGGACAAATTAGTTGCTGAAAACACAAGATATTAGGTTTCAGTATCACCTCAAGCAATTAGGGTTTAGGAATTAGTGATGTGATTTTCACATTGTTGTTAAATAGCTGCTATAGAGAAACCGCCGTAGTGTAGTGGAATTTGGACAAACCGTTATTGTTCCATAATATGTTATTTAGTACAAAATGTTGTCAAGTAGCTGCTATAGTGGTGCTATAGCACTATTGGGCAGCAGACTTTTAACAATCGCCGTCAATCGGCTATTTTCCGCTATCTGCGATTGACAAACCTTGTGATTTTGTCACCTAATTAAACACTTAATATGCAAGCCAACTATATTCAACTGCCCATAATTAGGAGCTGATAGAAAATTTCCATGATTGGAATTGGAATTCTCTTTTGCTCAAAGTGGAACTTTTATAATGTGACAGGTTGTATGAGTGTACAGAGAATTGTGGCCGATTTAATTCCTCGATATGCTTGTCACTGTCCAAAAGCTTTGGAAGCCGCAACTAAAGTGGTTATCAATATGCATAACTGGAGTTTGGCTTTGATCAGTAAGGAAGAGGATTCCAGTGGTATTGCATTTGAAACTGCTAAAGCTTGTATTTTTGGATTGGCTGATATTTGCCGCATTGCTTCTTCAGTAGCACCAACATCAGCTGTAATTAGAGGAATTCGCTCAGCAGTTTTTCAAAATGTGCTCACCTTTTTTGTTGCGTTATTTGAGGGAAAGGATGTATCAAAGATGATTGACAAGAATTTCCTGAATATGCAAGATAAACCTGAGGTCTTTTCTGAATTGAAACAAAAGGTTTTAGATGAAGATGATTCTTCATTGACTAAATTGTCTAAGTTTCATACATTATGTATACTTTGGGTATTCTTCTCTTGTCCAAAAGAACTGCTTGCAGCTTGTTTGGAACTCTTACGCTCCGCCACAAACGAGGGAACTTCTAACGAAGGGCAACGTTTTATGAGTATGGTGACTAGCTTGCTTAATGATTATGAATCAGTTCTCCCTTTGGGCAGAGAAAACGATGGACCTAAATCATGTACCGCTTCTATTGGGCAAGGCATCAAAGAGATTGAGGTTGGCGAAAAAGTTATCACCGATGACAACCATATATCCGATGGTATTCGAAAGAGCTGTTTGCTTATGCTGGTAATACTTTTTGTTTGTTATCTTCACACACACACGCACATGCCAACACATACACACCATTTATTGGCTTTATGTATTATATATATTTTAATATCATGCTAGCTTTCTTTGTAATTACTTGCATGCTCTTTTTGTTTATTGCGAGCTTTATCATTGATCTACTCTGAAAATTATTTTTGCAACTTAGAAGACCATGTTTTTGTATGGGATGAAGTGTTGGGCTGTAAAGAATAAACACTAAAATAAATTAAGCATAGCAGAGATGAGGATGTTGGTTGGGTGTGTGGTAAGATTAGTCAAGATATGGTTATAATTTATGAATGACAGTATTAGCACCTATAGTAGAAAAATGGTGGAAACTAGGCTTAGGTGGTTTGGGCATGTAGAGAGGAGACCTGTAGATTGTGTACTAAGGAGAGTAGATCAGATGGAGGGTAGTCATTAATGAGCCTAATACGTTGCTATTAACTACATAATATGTGCCTATGAGGCTATGATGCTCATGCAATTTGTTCTTTAATTATTTTATTTTATGCTGTGTCATCCATGGTCGAGCTTTTTGATTGTATGGTCAAATGTTGATATGTTGTTATTAATTGCTTTCCGTAGCATATATATCTGGTGAAAGAGCTTTGCTGAAAACTTAGTACTTTGTTTATTTAAAGTTCTAGTTCTAATTGCTGAAGAGACTTTTGCTTGGCCTTTCTCTATAAGGTTCTTAACAAGGACCCCTCACTGCGGAAATGGACTCTACGTCGATGTAAGAAGTTACTTGACTCACTCACTGATGCTTCACTGGAAACTACATCAATATTGCAAGGAATTCTTGGAATGTTCGCACAACAGACAGAGGTAGAAGACTGTCAAGTAGATAGTGATGAAGACAAGTCTGATTCTTTAATTTTCATGAATAGAAACTATGTGGTTCCTAGGATCTCTGAGGAACATGAAAGTATTGGTGAAACATCACAAAAAGGTAGCAATTTAAGAGTTCATGTTGGTTTTTCTAGTGATGGTTTTACTGATAATGTTTCTGACAAATGTCATAGCTCATTGCTCTGCAGTTTCTCTTGACAAGTTTCTAATATTTGAAGCAGGTTCTCATTTTGATAATGGAGGGGTATCAAGGTCTGTGGGCATTGAGAAAGGTGACATGCCTAATGTTAGATGTTCCACACCTAGGGACTCTGCAAACCATCAGATATTCTCACCTACAGTTAGAACAGCAGTAGACTATAGGAGTAATTCATTTGAAGGTAGAAATGATTTCCCAACTGTCGAGAAAAATCAAGTTTCGAATATGAATTTCAATTCACCTCTGTCGAGGTCCTCTAGTGGAGCTGTCAGCAATGTTTTGGCTTCTCCTAATCACCATTTTATGTCACCGTCTTCTTTAGCCAAAAGTCAAATTGTTTGGTGCGGTGATGGGGATCCTGCTGCTGTTGATATTGTTGCTGCTTCTAAGCAGCTATGGGTAGGTTGTGTAGCACCTGACATGCCCGAAAGCCATATTAGGTTTCAAATAGAGAGGTTTGGTCCTGTTGAAAAGTTTATATTCTTCCCATTGAAAGGATTTGCTTTAGTTGAGTACAGAAGGATAATTGATGCGATAAAAGCTCGACACTATGCACCTGGAAATTTTCCTTGCCGTGTAAAGTTCATGGACATAGGACTTGGTACTAGGGGTGCAATGAATGGTGTTGCAATTGGCTCTAGTTTTCATATTTATGTTGGAAATATTTCCAGTCAATGGGCCAAGGATGAGATTCTTCATGAATCAAGGAAAGTAGTTTATAAAGGTCCTCTCACAGTGATTGATCTTAGCTGTGAGTTTGCATTACTTATGGAGTTTGAAACCCCTGAAGAAGCTGCCTCCGTCATGTTGCATCTGAGACAGTTCCGAAGAGAAAGAAGTAATTATAACCCGCATTTTGGTCCAGGAACAGTTAATGTTGTATCACCTCATTCTCGAACTTTACCTGGGAGCCCTGCTGAGAGCAGTCGAACAAGAATGTCTCACTTGGGTAACATACTATCTTCATTGCGTGCAAAGTATAATATTAATCAAAACATAGTTCTCCATGATAATTATATTACTGGAAATAGTTGTGCTTCTTCCATGCGTGAGGAAGATACAGTGCCATCCAGCACTCTTTGGATAACTATTCCTCATAGTAGTTCCCAGTTCCTCACAGATGATGAGCTAATGAGTATTTGCAACCTTGCTATTGGAAACTCTGGTTCCATTGCACGGTTAACACAAGCAAAAATGCACATGGGAGATGGTTGGTTTGTTGAATGTAGTAATGTTGATGGTGCAGTTTCCATCTTAAAGAATCTGCGTGCTTGTCCAGGATTGTTCTTCCAAATAGAATTCAGGTTACACAAGATTAATCTTTTTCATGTATATAGACATAAACACATCAATATATTTGATGATTTAAGTGTGTGGTTCACATTTTTTATTTTTGTTTGAAAGCATGTCTTGAACTCATACCTTTTTCTCACTCTCCCCTAAGTCCTAACAAATGGCACACTGTCCTCATTTTCTTAAACGTTCTTGAAATGTTTTATCAGTTATTAGTAGTGTGGGCCTACACCCATACAACTTACAGTCCAACAGTAAATTTTCTAGAATTAGTACCGTGGATAGTATTTTTTTTCCTAGGCACTTATATAGATGAAAAGTTTAAATGATCTCACAATAAAGTAGAGTACTATAACTAATAACTTCTTTCATAAGTTGACATCAACTTCTGCATATCAGTTTTGTCAGAAACTTTCTCATTTAATGACAAAAAAATGAATCTTTCTCATTTAACTTCACACAATTACCTATAAAATTTGTAAGGTTTTTTTTTTCTTTTCTTTCTTTCCCCATGATTTGGAAACTAAATTCTTATTTCATTTGAAAAGCTTCTATAGGCTAGAAGCTAATTCAAATCGGGCCCTCATATATGCATTCTGATAATGTTTTATAACAAGTGATTCTTATTTCTTCTAACAGCTTATAAATTGTTTTATAACAAGTTTCTTGGACAACTAGTAGTGTGTACTAATCTGTTTAGTTCTTGTTCCATCTTTACACAGCAAACCGGGAAATCAGAATGCTGTACCGTTTTCAATTAAACCTGAAAACCATGCTATGGAGCTTGTTTCCCCCAGACTAAATGCTGAGAATCATGGCAGTGGAGTACATGGTGCACCTCTGTCTCAGTCAAATCGGCACTTCCCTGATTCAAGGGAGATATCAGAAGTTGGAGGAAGGAAACCTGATGGCTATAATCATTTATCACTGGATCCTCATCAAGGAGGTAATATTCTATGGTTGTAAGTATAGCTTTTTGTGTGTCGTAGAATAATGGATTAACTAATTAAATCATCTGAAAAATCGATTTTTGGTTTTACAATTGTGTCTGTTTCTGAAATGGAGTCCCTTCTGCATCAGGAAATGTTCCACATGTATACTCTGGAGCACATGGACCTTCCATTCCACCACCACAACAAATTCAGTCATCTCCTTTCACCCGCCCTGTTTATGTTCCTCCAAATGGGCCATGGGATCCCCATGGCATAAATAATCAGTTACCTGTCAACCAATTCCAGACAGGAGTAATGCCAAATAATTTTAACGGCAGTCCTTTTATACCTGCTTCAGTAGCTCCAGTTGGTCAGATACAAGGAACTCCAATGCAACCCTATAACCAACAGATTCCTCCGTCAATTGTACCACCACCTTTGGCATCTTTGCCACCTCCTCAGCCTGAAATGCCATCTCTTCATCCGCATCCTTCTTCTCTCCCACCTCTACCCCAGACACAACCACCCTTGGTTCCTCCACCACCTGGTTCTCCTCCTCCACCTCCTCCACCACTGCCTGTCCAAGAACCGGTCAATATGGAATGTTCGGGGCAGACACTGCAGTATCAATGGCAGGGCAATCTCTGTAAAAGTGGAGTTAGCTACTGTACAATTTATGCATGCAGAGCAGATTCAGATATTTGCAGATATTCGAATACCACACCCGAGCCTTCCGAGTAAGAAATCATATTTTTCTTCCTTAATACTCAGAATGTTATTTTATTTTAAAAAGTATGCTGGTTTAAATTGCTTTTCCCTGCTGCAGATGGCCCACCAAATTAGACATGACTAAACGGACAGATTTTCGACATGTGCAAACAACATTTGCTGCCACTCCATCTCATAGAGTGAGTTTTCAAATATCCTTTGGGGTTGTTCCCTGCCTTCTCAAACATCTCATGCTACTACTTTAGATGAGCATTGTCAGTGTATGTTCTTATGTTTATGTAGCCCAGTATTAAAGGAGTATGTTTACGCAAGCTCATGTAGTCCCTTCTACATCATATGATTCCTATGATACCCCTCGTAATTAACTTCCCCTGTAACTAACTAACTAACTAACTAATTGACTGTCTGACTGACAATTGTTAGTTAGCTCCCCATCAGCTTCTAGACCAATCTACATGTAGCTCAACATAATTCTTTAGCAATTCTATTGAAGCTCATTTCAGAAAACATAACTTTTCAGTGTTCTACCAGATTTCTCTATCTAGTTTAGATTTCTAATACTCAAGGCACAAACTGTACCAGCTTGCTTTTGTCCTCATTTATGCTCCTTTGTATGATGGATATACTTATGATTGTTACATTGATTTAATGGTGTTCTTTTACTTTTCTACTGCACACCATTCCAAACATTCTATTGTGATCCCACTTCTAGTAGAGATATTAGCCAAAATAGTCGTTACAATGCAGGGTAGTGGTGGAGGAGGAATTATTTAAAAAAAATGCAGAGGAAGATCAATTGAAGAAAACTAAAATACCGGAAACAAAAGAGAAGAAAGAAATCAAATAAGGGAAGATAAGTGAAATGAAATAAACTGAAAAAAGCAAAATAGAGGAAAATAGGTGGAAGAGAGAAGTAAAATAACAGAGGAAGAGAGGAAAACCCGGGAAAAACATACTGTGAAGACTCGCTGGAGATTGAGTTCGAGTGAAGAGAAGACGATGGAAGTAGTTTAGTTGGTGAGAGGTTTACCATTTAGGTATTAGGTTGAGATTATATACGAGTCAATCCTCGCCAACTCTTCTGTTTTCCCTTTTCAAAGTGGTCATGTGCAGCTGCTTTTTTAGTGTTATTTAAAAAAATCCTACAAATACTTCTTTTCCGCATTCGCTGCTATGGTCTAGCGGTTGCTATTGCATTGGTACAAAAACAATCACAAGGTATCAGAATTTATAGTGTTTTCCCCAAACCACGCTACACAATTGTCCGGCCATGAAATGAAACATATATATGTATTTACTGCCCTGCCTTTCTGTGAGTCTGACTTTATTGTGCTGACATCTGATGCAGAGGGAAGTGTGCCGTTTAATCCCATCTTCCACAAGTGACGACAGAAGGGTATGTTTTCATTTCATCATTTATTTTCTTCCAACTTCCTTTTAACATTATAGATCGTTCATATATTACCATTATGAACATTTGCACTTGCACATTTATGAGTGAGAATTGGAATGTGATTTGTCTTTGTGTCGACCCTGTGTTTGCCAATCAGTTTCAGGATTTCGTATCATATTTAAAACAGAGGGATTGTGCTGGAGTTATTAAAATCCCAGGTTCAAAATCCATATGGGCAAGGCTGCTATTTATACTTCCTCATTCACTTGAAATGTGCTCGATGCTTTCTATTGCACCCGATCCATCTGATTGCCTAATTGCTTTAGTCTTACCCAAAGAAACAAACTTTGAGTGGATGTGATAATTGTCCTTAATCCCAAGGTAAGTTCACTGAGTAGCATAAATGTATGCAAGTTTTTTTATACTTTTGATGTAGGATTCTTTTTAGAGAGAAGCAAATACATATAGTTATGGATGTGTAAATCTGTCAAAACGGGCCACTTTGGCCCACCTAGATTGACACAACATGGATTTGAAGTTACTAGCACACACCATTTGTAAACTTTTGATAAATTTAAAATTATTTGATGTTATTGAAATATATCATGATTGGGGTTAGTGTTATTTAATAAAAAATGTACATGAAGATCATCTTGATATATTTCAATGACAAAATTATTTTAGTTTATGTAAAATTTTACAGATATTATCCATGTGATAGTAACTTTTAAACTAACAGTAATTTTGTAATATAAATTAGATACAAAGTTGTTGACTGATGTAAATTATCAGAGTGCATCATAGTGTAGTTTGGTTGCTCCATATATACACACGGAACATATAAACTTAATAGTTATTTGCTTATATGTTTGTGATGATTCAATAGGTTTTTCTATCCATAGAACTAATGAATTGTTTAGGTGATCTAGTTTGTTTAATCTAAATACGTTTGATTACAAAATTAATAGGAATAAATTGACATGTTCAAAATTAGTGTTGAAGTTTTGGTTTTTTTAAAACACTTGTAAGTCTAATAAACAACTAGATACCCAACCAATACAGACTAGAAAGATTTGCATTTCATTCATGAAGTTTGCTCTTTAGGTCCCTACGTTGTTCTTAGGCCTCCCAAAAAATCAATTTTGCCCCTCGGAATGTTTTGGAAGATAACTTCCGAACACAGGAGGTTCTGAAAGATAACTTCATTCATATATGTGAATTAAGGTTTACATCTTGCCAGAATCAATGATTAATGGTATACTTGAGTTGTCGTGGTACAGAGTGAAATGGAATGTAAATAGATAACATCTAAATTTAAAATCTAACTAGCCAATTCCATTATATTCTTCCCATAGTATTTACACGAAAGAGAAGCTTTGGAAAAATTAAAAGGTACAACCAAAACGAAGGTAGAAAAAAGACACCTTGATGACCAACACAATGGTCTCAGACATCAACTTAATCTTAAAAATTACATACTTTGGAAAGGAAAGTGGCCAATAATGCCTCTTCTGCTTCCATGATTTCTTTCTTAGCATGTTGAAGAACCACCTCTTTATACTCCCCATGTCCCTGCACCCTGTCAATAATCTTTTAGGCTCTTATCACTCTAGCTTTTTGTGTCTTTCATGGAGTCTCACATGTAGTAATGAACTCAGTTATATAGTGTGGAGAAGAGAAAAGTTAATGAAGGATTGAAGAATCAATATATTCTTAGTTCATACAATGCGGTTGATTCTTTGGCTAATATTGCTTTCTTAATACTATGAACTTTGCAAAAGATGCCTTGCAAAGTAAAAACCAAAGAATATGTTGAAATGGAGAGAATTATTAGTATAATACTAATGAAAAGAGTAAGCTTTGTTAGTGAGAAGATTTGAGTGGGTGCACACTAGCACATTTCATAATGTATGGAATCTACCGAAAGCTCAACAATACAACTTTAACACTCGGGTTTGTTATTCCATTCCATTCAAATTAGTCCAAAATGTCTAGGACATGTTTTCTACGAGCAATTCATGATTAACCGATGGCTAATACAACATCTTGATTTCACAGAAGGAGAATAAAATGATATATTAATTAAAATTCGTTTAAGTGTACTTTTAGTCCCTTATTATCAACAATTCACGAATTTAGGTCAGATCACGAGGGGCAGTCGAGGATCATTCACATTGAGTTCAAAACAACCAGTAAATTAATTAGACACTATTCTTTTACCTAAAATCTTAAAAGTATTAGGTTTATGAGTTCTTCCACTTATAAATTGTCAAAAGAAACCTCAATTTTTCTAAATAATGTAAGACTTACTTATTGGACCAGGCGACCAAATAAGGGTCCAATTTGCCTAGGCCCATTAGATATCCTCATTGGGCTAATGATCCAACACATACACGCAGCCCATCTCATCTAGCTAGGCAATCCAAGCCGCCCACGATCTCACATTTAAGCCATGTGGGAAATGTGAACTTGGCGGGAAAAGAACACCAAACACACACACGATCTCCTCTATCCCATGACCAAAGATGTTTTCTTTTTAGGCCCCCCATGGTTCTTTTTCTCCCCCTGAATTTTACGTTTTTGCACTTCAATAAAAACTTTGGTTGCTACGAATCGGATTTTTTTTGCCTTGAAAAATAAATTCGGTTTCTGTTAACCGAATTTTTCCTGAATTTGAACTAGAAAAAACTTCGGTTTCTGCGAACCGAAGTTTTTAGCAAGGGCAAAATTGGAATATTTGGGGGTATAAAAGATACATGGGAGGCCTAGAGAGAAAACATCATGAGCAAACACACACACGATCTCCTCTATCCCATGACCAGAGAACATGGGTAATGGGGTTCCAAAGATAAAACGGTTACCCTCAAAGGCCTATATATACCTACCCATTGATCATTCCAGATACGTTCCAAATAGGTCAGAAAAATTTATAAATTGTCAAAAGAAACCTCAACTTTTCTAAATAGTGTAAGACTTAATTTACATCACATTTGCCACAACAATTTATCCATATATAGTCTAAGCTTATTTTTATATAAAAAAATTAAGGGTCCGTTTAATTTGTAAAAAATAACTAACAGACAAAATAGTACAAGACAGAACATCATATAACAAACATTTAAGGTTTATTTTTTTTTTCCTGCAAATTATCTTGTTTTAAATAACTTGTGCAGAAGACAAAAAGTTGTCATGTGATTTAGTGAGAGACAAATTCCAGTTTTTATCCAATCATTTGACCTTCAGTTTTAAACCTGGAACAATTTTAAAGTCAATAATAAAGTTGTCATATACTGTTCTTATTTTTTAATAGATTAAATGCATCTAAGTTTTTCTGTTTTGGATTCTAAACTTCTAATCAAAACTTATTTTTATCAGTTATGTACACGTAATATTTCACAAAAAATGGCATGAGTTTAAGCATACATATAAACTACATAGTCATCCGATCTACATAGTCTTGGTGGAATGTTTAATAAGACTTTTTTTTAATAAACTATACTTATATTAATACGTCTAATCTATCACAAGACGTGTAACGAAAAATCACAAGAAAAAGAAGTGTGACAACATAAAAATACTGGTTAAGCATTAACAAAAAAAAAAATAGTGGTTAAGCAATATTAAATTGATGAGACGAGAGAAATGAAAGAAAAGAGTATAAGACTTTATCAAAAAAAGGGTTATGTTAACATGTGCATAAAAGACACATGTTAAGGTTCTAAATATAGAAAATTGCATTTATTGTTAGATTGTCCATGGTCTTACTAAAGCAACCGTGTCTATAACTAGTTTTCAAATTTTGGTTAATATTCTAAATTATATCACATTCTCATTAATTAAATGCTATAAATACTTTTTAATACAAAAACACAAACAAACAAGTTCATCCTTTATAATTGGAAAACTATCTAAAAATGACATATATTAAAGCTACAAAGTGAGTATTTAAAAGTCTTTTAATGTTAACTTATTAATTTCTATTTTCTATTTCTTTATTTAACTTTAGTCAGAAAAAAATTCTTTATTTACTTTATTGCAAAAAAATGGTTTTCTTTTACACAAAATCCAACATCATACTATCACTACAAGAAAATATCAGATTAGCTACCAAAATCTTGCTATAGATATCTTTTCAAGTTAACTTGTAGTTACTTAGCCACAAATTTCCCTTCATCCATTCATTCCTTCCGGAATGACAGTTTCCAATAATAAAAAAACATTGTAATGTATTTTTTTGGCAAAATAAATTAAAAAAAATAACATTTCCTCAAAATAAATAATAAATAATAATAAAATACATATTTTCATTAATTTAATTTCCTTTTCCCCAAATTTCTCTCTCTCTCTCTCTAACCGTTTTCGATTCCACCAACATTGCGCTCGCTCTCCATCGTCATTCGTCACCGCCGTCGCCGATTGCTCTCCGTTGTCACCGCCGTCGCCGATTACTCTCCGTTGTCGCCGTTGTCGTCTCTCATCTCACCACCGTTGTGAATCGTGCACCACCGTTGTGGCTCATCTCACCGGATTTAAAAGTGTTCTCGATCTAATCTAGCTTTCGATCTACACTGTATCATCATCAAGCTCTCAAATCTCACATTGACGTTCTCATTCTTCCTTTCTCCATAGCTTTCGTGGTAAATCTCACTGGTATTGACGTTCTCATTCTTCCTTTCTCGTACTTTTGATTCACAAAATTGGATAAATTTGCCCAATTCTGAACCCTAATTTCAGATTATCATTTTTAACTTGATACTTTTCTTTGATTGAACATGTTTTTGGTACTTTCTTAGCTTGAACTCTTTTAATTTTCGGATTTCTATTTCCAATTTGCTTAATATCGTGCTTTTTTATTCCATTCAGGTTTGGGAAATTGTCAGTATTACTGTATTACTTTATTTTGTTCTTGGTTGTTGATCATTGTTAGGAGAATCATACGACGAAGATATGGCGGAGACAACTTATGTTGAAGAGATAACCTAGCTAAGGTTGCAACCATAAAATAAACTTGTGCTTTAATTTTCATTTAATTTTTCAATTGTGCTCTAATAGTTTTGTAGTTTTTCTAATTGTGCAATAAATTATTTTCTAGCATTTGAAATAACTTGTAACATGACATGGTATTGAAGCTTGCACTTCAGCTTGGGTCATCTATCATATCTAATAAACATACTACTAGAATATTAGAATACATTTAGTTTAGATTATGTGAAGCATGCCATAGTTCACATTGCATAATTTTTGTTTCTATGCCATATTTCACTCTTCTCAACCGGATTTTGGGAATAGCTCCTGAGACTCAGAATAGGTTTGTATTTTGTGAATGAAATGATTTGATGCTTCTATTCTACTTTCAGCATTTTGTTCTATACACTATCTTTTGCTGTATCAACAGGCTATTTGAGTTATTTGTGAATATCTTGGATCTTCTTGTTCAAAAAGCTCGGATTGAAGGTAACCTTGACACAGACATTATTGACTTGAAAGCTAATGTCATTAAACTGAAAAGGACTCCAAAAGTATGTATTTATGTCCTAAACTTCTTGCTGCCACTTATTTTCATATGTTACTGTATAGAATATTTAAGACTGAAGATAACTTTCCTTTGGTGCAGAATGTCTATGTTGATCAAATGAACGGGGCTTCAACTGTTCTGTACACATTCATCTTGGATCGTGGGGTTTCATGGGAGGTGTATATGCTTTCTCAGATGTCCTAACTAAGTTTTGCTTTACTCTTACATACATATTTTGCTGATATCATTTATGCTTCAGTTGGAAAATACCATGCTGAATGAGAAGCAGAAAGCTAGATTTGGCTCATATGGTGATGGCTTCTACAAGTCCAAGAGGGAATGGTTGGGAAAACGTCATGTAATTTTAGCATTTCAAAGGTATTGTTTATGGTTTTTTCCGTACTTGTTTATATAATGATTTGACTTCAATGAATGAAAGTTTATTTTGTCCAGCATTTATATAATCTCTTTCCCATTGACTATTTATTGCCCAACATTTAGTCCCATGTAACATTGTATGTTTTATAGTTGGAACTTGCTGTAAGCTTGAGTGGCTCTTTTCTGTCACAAACATAAAATTACACTTGAAGTATTGCTCTATTTTGTTTGCCTCACTTGAATCCTATACATTACATGTATCTTTATTTCTTTGTTATTGTATTTATTGGACCCTTGATTACCAGAGATAAAAGGATAAGGGCTGAAAGGGATAAATTTCTTACTAAAATAGATACTAAGGATCAGAGAAATTAAAGTTATTTTTATGTGTATTTTGCATCTGGGATTTATTTAGTCTCTCGATTTCTGAATCTGTAGATATCATTATGTTTGTTGTTTCTGTTCCAGTTCTGCTCCGGCTATGTATAAGATAGTTCGTCCCACTACCAGAGAATCACCTCGGTATGTGTTTCAGTTACTTGGCCTTCTTTTAGTTTAATTTTCTTGTTTACCTATTTTCACTTGCAATTGTAGGGATATGCATCTGACAGAATTAACTAGAAAATATTCAAAAGTTTCATCTTTAGAGGCGGCCAATTTACTAAGTTTGTATATATTTAGTGTAGTTTTAAAATGTTATCTTTGACATAGTTGTTAATAGTTTTTAATTTGAGAAAATAAGAATTATCTAGTTAGATACTTTTGTTGTGTTATTTTTAGAGATGTGGGAACTGTGGCATCACCTAATAATTCCTTGCATATGACTTATCTTGTGTTTTTGATTTTGCAATTACTCTAACCATAGATAAGATGAGAGCAGTGAAATTATTCATGCAAGTCATACTATTAGAAAAAACTGAACTAATAATAAAACAAGCATAAGGTTCCTTTGCAAATCTAATTATGCTAGTCCTAGATATTAGAAATTGGTCAGGATTGAATAAGGGCAAATGGGATAAGATTCCACTTTTACACTCTCTTATTAATCGAAATAGGTCCTTAATTAAGATGGTTGATTATGTTTCTCTTATTGGTAATTTACCCTTAATCGAAATTGGTCATGATTGAATAGGGGCATGAATTCTGAGTAAATATGTGGTTTTAGGTTCTATTGTGTGACTGAATTATGGTATGTTTATTAATGCTGGGTTGAAAGAATATTTAAACTTTATATTCAGTTCATGGTAGGTGCTCTGCATTTCATTTCATTTATTTCATCTGCTGCTTCGATGTATTTTGATTTGTAATCAATGAAATCAAAGTGCTGTTTATTTGATTTTTTTTTTAATACTAACTTTTACTTGTAATGTTCATCGTGTTCATAGGAACTCAATGGACTGGTATAGTAACAACCATTGCAATTTTTTTTTGACGAACCATTGCAATTGAAATGCTTAAATCATGCATGGTTGAATCAGTCAATAGCTCTTTCTCACTATGTGCTTTTAACTTTGTATATCATAGTGGTCCTGATGACAGATTTGCTCCAGACCTGTTTTAGCGAGGTTTGCATCTTGGTATTTTAATTTTAAATGAATCAGTTAATAACTCTTTCTCACTATATAGGTTCACTTATTAAAATACTTCATTTGTTTACTTCCAGGAATTTATTTCAAGACATCAGAAGTGTTGACTGCTAAAGCCTAAAGGTGTCAAGCCAACAAACAAATCTTTGTAGATACCTTTTTATATCCTTATGTTGTTGTTTGAAGTAGTATCTAGAGGAATAGCGAACTTTCAGTATATCACACAAGGTTGATTACAAAATTATGCAAGGGCTTGTTGCGTCTTAATGCTAAACCCTCTGAAAATATTTAGACCTCATGTATTCATGTTAGAAATAGATTTGGCATGTGGAAGTATCATTCGAGTTGTATTAATTATGATTAAATTTCACTCTACAATTTAGCCTAATCAGTTTTTATTAGAAGAAATTTATGAAAGGGCCTGATAATATATGATTAAATTGCAGTCTACAATTTAGCTAATCAGTTTTGATTAGAAGAAATTTATTAATTATAAGAAAAATTCTAAAATGCTTGGATTTTGCTGCGATATCGCTAGGAATACGTAGCTAGAGATTTATTGCAAAATCGTTGTGACAATATCCTAGCGATTTAGTTAGGAAACACAAACTTTTGAACATTATTTAACTAGGTATTAATTGGGAATTAGCTAGAATATTCTTTATATTAGTTGCAAATTAGCTAGGAAATATTTTGATAGGTGATTTGCCGCCCAATCCATGCTACGACCTATACGACAGCTAATTCACAACAAATCTGTAGCTAACTCTGTTTTACTAGCGATTAGCTACGAATTAACTACAAAATCCATCGTAGCTAATCCTATATTTTCTTGTAGTGTATATACTGTATCTGTATATTCATATAGATTTAATTTTCATATTATTTCTTTTCTCTTTTCGAGATCCAACATTCACACTTATTCACATATTGAGTTGGTTTTTATTTTATACGTCTAAATAATATAGATGTTTATCCCAAATTCCTTATAAAATTATAAATCGAAGAGTTAGGTGGTATTCCATTTTATTTTTTACTTTTGTATAATATCATTATTCTTTCTTGTAAAACTATCAAGTCAAAGTCAATGGGTATTTATCATTTTCCAATTTTCTTTTGTCACATTCTATGGGCCATTGCTGCAATGCAACTATTTCCATCTTGGGATTCACATTACAATAAAACAATTCTACAATTTATCCTTATTCATATTTTTCCAAATTTTGAATAAAATAGTAGAATGTTGAATCTTGAAGATTGATTTTATTGCTGATAATTTTTTTTTCTTATTTTAGTTATTTATTTTAACAATAGAAAAATGGATTGAATTTTTTTATTGAGTCTCATAAATAGTGATCGTTTATCAAGAAATAATTTTGATTATCAAATGATGGAGCAACCGGAAACAATTTATTTACAATATTTAATTGACATTCATAAAAAATATATCATGACTTATGAGTTTTATTCATTCTATGTTTAATTCATTCTATGTGGACCGGACAATATCAAAATGATAAAGTATAATTTTCGTTCAACCATCACTCTCAAAAGCTCGTCAAGAATAAAAAAAACTTCAAGGCTCATATATCATTACAAAAGATAAAAATTAATTTAAAAATATTATTTTGATAATTAAGAAAGTTGTCGGACACCGTATAAAAATCCATTTGTACGATTATGTATTTTTTTCTGTTAATTTTTCTTTTTTTCTTTTGTATTAACACATGTTAAGGCTACTTCAAATGATAATTTTATCTTGAAATAAACCATGTTTGACTTATAAAAATATGAAATGCACAAATTTCAATGTCAAATTTCTTTTTATAGTACACTAACAAGTGCGTCAAGGACACATGTTAATTTTTCCCTTCTAATATATGATTGCTACATATTGTAGTACAATGAAAAAAAAAAGTTCAAAAATAATGTTCCTCTATTAATTTGGCAAAAATAAAATATAAGATTACACATTTCTCTATAAAAAAAAGTTATATATTTCTTTTGACCAAAAAATTTGTGCACTTAACACATTCAAAGTGTAAAAAGTGATCTTATCAACACTAATTTTATTTCTATTTCTATTTTTGGTATGTTTAACAGGTACTTCCTATAACATTAATTATAAGTAAATTCTACCTTTTAGATTCATTTGAATACAATTCTATCTTTTAGATTCATTTGAATATCAATGTATTTACATTAGTATTCAAATAAATCTAAAAGGTAGAATTTGCTTATAATTAAGGCCGGAGGAAGTATCCTGGAGACACTATTTAGCATAACCCTGTAAATATAAAGACCATGAAACAAAATATATAATACTCCCCTCCGACCACAAATATAAACAAAAGTGTATTTTTTAAATTCATTAAATAACAGATGAATAAATAATGTGAAATTTTATTTATATATGTGGCCCGAGGGAGTACTAGAAAAAGATCATTGACCAATGACCATGATGCAATTTTGCCTTTCTTGTTTTTGAGAAATACATACATACTATAAAACAGAATCGATTCTGCTTTCAACTTTCAAATTTTTCTATATTTGACTCATTTTTTTGCTTTCAGATCAAACATTAAATCCAACCAAACCATACCAAACTCAAACCTCAATAAAATCAAATCACAAACATAAACAAAACCTTGTAAACTCCGATGAAGAACAAGAACAAAAACCTCAACATAGTCACAAAGAACTACTCCAACACTTCCATCATCATGAATCCAAAATCACTTCCAATGGATCCCAAAATTTGGAGCAAATTACCACCTGAAATTCTTGAATTCATTCTCTCTTTTCTTCCTCTCAAAACTTTCATGAGCTTAAGATCAACTTGCAAAGGTTTTTGGCCATTGATTTTCTCTCCTTCATTCATCTCAAAACATTCACCTTCATCTTCACCTTTCTCTTCTTTTCTCTTACTTTCTCACCCTCAATTCCATCGTCACTTTCCCCTCTATGATTGTAACCTTGGAACATGGCGTAATGTTTCTCTTTCATTCTCTGATTCACTTCATTCTTCAGTACCTTCTTACACTACTCTTGTTTCTTCTGGTGGTCTTTTTTGTTTATCAGATTCAATTTCATGTTCTTTACTTGTTTGTAATCTTTTAGCTAAATCCAAAAGAAAAATTCAATACCCAAATTTCAATCTTCACATTGAACATCTTACATTTGTTACAACTCCTAAAGGGTATATCATTTTTATACTATCTTCTGAATCAAATTCAAATAGTGTTTTTCTTTATGAATCAAGCTTAAAAATTCAATCTTGGAAGAAATTCAATGGTTTTGGTCCATTTTTAAGTGATAATCCTCATCAACAAGGTGTTTACTTTAAAGGGTGTTTATATTTTGCTACACCAGAACCATTTTCTGTTGTGTATTTTGATTTGGAGAATGGAAAATGGGAAAGATCCATTGGTGGTTTACCTAATCAACTGACTTTTGTTAGATTGGTTAGTGTGAATGATGATGATGGTGTTGAAGGTAAAAAATTGTTTTTGATTGGTGGGGTTGGGAACAATGGAATTTCAAGGAGTATTAAATTGTGGGAAATGAGTGATGAAGGGAATTGGGTTGAGATTCAAAGTTTACCTGATCTTATGTGTAAGAAATTTGTGTCTGTTTGTTATCATAATTATGAACATGTTTATTGTTTTTGGCATGAAGGAATGATTTGTATTTGTTGTTATACTTGGCCAGAGATTTTGTATTATTTGGTTTCAAGAAGGACTTGGCATTGGCTTCCTAGGTGTCCTTCTTTGCCTTTGAAATGTAGCTGTGGTTTTAAGTGGTTTTCTTTTGTTCCTAAGTTGTATGCTCAAGTTTGAAGACTAATGAATGAAAGAGTGAATGTTCTTTTGAGTCTTTTGTTTTACAGCAATGCTATATACTATGAAATAGATACTCGCGGTGGAACTGCGACGAAAAACTGACCAATCAAGATATGATGTTTGGTGGAATTGATGGTGATATGGCGGAATACACAGGAGTCAATGAATGACGAACCAATCAAAACATGCAGTTTTGCTTTCGTGACAGATTCGTGTGCATTAGTTGGCGATGAATAGCGTTTTTCTTTGCTTTATGGTTGTTGTATGTATGTAAAAGGTTGGGATTGTATTAAGAGACGATGATCCAAATTCAGTTATGTAAAATTGTTATCTTATCTTTCAATTTATGTTTTGTGACATGTTTTGGAATTCGATATTTTGTCCAATGAGAGTGTTTGTGGAGAATCGCGGTAAAATGTAGTGGCATTACTATTGTAGAGATATAAATAAATTGATATCACGATGTAGACTGTAGCTGTTTACTTTTGCAGCGGAACAATCTTCGACGTGTGTCAGGATCAAAGCTACAGTTTGTAGTTTCTAGTAAATCTTAGACTTTAGAATCTTCTTTTTTGGACACATGTCCGAGAGAGGACAGTTAGTGTGGACGAATTGCATGTGGAGTAAAATCTGACCGTCTGTGTGTCCGAAACGGACGTGATTCGGTGCATCTCTAGGGCGCGTCTATGAGATGGACGACATAGTTTAGTCTGATTCAAGTGACCCAATTTAGTTTGTGAATGAGCTTGATCCACTTTGAAACAATACCTAATAATAAAATATTTATGTAAGGTTTTGGATAATGGAACATTTTATTCTTGTCTTACATTGTGTAGTTTATATCAATTAATTAAACATTTTAGCTGCGTGTGAAAACAAGAACAAAAAACAAAAAAAAATAGAAAACCGTCATAGAAATTAATTGGATGAATGTCCTTATTGACACTGACAAAATACATGACTTGAAATCAACATCAACATGTAAAAGCAATCAATTTCAACTTATACTTTTGTCGTTAAACTGCAGCGCTTCTAAAGTTGAAATTTGAAAATAATACATTTCTATCTTCTAGAATATTATTTTGACCGTAAATAAAACATAGTAAAACATTAATTTGACCTCGTCAAATGAATTGAAAATTACACATGAGTTTTCTTTTAATCTTTCGTAGGTTTTTTTTATTCCTCAGTTTCTTATATCATTAGTTGCACAGTTTCAATCGAGTGATCTATTTGGCTTAGTGCTTACCTTGTAAAATCCTCAAAGTCTACTGCACTGCATTTCTAAAATATTCTCCACACTCAATTCTCCCAAGACTGTAATAGCCTAATCTATATGTTGACACAACTTAAATCTGCACAGCACAAGTCTCTTGAAAATAAGCCTGAAAAGTGTTTACAATCATCTCACATGACCTGCAAAGGAGTGGATTTCTCAACAAAACAACCCAGAGAGGATCAGGGAGGAAGGACAATACTTTTGTAGAAGGGAAATGGAGACAAAATGACCATGTTCGAGTGCTGCAAAAAGGGCGATGAAGACAAAGCGAGCATGCTCGACTACCTTGATCGTTTTAAAAGATTTGAACAAATGTTTTGCTCCTAAGATTTCATTGGTAGTGTTACAACAGTTACTTTCCAAATATATCTAGTCAATTGTGCATGAAGAAGCAACAAATGGGAATGTAATATGCAACTGAACACGATACATAAATTACATAGAATACTTGGAAGATCAAAATAAACAATTGCTTATCAATTGCTTAGTTTTCAATCAGGACATTATCAATAGTTTATAATTCATACACAGTGACAATGGATTTCTACACATCCTACCAATCAATCATTTGAAGACAAAATGGACAAAAAAAAACCAACAAGTGATATCAATTTCCTACACATTCTTCCTTAAATTCAACTAAATTGAAGGAACACGTGACAGTATAACTTGGCAAATTGTCCCCATTTATCAATCCCATTAAGGCTTGAGCAATAGTGAGAAACCAAACTTGGGAGTATTTTCCAATGCCTTTGTTTCAAAGGCGCCTGAGATTGTCAAGAATGACTTTTGTGTAAGCTCATGCTGCAATAAGGTCCCAAGATTGCCATGGTTGTTCAGCTTTACCTTCACAGTTGTCCGAGGATCAACCACATAAGAACATCCAACCGTCAACGTGTTCTCATTTGTAGAGAATTTTCGACTAATTTCTCCCACAACAGCTCCTCCATTCAACCTTTCTAGGTCGCGCAAGTACGATACCTTCATGGAGTCTCCTTTGTCAGCTCTGCAAAAATGAAAATTAAGGCCCCAAAAATGTGCAGGGAAAAATGTATCTTAACACAACCAACACAAGTAATAGTTATTCAATAATTCTTCTAAAGTTGATGATGTCTTGAAACAGCATCACATCAATATATGATATCTAAAATTGTTAAACAAAGAACATCCCAGTTAAAAAGAAAAACAAGTCAACTACCGTATCTATAAATAAATACTTGACTATGCATAGATGCGTATTCTGTGTGCTAATTTATCAAACAAATAACCCAAAGTTAAAATCGCCATTGAAGAGCTCTAGCACACTGCACTTTTGGTCCCTACTCCCTCCTACAATGCAATTTTATACTCTTCCTACAGTGTATTGCACTCACTTTTTTTGTCATTTTGATTTATGACTTGAATCCTTTATTATTTTAAAATTCATATATTTCATCTTGTTAAGTCACTTTCTGTCAAAAATAAGCTTATTATGTCACATATTTTTACTTAAAAGTGTCATATTTTAACTGATTATTAGGAATCTTAGTGATCCATCATGGGATTCAATTCACAACTAAGCATACATATGAACCTCGATTCAGTAGTCACACATTTGATAGTTAAAAATACATCATTTACTTACAAAATTACCGAAGCAATGGAACTCGGCAACTTCAAGCACACTCCGGCATTGTACTTTGTAAATTTCCCAACACTTGTGGAGTAGCTGGTTTCTGCTCCAAACGCAATGCCAGGAGTACCAATTGTCGCAGAAAAATCAATAGCAGGATTGCGATTTAAATCAACAGCACTTGTAAAACCAGCATGATCATGAAGATATTGAACCTCAACCTACACATAAAAACAAAACCCACAATCATCAAACCCTAAAACACTACATTTTCTTTCCAAATCCGATCTCATATACAAAAACCAGATACCTTGCCGGATTTGTAATCAGGTAATCGAATAGAAGCAAGAACTTTCGCAGAAGGCACGAAATCTGTCACAGTAAATGTTGTCAACACCTGAAGAACATATATGAATTACAACACAGCTAATCAAAACAGAAAAATATAATTAATTTTTAAATTCAAATTAATTAAATAGAAAATAGAGAGATTAAGCTTACACTTGATTCAGTATCAACTTTGAACTGAATAGTTTTGTTATTATGCTTAATTTGAGTTACAACATCTCCAGAAGAGAGTCCTCTACTCTTCAATAACGTTGAATGCAAATCCTAAAATTATTATAAATCAATAATTAGTATATAGTAATCAACAATAATTTACCGTTACTACTACTACTACTACTAAACTTCTCTTAAACAAGGAAAATTCAATAGAAAGTTGCAAATACACTAAAACACTAGAAAATCATGAATTGAATGAATGAAGTTATAATTAGTGTAATTAAAATTAATGAAAAGTGATTACGTACGAGACCGGAGTTGGTGGAGGAGGAGATGGTGAATCTTTGATCGGAGTTGTAATCTTTTGTAAGGATATCTGCGATGAAACCGGATCGGAATTTCAAATCGGAATCGGAAATTGATTTAGAAAAAAATTCGAAAAAATGAAAGTATGAGAAAAGTGAGAATCGGAGAGAGAGAGTTTACCTCTAGCTTTTTTTCCGATATCGGAGAAGAGGCCAGGTCCTCTGGAAGACATTGTTGGTTGGTGGACGCGAGAAAGAAAGAACGAAGGGTTTATGTAAACCCTTTTTGAATGTACATCCAAAAAAAAAAAGATAAAGAAAAAAATATAAAAAAATGAAAATGCTCTCATTGAGAGTTGAACTCAAGACCTCCCGCTTACTAAACGGGTGCTCTAACCAACTGAGCTATGAGAGCCTGTTGATGGTTAATAAAACATAATACTTATAACTAGGAAACATTGGTATATAGCAACTCATAAACATGAAATAATTACACATGAATAATGGCGAACGAACAACAATCTGCATACTACAACAAAAATTCAGCGGAGAAAGCAAATACCGGAATCCCAATACCATTCGTAGAACAAGCATGGAGAAATTTTCAACCTATCCACACTCCACCTCCAAGAGAAAACTTTAACATCCTCCATCAACTCCATCGGTGTCACAATATTGATATGCATGACCTTTTCAAATTTTCGTAGAAGATTTATGTGACTTTTTGGTCTGCATAATTTATTTTTACATTATCAATTATGATTTTATTCGATTGTTTCCACAAGCATTTACAATTGTTTCTTGATTGATTTTTTATTTACAAAGTCACATGCAAGATTTGTTGACGCATCTATACATTTCCTTTTGATCTAAAAGTTTATTATCAGTTAAAAAAAATAACAATAAGCCATAATTCAAATGTAAAAGAAATACAATATTTTTTATTTATTTATAGCAAAATGGAGCAATAGTGCTCAATCTCCTGTCACAATATTCACCAAAATAGCTTGGCTATGTATGGTAGTAGTAGTAGTAGTATACATTATACAACATCTCTGCATTCAATCTTTTGGTGTAAACTTGAACTACCATAAAAGATGGAGCATCAATGTTGAATATAAAACACTTTACACACTTAATTTATAATAGAATTTAAACCATATTAATTTGATATAATCAAATGAGCACATTTCATGTTCTTTTCACCAATGAAATTCCAGTAGGGTCACCTCCCCATTCTTCAAACACAACCAAAACATTTCCACTTGAACTCAGCCACGACCGAGGAATATGATACCTATCCAAACATTAAAAAATAAATTACCCTCATGATCTCGAACTTTTGCATAATTATTGTAAAATACTAAGTTATATGAAATCTTACCATTTTTGTGTAGGTTCTCCACAATTTGTTCTGCATTTTGGATTAGTAAAAGTTCCAGCATAGTCACATTCACCACAATTACCATGTGCTATATATCCCGGCCAATGACGACCAATGCTTTGATCATTTATCCATATTTCACCCTTTCCCATGCTACTCAAATCAAGAGCCACCGGTTCGTTGCCGCTCGGCGCGCTAAAGGTTGTCTATCAAGATTTAAGAATTTAATGACTCAGATTTCATGCAAAAGTATATGGTCATACTATGTAACTAACAAAATTGTAACATTTTTAGTACAAACATACTTACCTTGTACCATGTCAAAGGTTGTTTTTTAGCTAATAATGATCCTTGTGTCCACTCAACAGAGGAACTTCCTGTTATGGTATGAAGGCTCAAGGATTCACCTTTTAGTCCAACCTTGTAAGACCATTTTTGCCAAGACAAGTCTCTTGTCCCCTCATTTAGACCCTTCAATGTTACTGGACCTAACACTCCAACATTCCATGTTTCAAAGTGCAAGCCAACATTCTGTTATTAATTTCAAATATATTAATATGAATTAAATCCTTATTATACAGCAAATTGATAATATCACCTAAGACATGGTCATCATAAAAAGAGAATACTAACCGGTAGACCAACGGCGACGCTAAGTAAAGAAATCTTGTTATTTCCAACCTTTAGGTTCACACTAGCACTAAATGTTAATTTAGGATTATCTAATCCTCCATACACAGTTCCTGCATTCATATAACATAATGTTAATTTAGAATATATAAAATTTAAATTTATCATGAAAAACATGCTAGGAAAAGAAGGTACACTGACCTGAAAGTTGACCATTAACAAAAACATGTAGGACATGACCTGCTGAATTTATGGTAAGAGTAGGAGATTGACCATTCTTTATAAAACCTTCATTAGGACTAATGATGACACTGAATAAGAAGAGATAATGGGATTAGTATAAAAAATCAATAATTAATATTTTGATTTTTTTAATGTGTTTGAGAAGTTAGGAAAGTTGAAAAAAATCTTACTCTGTCAAATACCACAAATAATCTGAAGAATCGCGAGTAACGTTTATCTGCTCCCAAAGTGCATTTGCTATGATGGAATCATCTTCGCTGGAGTAGGCAGGCTCTTCATTATATGACTGCCAATCAAATGAAACGCTCGTGGGAGTCATCCTTCTGTGGAAACTATGTCCACCAACCTGCATGTAACATTCGGACATAAATCACTTTACCTTAAAGTTCAAACTTAATTTTAACCAATTCAAGTTCAAAATTCTAATACATTTACTAACAAATTGATTAATGAATAAATGATTTCAACACTAATACCCTTACTAGACAAAACAAAACTTATTCAGCATATTACGTCATCTCATGTTACATACCCTTGCGGTGTTGAAAACATCAGTTTTGCAATCAGGAAGAATGCTGACAGACCAAGGTGGAAGGTCATATTGGCCATTCCAAAATGTAACCGTTGCCGCGGATTTTGTGTCGTAATTTGCAAGGAATGCAGCACATACACTAGAATTTGTGTAGTACACATGTGCCTAAGATTACATTAACAAAACAAAAATCAAATGAAGCTTCAACATAATTAATAGCAACTTTGGTACATAATTTTATCATGAACTAGATCATATAGAATTTACCTCAAGGTTTTTACTTCCAAGATTTGTGACTGTTGGATCCACAGACAGCAAAGCTGGCTCACATTGCTTTATTGCTTTATGTAACTCTTTCAAATGTCCCCATTTTGGTTCATTTGGAAGTCCTAATATTTTTTAACACTTTAAAATGTTTCTAATTGTTATAATTCAAAACATGAAGAAAAACAATTAAACCTTAATGCATACCATATTCATCAAGAGGAGCATCATAGTCATAGCTTGTTGCAATGAAAAGGCCACTAGATGTTCTACCAAAATTAGTTCCTCCATGGTACTACATTCAAGTATAAGATATTAGACTAAAATCAAAATTTCTAGAACACAAACATGTAGTATATAGTGAGAGCTTAATAGGATTAATCAAATGTAATTAAACTCTGATATCAATATACCATATAGTAGTTAACAAAGGAGCCACGATTTTGTATGAATCTAGCAACTGAGTATGCTAAATCTTCAGTTGGTCTATGAGATATAGCACTACCAAAATCAGTGTACCTATAGAATAGGTAACATAAAATTAAAAATATGATCCTAAATGAAATATTTATAGCCTTAAATTAATGGCAACATTTTTATGAGTATGACATACCAGCCAGACCAATTTTCTGTCCACAATTTGGGTTTATTGTTCTCATTGGGAGTGAAGTTTTCACAATAATATCCATTGCAAGTGTCAATCTACAAAATAGTTAGTAACCATAAAAAATAGAGAATGATGAAAGTAAGCAAAGGTTTCAGACACGGACACGACAAAAACACGTCGACATTGCTAATGTAAACTTACAACGGGATCAGGGGCATCTTCTTGCTTGCACATGTCCCAAGGTACACCAGTGTCTAGACCTACAGCCATTTGAGCAGCCCATTTTGTGTAAGCCTTTCCAGGAGCACCAATTTCCCATTCCACTGGTCCATACTCATTCTCAATCTATCAAATCAAATGGAAATCCATTATTAATACCTAGCATCATATATTATTGCAATTGCCTACATCATAATTCATAAACTTTATAATATAAAATTGTTAACCCAAAATAAGACAAGTTATATTTTAATATAATTTCTTTATTTACCTGAGACATAATTATTGGACCACCTTGAGTTTGAAACAAATTTTCTGCTTTCATCATGCTCACAATCTTAGTGGTGAATTTTTGCATTGCGGCCTAACATATATACATCATGCCAAAAGTTTAGATGATTAATTAAATCAAAATTATAATAAACTATTTATTAAAAAAATCATTAGAAATAGTGATACTTAATCCCCGTGAACTTAGCTCAGTGGGCAGGATCGGGAGTTCAAATCCCGGACACCATACTTATTCACCTTATAGGTGAAATTTCTAGTCAATAGATGCTACTTGACAAAAAGAAAAGAAAAAAAAAAATATTGATGCTTAAAATTGGAACTCCAACCTTAAATGGCTCATTGTCTGTTCTAAAAGCAATGCCGGGAACATACTTTAGCCAAACAGGAAATCCTCTGCACATGAAAAAATAAATTTTCATTTAGAGCAATGTTTTATTTTATTTTTGCATAAATAATGTTAAAAATATTATCATGAACATCATTAAAATTATTACCCAAAGTTCCATTCAGCACAAACGTAGGGACCAATACGCAAGTGAACATAAAGGCCAGCTTGTTGTGCTAGCTTGATAAACTTTACCAAGTCAAATCTATCTTCGAAGTAATACTGAAAATTTTCAACATTATATAAAACTTGAATGAGAAAAATAATTAAATA
Source organism: Trifolium pratense (assembly GCF_020283565.1). Taxonomy (NCBI): domain Eukaryota; kingdom Viridiplantae; phylum Streptophyta; class Magnoliopsida; order Fabales; family Fabaceae; genus Trifolium; species Trifolium pratense. Next base: position 40,451,848 of record NC_060059.1, on the reverse strand, counting down.
AAAAAAAAACATTAAGGCCTAAAAGAAATTTCTTTCATTACATTTCCTGGAGAAGGCTCATGTCCATTCCAAAATACATAGGTTTGAATAACATCAAGGCCTCCATCTTTGGCCTTTTGAAATAAGTCTGGCCACATCTGCATTAAGAAAATATTTTATGAGATTAAAATATGATTAAACTTTTAATGCATATTTTTCCTCTCTATTGTTGGATTCATAATATTGTTAACACATAGTTTTAAACTCATATTATCAACTATAAAGCAATAAAAGATTAAAAAAATGACTATTTAAAATTAATTTTTTTTTATTCTAAAAATCATAAAATTAAAAAATAAAATGTTCAAAGTTATATATCATTGACATTAGAAGTCATAAAGAAATCAATTTTTAAGAGAGATGAGTGTAATTTAAACATCTCTTAAGAGTGAAGATTATAATTTACTCTATATTTTTACTTTTTAAAGAGAAGAAAGTGTATTTATTTTAACATGAAAAATGATATAAACAAAGGATTTGGGTACTAAGCATAAGCATGAGTTCTTAGTTTTTTTTTAAACTCATAAGGTTTTAGATTCGATCTTCATTGATTCTATTGTAAGAAAAAAATTAGTATAAAATATTAAATCTACTAATATATGACAAAAATATTTCTTAGTTTACTTTGAGTTCTACGTCAGTATAAAATATTTTTACACAAACGTCCGATAAGAATCAATTATTCCTCCACATATCATGAGTGAAGTGTAGTATGGTGATTTGGCGGAATAATTATTAATATTGAATGACAGTGTAAAATAATTTCACACGAATGCATGTCCTATTTTTTCTTACTATTTTTTATGTTAAAGATAAATTCATTAAAAATAGTTCGACACTAAATAAAAAATATTTCCAATTTTACTACATTACAAATTAAGATAGAACAAAAATTTAAGATATAAGATGCTACTTATATTTGTATAATAGAAACTTAAACATATGGTTAAGAGTTTAAATCCTGACTCATGTATATTTTAATACTAAAAAAACAAAAAATCTCAATCCTTATCCACAAGTACTCAATTGGTAGCTAGAAACTTAATTATGCAGTACCATCCTTTGGTGCATTAGTTTTGTTTTTTCTTTTGGTTCATACATATATATGAGTCTATCAATGAGATGAATAAATAAAAGCAAAAATGAAAGAAATAATTTGATATACAAATAATGTTTTGATGCAGCATATACACATGTTGGATGGAGTTGAATGAGTACTATACCTCGGGTGTGCTTCTTGGATAGTGGATGGAGCCAGAGATCAAAATTCTTCTCTGTCCATCAATTACAATGGCTTTGTGATCATAAGTCACTGAGGCTGTAATACCACAAACCCACAAACACAATAACAATATCAACCCAAGCATGTGAAAATCTTTTCTCATTGTTAAACTCTCCATCATAAAAACTCTTGAATAATTGAATAATGGTAGAGTTTTTTGTTGCCTTAACTTTTGTTTGATGGTTTGAGATTTATAAGAGAGAAAAAGTGAATGGAAAACGGCTTCTAGTTTTTGCTTGTGGACAGTTGTTACTTTAATGATTGTTTTGAGAGATGGAATGTTTTGTTACAAGGTGAGGTGTGTGGGTTTGATGGGTGGATTGAGGTGAATGGAATGGAAATGCAAGTGCATTTTATAGATTTTGAAAATGATGGGAAGAGAAGGGGGTATTATCATTATGTGACCCGTTTCTTTTCTATTTCATTTATATCATTCTTCACAATGCATTGCCCATTAAGGAAACTTTAGCTCTCTTTTTCTTTTGAAAGGGAAACTTCAGCTCTTAATTGAACCTTTTGCGACAAGTTTTTATCATTGTTTAGTGGTAATTAATCTCACCAAAAAACTTGTTAAACATATATATTAAGTGAGTTTTTTCCTCCCAACCTTCCACAGCCAAATGTTGAACTTCTACTACTTACTTTAGAGGTCCAAATCTCTTAACAATCTAGCCAACAATCTATTAGTAATTCTTAATTAGGTTTGTGCATGAATATTAAAGATCTTACACTGAATTTAGTGATGATGGATTTAGTGGAAAAAATGTTTTGTGAATAGTTGTTTTTGGCCGAAATTTAAGGTGGAAGTGACGATCTAAGCTGGAGGTGGTTTTTGGCCGAAATCTAAGGTGGAAGTGACTTACATGGATCATTTTTTTACATTTATTTTTAATTTTTTGAGACTGAATTAATTTTTATTTTAGAGCGGATCAAAAGCTCAATCCATTATAAACATAAAGGTCCAATCGACTAGGAATCCGTCACTCCAAAAGGCCTGCAATGTTGAATTTCTAGAGCTTCTCTTATCATAAGGATCGGAGGAAGTACTCCCTAACTTCGACGGTTTATAAATGCATTAGAAGGGCAGCGGATCTGAAGTGAGATCAACCTAGAGCATTCTCCATGGATCCTTCCTTTCACTATAAATAGATGGTACAAACACGTAATAGATAATGGTACACCTTTTTTATTCCTAAAACCTTAGCTCCTTCTCAATTAAACGCCTCGTTTGATTTGGAGTGCTTACAAATACATGTCACTCCCACATCTGTGGAGATAAAGGGTTATCCTATTTGCTCAAATAGTCAAGTCCAGTCATCCTTCTCAATTCACTTCGAATCATGAATGATAGACGGTTAAACAACATGTTTAAATTAAAGGTGTAAAATTAACACTAAGTAAGAATTGTAAAAAAAGAAAAAGAAGATAGTATGTACTTAATTTTTCAAAAACAATTACTCAAGTTATGTTCATTACAATTATTATTTTTTGGTATAATGCTTTGCTAATACTTCGTCAAAAGTTTACTAAGCCCTGTTATAAAGAAGAAAAAAAGTTTACTAAGTCCTAAAAAAAAAAAATAGAACGCTTCATCGAATAGCGATCTTTCAACGCACGCGTTTAAAGAGAGCTCTCGCACGTGCTTGCAGTTAACCAAGTAACACGTGTCAACCCCACACCACAAAACTTAGATACACATGTAAAAATGTTATCTCCCTCTCTCCAATATATATATTCTCCATTTGCACCCACCTTCCATCTCCAAAACCTTACTCCGAACCTCCAACTCGAATCTAATTCCTAACCTAACATAAACACCGTTACAATTATGGGAACGGAAAGTTACACTTACATGGGACGGAGTTTTAACGAATTCACCATCAACGATGATTCTACTTCTTCAGCTTTCAGCGACTGTAACAGTGACAGATCCGGCGAATTCGCCACCACTTCTTCTCAATCCAGACGACTCCTTATTTCCTGTGCTTCCGAAAATTCAGATGATCTTATCCGTCAACTTGTTTCCGATCTTCATTCCGATTCAATCGAAGAACAAAAACAAGCCGCCATGGAAATTCGGTTACTCGCCAAAAATAAACCGGAAAATCGAATCAGAATCGCTAAAGCTGGCGCAATTAAACCTTTAATTTCACTCGTTTCTTCACAAGACCTTCAACTTCAAGAATATGGTGTAACTGCGATTTTGAATCTCTCTTTATGTGACGAGAATAAAGAGTTAATAGCTTCTTCAGGAGCGATTAAGCCACTAGTTAGAGCGTTAAACTCAGGAACTTCAACTGCGAAAGAGAACGCAGCGTGTGCGTTGCTTCGTTTATCTCAAGTCGAAGAGAACAAATCAGCTATTGGAAGATCTGGTGCCATTCCGTTATTAGTGAACCTTCTAGGAAGCGGAGGAATCCGCGGCAAGAAAGACGCGTCGACGGCGCTGTACACACTGTGTACAGTGAAGGAGAATAAGATGAGAGCGGTGAAAGCGGGGATTATGAAGGTTTTGGTTGAATTAATGGCGGATTTTGAATCGAATATGGTGGATAAATCAGCGTATGTTGTTAGTGTATTGGTGTCGGTGCCGGAAGCAAAGACGGCGCTGGTGGATGAAGGTGGCGTTCCGGTGTTGGTGGAAATAGTTGAAGTTGGATCGCAGAGACAGAAAGAAATCGCGGCGGTTATTCTGTTACAGCTTTGTGAAGATAACGTGGCTTATCGATCCATGGTGGCTCGCGAAGGTGCGATTCCACCTTTGGTTGCTTTGACTCAATCGGGCACCAATCGCGCAAAACAAAAGGTAATTTTCCATTTTTGTTTTTTTTTATTCAATTATTAATTAAATAATATTATTGAGCTTGAATTCAACACTTGCTACACCTAGTTGCAGTAGCTGACGTGGCATGGTGTGGTTTATTGCTTTGGTGGAAGAACATGTAATGCCACGTCAGTGTTCTTGCTGAATCGACCTCCACCCACCGCAAATTTTGCTTTGTGTCTAAATAAACCTGCTCCCATTGAGCATATTGAATCGTACACTTTTTTGTATCATCCGTTTAATCTGGTTTAGAGTCAATTCTGAAATCAAGTAGTTTCATTTCTCTTGATCATAGTTGTTGGCATCGAATTGTAGTACTCTCTATCAAATTCAGTGTCATTCACTACTGAACCAACTAACGATTTGTTACTTATTTTGTTATGGACAATTTTTGAATACTTTTGTTCTATAAACCTGAGACTGAGAGGCAAACGTATAGTATTCATTTAATTTAATTGATAAGAAGTTAATTCATATTTACTACATATGTTTAATTTGTGCGTTATTAAAAATAACGGTTTTGTTAATAGAAAATCTCTAAATACATTTGATCTATAAATCTTGAGTTATGTTGTGGTTAATGGTGATGATCCGGATCCAATTTACCTAAATTTTTTATTACATAAAAAAATTGCATCCATTTCGTTCATACGACAAACCTGCATTATTATCATGTACTATATCTTTGGTGAAATCTTGAATATTCTTCTTGATTGGGTTTAGCATTATTTTAGAAAAGTTATGTCGTGGAAGCCTATCATGCGGCTTGTGTTGTGTCTTTTTTCTATAGAAGTGCCACATGTTTGGACAATAATTGAATGTTTGGACCATAATTTTTGTTAGCATTTTCCTTGGATTATTTATATATTATTTAATAATAATGTTTTTTTGGTGGGTTCAGGCTGAGAAACTAATTGAGCTTCTGAGGCAACCAAGATCTACACGTACTACATCAGAAATTACACATGAACCCTAGTAATTATGGTGCTAGATGACAATCCCGCACGTGTGTGTTTATTTAGGTGTGTAAACATCTCGGTCAAAAACACAATGAATTGGTTCTCCAAGAGAGACAGAAAGAGAGGGATCAAGTTTGTAAATATCTTCTTAACGGAGAAGCTTTGTAAAGTTTGTGGTGTAAATCATACGAGTTTGAGAGTTTGGTTTGCTTTTTTGGCCTTTAAAGAATAAATAATGCTACTTTATATCCGCAAAAAAGAAAAGAATAAAATGCTATTGGCCTCTTTTTTTTCTTTTTTTATTATACTTTTTTGATAATATTTCCTTTTCATTTTATGAACTATGCAAATTTTATGAACAGTGACTGTGATGATGGATGATATCTTTTTTGGTCCCTTATGCTATGAATGTTCTTATCACCTTATAAATGTGGTCCTAACATGACCCAAAATATGTGGTGCTTACTTTATGGGTCTTAAATTTAGAAAATTAACAAGATAATAAAGGGCAGCACTAAAACATATATATGATTTTAAATTGCCATCGTGGATAACATTATAACTAGTGAAAATTTTACATGTAAATGTAGTCCCACTCTCATGTAAGGCACAAACGTAACTATGATTGTTGCCGCAATTAAAATAGTGTGCTGCAATTTAAAATTGTGCTTTTTAAGCTTACGACAATATATGGAACAAATTATTTTTTATTTTGTAGTTCTTGATTAGGTAAGATGGGAATTGGCCATTGGGAGCTACCATAAAGCAGAGAAGATATTAGATATCTCTATATATTGGAGACGAATCACTAGTAGATATTTGTTTAAAAATAAATAAAAAATTAAATGGATGAAAATGAAATTGAAGGATATTTTAGAGATACATAAAAAATGAGTGAAGTAGAGAGAAAATGATTGTTTTGAAAGGTGCGGTGTCCATAGTCCACATGAATGGCGTGAATGAGGACAATGAGAAAGACAACAAGAATTGAAAAGGAAAGTGGGTTAGGAGTTAAAGACTTTAAGAGCACACATCGTAGGCAGCTTTGTTTTGTATGATTCATATTTATACTATGCTCTCTGTCCTATTCGAATTATCTACAAACTTTAGAAAATAAAAAGTTAGAGAAATAAATATAAATACATTAAAATACTATACTGTTCCGATTCCACCTTAAGTCGACATCTCCGAGAGATTGTCTGCTTTGGGATTAACCTACGGTTTTGTCCTTTGTAAAAAAAACGTCTCGATGGTTTGAAATGTGTGAATGTTGTATATAAATTAACCTTAACCTCGATTACCAAACGATATAAAACTATTTTGGTATATACGGAACATATACCTTTAAATGTAAACGGAAGTATCTTGTAAATTTCACTCTAATTAAGAACTATTAATAGTATAGTTAGCGTGTCCATTTTATATGAGTTCAGATATGCTCCATTTATATATTCTCCATTACCTTTCCAGTACCTTTATAGATGTTTGTCATGTGGCAAAAAAGAATCTAATGGTCCAGATTATTTGTTTAATAATAATAATAAAAATAAAATAAAAGAAACAACTTTCTCTCTTCTTCCCTGCTACAGCTCTACTCTTTCTGTCACTGCAACTCCGCCGTACCGGTACTGTAACCTTCATCACACCAATCAGCACCACCACTCACTCACTCACTCATAACCTTCATATCGCCAAATAAAAAACAAATACAAGCAAAAAAACAGCAAACAACAAAACGAAAGCCTTCTCCAACATACACAAAAGCCCCTTAACTAATTCTTTAACCGATAGTACACTTATAGCCACATATCAATGAGCAACAACAATATACACTTAGAAGACAAGCGCAAAACTGTGAGGGAACAAAGTTACAAAAAATTATAATTTCTTCAAACATAGAAACTCAAAATTGATTACAATCTAGCCACCCATCCCTAAAATTACATCCTAAAATTGATTACAACAAACAATCTTCAATTTCAATCAAGTGAGCAAGTGAGCAAGTGTGTTGGTACTGATAATGAGATGGGACGGCGACGGTGACGGCGTTGGGACGGAGAGAGATTTGACGGCGGCAGTTGTGAGGAAGAAGATGAACAGTGGAAAAGGAAGTTTACACAGTTTATGGTTTTTATTATTTTTTTATTTTCTTTTTCTTTTCATTACATTTTAAATTTGGACCATTGATTAGATTTTATCTACGTGTCACAAGCTGGGAAAGGTACTGGAAAGGCAATGGAGGATATATAAATGGAGCATATCTGAACTCATTTTATACAGATGTAAATAAATATCATTTGAATATGTATATAATTAATCTTGATTTTTTTGTATTTCAAAGATATTTAATACTATTAATTAGGAGTTTATTTGAAAAATAAAAACGTAAAAATATGCTAGTTGTAAAAAATACAGTTTATACTTAAGAGTTTATTGTGCAGGGGTTGTCTAGCTACAAAACCGCTCCACAACATAGTCAGTCAATGCCACATTCGAGGTTTAGATTGGTTTTGCTGAGTATAGTAAACATGCCTGAGTCCATAGGTTTTTTTTTTTTTTTTGCTAATGTCAAGTTTCGAACCAAGTACCTTTAAGTTGCAAAGTGACTCCTCAACTAAGAGACTACCCGAAAAACAGACCGAGTCCATAGGTTTAGATTGAGTGACAGTTTGTATTTTGTTGGCATTTCTTGTGTTTCTTTATTAATATGTTTTATTTAGTTCAAAGTTGTAGCAAGAGTTAATTTGGATCTTTCGTCCTTTTATTAGTGTCTTATGCTAGCACCACAAGAGGAATATGCATCATAGTGACATAAGGTGCAAAATGAATTTCCATTTTTTTAGAGTAAATGAACATGTTGGTCTATGAAATTGTAAAAGTTCAATCAATTTAATCTATTAAATTTGGAAAATGATAAACATGAAATTAGAGAACATTATTAAATTTAATCTTTTTTTAAAAAAATTAGCATCACAATTTTAAATGTGTTATGTATGTTTTCAAGTAGTAAGAGAGACTATTCAAAGATAATGTATAAATTAGGCTATAAATTATTCATTGACTTTGATAGATGCTTCTCAAATAGCTATTTTTATTTTTAGTGAAACTCTCATAGATATTTTAGTATGGAGATTAAATTAATCCACATTCTTTAATCTAAGAGTTAAGACAAATTGCTATTTGATTTCTTTACATAAAATTAACTACTATTGGATTCGAAATTTCAACAGTAAAATGTTTATTTATTCCATTTCTTTATGATACATTCAGGCGTTTTCTAGTACTATACTGTATACTACTATATAAATTTGAAAAAGCTAATTCCATATCACTGTTTTTTAATAATACTTTGCTCTTGAAAAAGTAAGGGTTAGTTGTTCGGTCGCATCGATAATGATAGATAAACGGTTACAAATATGAACTATATGTATTGACCATTCTAAAACTAAAAGAAAAGTCCAAGTCTCCCTCTAGTACTTAATATAAGAAAAAATTATTTTTTAGATATATTGAAAAATAAATGTATCTAGTCTATAATATATAGTCTAAATACATCAATTTTTCAATGTATCTACAAAGTAAATTTCTTCTTATATTAAGGACCGGAGGGAGTAATATATAGTATTGCAATTTACTTTTTTTACCAAGCAGCAATTATTTTTTTTTATTTAGTACAAATTTATTCCTTGGACTTTCAAATATATATTTTTATAATAGATGAAATGACAAATGTATATAAGTTCACACAAGTGAGAATCCACTTGGAGTTGGTCTAGGGGTGTTGGCTTGAGTCCTTGGAGTATGCCACTACAAGAAAACATGCATTTACTGAGGGCCAAAGGCCCTCAGTAATGCACAAATTTCGTCTAAAATGCATGCATTACTGACGGCCTTGGGCCCTCTGTAATTAGCTCGCTAGTAATGGTTACTGACGGCCCAGGACCGTCAATAACGTTACTGACGGCCTGGAGCCGTCAATAATACACACCGGTCAATTCAAAAGGCCACGCATTTGTGACGGCCTGGAGCCGTCAGTATGGCATGTTCTTTTCACACATTGTGACGGCCTGGAGCCGTCAGTAATGTTGAACGATTTAAAAAAAAATTAATAATTTAATTATTTAAAAATCAGTATTTGATTTTTAAATAATTAAATTATTAATTTTTTTTTAAAAAAATTAATATTAATTTTTTAAAACAAAAAATATACTGCATAATAAATAATTAAAAAATATTAAAATTAAAATTTAATAAAAAGCATAATAAAAATACTTAACATAAGCATAATTAAATATAATGATAATATTGTCATTACAAAAAGAAAACAATTAAACAAATAATAATCAACAACAGATTATTAAAATTACACATCAACGTTGGTCAGGCGGCTGATATAGTGGTCGCTTCCCCTTGCCAGTGTCTGTTGGCTGACGCGACCTTCCTCGGCCTCGGCCTCTACCTCCCTCGTGTATTATGACTCCGGGGAGTGACGTTCGCGAAGGAGGTCGTGCCACAGGCCTATGAACGAAGTTAATTGGGGCTTGATTTGGGAAGAAGTTGCCTTGGGGTTGATTTGGGTTTTCATGTGGGATTATGAAGTCTTGTTGTGGATTTAATGATCTCTGGTATTCGGTGAAAGCAGTTTGTTGATTATTTCTACCGCTTCCGCCACTACTGCTTCCACTTGTTTGCCCAGTAGGATCAAAAAATTGTAAATGAACTGGTTCATTAAGCATCTGACTCATATCCTCTATGCTCATACTCAGTACTGGATCACCCTCTCGGTACTCCGGCAGCTGATTCAAATTAACCATGCTACTCAAATCCGGTCGATATTCTTGTTCACCGGCATTTTGATTTTGTCGTGCCGAAGCCTGAGATGATGATCCAACCCCCCCCCCCCCCCCGCCCCCGCCGGCGCCCTCTGCTGCGCAAAGAATTCCTGCAATACATGTTGGACCCGTAGGTCCACCCGGTCATCAAATGATGCTTCGAACTCATCGCGGAATTCTTCTCTATACGTGGCCCTCATTCGCGCTTCATACTCATCATCGGTTTCCTCTCTTTGAGTTGGACGAGAGCGTCCTGTACTCGATGAAGATGAAGATGTGTAAGTGACATCTCTCAAACCAGTTGGGTCACTTGCATATAGAGAAGATGTACACCCAGCAGCGAATTTGCGACCTCGAGTCGCACCACCAGCATTCTTAACAAAAGCCAACGACATCTTGTTTCGACGAACATCCTCATTATCTCGCCTATGAGGTGGTAGTCGTAGTTGGCTTGCATTATATTCTTCAACCCAAATTTGCGTCAACCTCTACAATAAATTAAAAAAAAATTATAATTAATTAATTATAATGTTTAGATATAATTATATAATGTTTAAAAAATAATGTTATACGAAATAAATAATAAATAATATATATAATTAAATACTTACCGACACTTCTTGCGCCCTTGCCCCCGTCCACTGACCGGAATCTGCATACCGGTGCATCATGTCATTCATCTCCATAAAGGTGGGTGGACGACCAAATTGTTGGATGAACTCAAGACGAAGCGTTCCGGCAGATTTAGACCCTCCAGAGTGTACGCACGCACGATTGGCTTCATCAGTATTTCTGTTGGCTTTGTTCTTTATACACTTTGCAATATACTCTTCCTCTTCCCATCTGCGGCACAGCATAGGGTATGAATTGCCAGCGAGCCAAAGTGGTGGTTTTGAAGGATCCTTTTTAATCTTTTTCCGCGCTTCAAAAAGTAAGGTCGACAGACGCTTGGTGGCTTTTTTGTTGAATATACGCTCAATAGCCGCTGTGTGGTGATTCAGCCAAGTTACTTGCGACTACGAAAAATAAAGAAAAATTGTTAATAAATTAGTAAATATATGTTTAGTAACAAAATTGATTGGATAAAAAAGTAATTATAAATAAAAACGTACCCTGAAGCCATTCCAAAATTGTTGATATCCACGCTCATCTGCCCTGACCTCCGTCCAGTTGAGATATGGAGCCTGGAATTTGGATTTCAATGCATTATTGATTGCCTTATTCGCCGGATTTTGGGGTTGCAAACTGCACAATATATATATATATTAGTTAAGAATAATTATCATATATATCCAATTAATTTATTAAACACAAATTCTTAATAATAATTAACTTACTCTGTGGCGGTATATGGCATGATGATGGGTCTACCATGCCGGTCAATCAACAATTCATTTTGAGGAGCTAAAAGTGCAATATCGGGTATTTCCTCGTCCTCGTGGTCATCATCGTCGTCGTAGGAGTCGTACTCCTCTTCCACACCGTCTACGGTTCGAGACTTGGGCATACCCTCCAACCATCGATTCCGAACAACGCGGCGGGGTAAAGCACGTCTACGTGGAGCGCGTCCGCGTCCGACACCCGGTGCTGGTGGAATATCATCAATGTCATCATCGACATTGTCATCATCAAAATTTTCTTCATCTGGATTCATCTATAATAAAAAAAATATATGATAAATATATTTATATAATTAAGAAATACATGACAAATATATATATAATTAAGAAATACATGACAAATATATATATAATTAATTAAGAAATACATGACATATATTGTTTTATAATTCATCATCATTAAACGATAAACAAATGCAACCAAAAACAAATATTCAAGTACAACGATTAATATTATTACAACGCGGATAACTATATTATAAAATTAATTGTCATCCCAATCTCGACGTTAACATCAGCGTCATATTCATCATCAGCAGGGTCGTCGACATCATTTGGCACATAAATCGGCGTATTAAACCCAAGGGCATTAGTTATCATATTGTCCATCTCATTAAACGGATCATAATGCTGGTGATAATATTGGGGAACAACAACGGGCTGAAAAACACTGCTTGAAGCACGATTTTGATTCACGGGAACAGTCGTGGAACATCCTTCGCCATGACTTGACCAAACCCAATAATTAGGTTGGAATCCCTTTTTATATAAATGAGACCTAATTTCATCTTCGCTCTGTATTCTTGTACATCGACAAAGTACACACGGACATCTAATTCCCCCTTCACGTATCACAATGTCATTATATTTTACTGTATTGATAAACATTTCGACCCCTATTTTAAATTCCTCTTTAACCCGGCCCCTCTTTCCAGGATTATGTCTATCGTACATCCAATTACGATTGCTAAAATCCATATCTGTGTAGTTTAATTAATATATAATTAGATCGATATATGTATTAAATTTATTACTTTATTTTTCAAAAGTATTTTGGACATATATATATGTCTACTCAACAATAACATATAAACTTTTAACATTTTATTTTTAAAGTTTATGGTTTATTAAATCTAAAAAATACTAAGTTTTTTAGTTGACAAAACTACCGACTTTTTAACATATATATTATAATTTTTTAAAATATAATTGTTTTTCTTTTTTTAAATACATAGTAATAATAAAATGCTAGTAACTATTTCTAAGTGTACGGTAAAAATAAAACTATCACTAAATATTATAAATTAAAATTACATATATTACTTACTTGGGTGCCGGGTAGAGTCTTACTTGGCGCGCGCTCCTAACCACAAACTCCGCTCCTAACCCACGACCTCCGATGACCACGAGAATTTGCTAATAAAAATTGTAAATAACAAATTATTAGAACATATACATTTAAATAACAAAGTAAAAATTTTAACTTTAAAAGTAAAACACAAACACTTACCACTTTTTAGATGGAGATATGAAAATTACATCACTTTTTTAAAAATACACAAACTGTTAAAAAATTTCTTTTATAAATTTTTTTTAAAAAAATTTCGTTTTTTTAAAAAATAATATAAATATACTGTTTTTTTGAAAAAAAAAATACTTATTTAAAAAAAAATAATTCTGTTTTCGAAATAAACAAAATTAAATATATTTTTTTAATTTTTTTTACAAAAACAATAACTTTTATACATAGTGATAAGAAAATATTAGTAATAAATTACAAAGTATTAATTAATAACTATTACTAAGTATACGATAAAAAAAAACTATCACTATATAAATTAAAATTACGTTACTTACTTGGGTGCCGAGTAGATTCTTACTTGGCGCGCACCTAGCCCACGAACTCCGCTCCTCACGAGAATAAGACTTGCTATTAAAAATGGTAAAACACAAATATTAGAACATATACATTTAAATAACAAAACAAAAATTTTAAATTCGTAAAAGTAAAACACAAACACTTACCACTTTTTGTATGGAGATTAAGTTGAAAGTATGAAATTAGAGAAAATTTAAGAGAGAAGTTAGATAAAATTTGGAGAGAGAATGGAAATGAAAAAAATGAAGTGAAGGAGTAGTAATATATAGGAGTAGTCATAATTGACCGTTACAATTTAAAATTCAAAATCAAGCAATTACTGACGGCCATAAGCCGTCATAATTGTCCAACGGAAATGTGCTTACTGACGGCCTGGGACCGTCATAAATCACATGCGTTACTGACGGCCCAGGACCGTCATAAATGCTTAACGGCTAGTGCGATACTGACGGCCTGGGACCGTCTGAAATAGGCAGTGCAATACTGACGGCCCAGGACCGTCACTAATGCTTAATAGTTAATTTTTTAATTATTTCCGTTCTTCAAGACTACTTACTGACGGCCATAAGCCTTCAATATCCCACAAATGCATTACTGAGGGCTTTTAGCCCTCAATAAGTTTGGTCAGTAATATTATGTTTTCTTGTAGTGTGCTCCTCTCAAGGTCTCAGGTTCGATTTCCCCTGGTGGCAATTTCGGTGGGATAATTAAGTCCATACAGAGCAAAAAAAACTCTGGCTTTAAATGGAGCCCCCGCAAGTGAGCTGTGAGATTGGTCCCCTTGAATTAGTCGGTGCTAAGGTCGGTTACCAAGTTTTCAAAAAAAAAAAATAATCACACAAGTGAGAGAATTAGGGTTCGAACTCAATCATGACCTAGGAAGCACCGACACCTCTATGTTTAGGCGTGTCGCGATGTCCGACACTTGTATGACACTCGTCCGACACGTGTCGGATAGCTCATATCAGTGTCGGAAAAAATTCAATTTTTCCTTCAATTTGACACTCATTTGATCGGTGTTCGACACTTGTAAGACACTCATATGACACGTGTCCGACAATTGTCCCAAAAATAATTATTTTTTCTTTGCTTATACTCTCCTTATGCACATATCAGACATATCTACAAGAGTTAATGATGTGTAGAAACAAGAATATTGATCAATGAGGGATTGAAGACATTACATTTAGATTACGATATTTTTAGTTTTTCCGATCGTAGATGGATAAATAAAGGTAAAATACTATCATATCTTGTTTTAAATTTTTTTTAAAAAAAATAACTTGCTCAAATTAAATTTACATGTATATATTTTGATTCTCAATTATATGGTTTCATAAATATGTAGTTGTGTCGGTGTCTTATATTTTTTACATTAGTAATGTCGCGGTGTCCGTGACCGTGTCGTCTCGCGGTGTCCGTATCAGAATTCGTGCTTCATAGATCATGACGTTCGACCTAACAATTTTAAATTTTTTGCCAGTTAAGTAGAATCTCACGTTACATGCTTTAAGAGATTGCACTTTAGTAATTACATTTTGGCTCTAAGTGGTTCCAGCAAAAAAAGAGAACATCTGGCTTTATTGAAGAATTCCATGTTTCAAGATTAGTGGTTGATTATTATCAAGCGAAAACTGTGAATGCAATGATGAGCTTCTCGGAACGTATTATAATGAATATAGGATGGCAGCCTCCTGCAGGAAATTATGTGAAACGGATGGTGTGTGTAAGAAGAATAGTATTGCATGTTGTGGAGGTATTATTATAGAGTTACAGGATGGGAGGTTTGGCAAAGGGAGTGGGAATGTGTAGTGCCTTTGTGCGGAATTGCGGTGAGTCTAAAATGATAGTCACAGGATGTAAAAGCACATGCAGCAATTCAATTTCAAGCAGAATGATTATGTGTGGGGTTGTGGGTTATAATTAGTTTGGCAAGCAAAACAGTAATTAATATAAATTTCTTCCTTGTGTGCAACGTGTGGCAAGAGAACAGAAAAGCATGATAGTGTGTGAACTAAAGCATGCCACTTGCCCACTTGAGTGCTTTTGAAAATCTTAATTTGAAATTGAATCCTCGTTTTATTTTTAAAGCACATGATTTTTTTTTTTTTTTTTTTGATAAGCATTTAAAGCACATGATTTGATAGATGTTATGACTTTAAAGGACCATAATTAATTTTTAATTTTTTTTAGCTGAATATTTCTGTGTACAATTTTATAAATTAATTTTTCGAACTAGATATTACTAATTACTATAGTGAATGACAAAGTTCTCCCACATAAGAATTAGTGATTGTATTTTTAAGATTGAATTTGAACTCAAAATCTCTAGTTATGTAAAGAGATTACTATCATCTCATCAAAGTGTTCTTGAATTGTTAAAATTATTAAATATATTTCTTTTCCTTCTTTTTTGAATTTTTGTTCCTTTTACAATAAAGGGTAAAGAAATTAGTATAATACTTATACAAAACCGGAAGAAAAAAAAAAACATGTTGGGCTGAGTTTGCAACTTTACTTGGTCCAAATGTTTGCAAATTGCGGATATAATGGACCGAGCCCGATAACTTATCTATCTATAAACATATTTGACTAAAATAATCAACTCTACTCTACCGTTAGTCAAAGCATGAACAAATCAAATACCGTGTTTTCCCTATAGAATTTAATTAGATGATTTAGATTTAGTCACTGGTTTGTAAAAATTCTAAGTGTTGTTTACTGCTGTAAAAAAATGGTTGGGACTTAAGGGAGTCTAAAAGCACGAGAGTGAATTATCATCTTGAACTCTTTTGCCTCTAGTACTAGAAAGTCAAAAGTGTCGAATGCAAACTGTATAAAAACGTAACGATTGTCAAATAGCTTATAAAAACAGAATAGCTCACAAATACTCACTCATATCAATCATCATCTACTTTGCTGTGTTAATTAACTCCTAAAATCTCTTCATAGTCCATATGCATAGTAGTCGTTTTCTAGTGCATAATATTTTTTTCTTTAGTAGAAGAAACAATGCATACTTTTTAAACTTGTTTTCATTTTCTAATAAAAAAATATTTGCATGGGGAGACAAGATTACAACACCCTTAATAGTTTTAAAATTGAATGACCAGAAAAGGTCCAATAATATCGATCACATGGGTTTTAGTTGACAAACCCAACATCACATTATAGGCCTCTTTTACATATTTAAGTTTATTTGATGTTTTCTCTTCCCACCCTCGTGAATCTTTTATCCCTCTTGAATTTTTAATTTTGCCCCTGAAAAAATTTCGGTTCGTAAAAACCGAAGTTTTTTTTTGCCATGAAAACAAATTTCGGTTTCTAAAAACTGAAATTTACTCTGAATTTGCACTAGTAAAAATTCAGTTTCTGCGAACCGAATTTTTCTACAAGGGCAAAATTGAAATATTGGGGGTATAAAAGATTCATGGGAGGTGGGGAGAGAAAACATCAGTTTATTTAGAAACAAACTGGTCGAGTGTCAACTTAGATATATATTAATAAAAAGCCTAACTTGGGATTTAAATAATTAAATGAACCTGGCTCATTTAAAAAAGACTAATGGGAAGTGATATTAAAAAGTAATACTAATACCAATGGATAAAATACTAACGTTTAATTAATTAGTTCTGTCATAAAAATGTTTAATTAGGGAAACCAGAATTTATTCAAAGATCAACTGTCTAAAATCAGATTCACAAGCACGACAATCATTCGATACCCACCTAAAAAAGGGATTAAATGTCTTTAACAAGTATACTGTAAATAGAAGTACTTGTTAAAGACATTTTGTAGATTACAGCTTAAGGAATTTCAATTCAAAATGAACTAGATTCTGTATATTTGCATTAGCTGGTGTCTGACCAAAATTATTCATGGTTTTATCTTTGACCCTCTTGCATTACTACATAAGGAAAATGCTTGTTGGTGCCAACACACACAAATATAGACAAAATGACTTATATTACTAATACTAATAGTACTATATTATTGGTTTTGGACTAGTCAAAAATCCACCCCACCTTCGACTTGAACTCCATTGTAAAAAAAACTCAATCCAATAAACTCCACAATCGACCTCAGATCTCTTCTCTGAGTCGTAATGCTTTAACAGTCACCAAATCGAAACATTGATGAGACACCGTTTGTAATGGCCTACTACAATCATCAACAGCTTCTCCATTTATAAAAGCAATCATTCACTACAATGCAAAGTACGCAATTTCAATCCTATAAAATATCTCACTATTTGATCTCTTACTGATTTAAGCATCAAAGTGTTTATATGTTCCACCCTCCAAATTCATCTCGAGGAATGTTGTTCAAGCTCGTCCGTTTATTTTCGATCACGTAAGATCATCACTACTTTTATTTTTTCTCACCCATGTATTTTATTTCATTCTTTGATTTCCTTGTCATCGATCTATGTTGGTTAATGAGTCATGTCAAATAGCATTTGCTCCTATACAAGAGTGACTTTAATTTTGAATATTTTTTATTATTATTCGATAGACACAAACCTTAATATAATATGCAAGATGTGGTCCCTAATTTTTTATCTGTGTTATTTTTTACACATAATTTCTAGAGAGCTGTTATTTTAACATAAAAATGACTCGACAAAGTATGGACATTGTCAAATCAACCAAAAATGACACGTTGGGTGCAACACGAGACTACCCTCAATGTGCCTCCTTTTATATATGTTTGATAAGCCATATTTAGATTTGTAGAAAAATTGCACTTTATTTCATGTATGTTTAAGTTTTTGAAAGTGCTTAAAAGTTGACCTAACGAAATTTGTTATGCTTGTTATAGACATTAAAATTGTTAGAATCAGAGATACACAAATAAGAAAAGAGAAAGACGGCTAGAGTTTCAATAGAATATCGTTGTATTAGCTTAACATTACAAAAAAGTTACTAAAAAATATATAATAAAACCTAATGGACTCTAAACTAACAGACCCAATAATATAAACTATTATTTTATTATCTAACAAAAACAAGCCTAACCACAAAAAGAATCGTAATTTATATCAAAATTTGTATATGAAAAATCAATTTCTATTAACTTTTTTTTGGATAAGTCAAACATTTGAGTATGAAATTTGTACAGGAGTTTGAACAGGGCCAAAGCCCATATATAAGTGGACCATTCATATTGTGGATTTTTGCATGAAAAAGCAACAAGGCATACACAACACAAGGTCGCATCAAATAATTGATAATCATCATCACTGGATAAAATTTTAAAACACAAAGAATAAACCAGTAGAAATAACTAACAAGAGACCTTTATAACTACTAATTAATCACGATGATTATACTATATAATAAAAGAAACAAGACATTTCTTTTTCTTTTTTTTTTCTTTTTCTTTGTTTCCTTTTACAATTACTACAAATTAAAAGAGAAAAACCTAAAAATGGCCACACATCACATGACATCACGTGCAGATTCTTATCCTAAATTAAAAATCTCATGAACTCTATGACCCAAAACCCACACATTATTCGACACGTGTCCCTTTCTAGAGATTAGACCAGTACTATTGGTCAGCTTACTATATTTAACAACCCAAATTCACGCGCCCAACACAATCTTAAACCCCACGCGTTACTGCGAAAGTGCTATCTCTAACTGATGAGCCAAGTAAGAAGGAGCACTCAAATGAGGAAGATGCCCCTCCGTGTCCAGCCACTGAATCGTACTCTTCCCGCCAAGATGCTCCTTCATGTACGTCGCCACCGCCGCTGGAACCGACATGTCCCTCGCCGTTTGCATAATACAACAAGGTACTTTAACCAATCCTAAAATCCCTCTCAGATCACTGTTGAAAACTGTTCTTGAAACAAAAAGTGTTATGTCTGGTCTCATGTTGAATAGAGTTCTAGAAAATTCTCTAACCGCCGCCGGAACATCCGCGCCAACCGCCAACGGCGCAAAACCGTTCACCCACGCTTCATAGTTTGCTTCCATTGCAGAAAATACATGCTCAATTTCTCCTTGCTCAAATCCTCCATGGTAATTTTCTCCATCATTCAAGAATCTGAACAAAAAATCAACACATAGAATACTAAATTTTCTTCATGTACAAACGAATCGAAACAACAAGAGATAACACTACAAGAAATTTGATTTTTAACGGTATTTTTTTTTGTTAGAAGTCGTTGGAAAGCACTTGTAACAAAAACAATAACCGCCAAAAATCAAATTTCTTGCGGTGCAAATCAATAATAAAACGAATCGAAGCCAGAAGAGTCAGCTGAGTAGTGACTAAACTAACTCGTTTTCATTTTGTTACAAATGAGTTCAAATTAGTTATAACTAACTAACTAACTGATTCTGTTACAAATTAGTTATAACTAACAATATTGTTTTTTTTTTGTTTTTTTTTTTTTGATAAGCATAACTAACAATATTGTGATGTTACCTTGGGGAAGCACCGATGAGGATGAGTTTAGAGAAGAGTTCAGGGCGGCGAATGGAAGCTAACATTCCTATCATGGCGGAGATGGAGTGACCAACATAAGCACAGCGAGTGACGTGGAGGGAGTCAAGGATGTTAAGGAGGTCATCGACGTAAGCGTCGAGAGCAGTGTAGCGACGGTAATCGAAGTAATCGGGGTTGACGCTACCGGCACAAACAAGGTCATAGAGAATGACTTTGTAGTTACGGGTGAAGTAAGGGAGCACGCGCTGCCACGCAGATTGGTCGGTGCCGAAGCCATGAGCGAAAACGAGGTATTTGTCGCCGGAGCCTTCAACACGGACATTGAGTGCATCGAGGATGGAAGTACTGCCCATGTTTTTGGACAGTTGGTCAACAAAGGCTTGGTGTGGCAGTGGATTGGAACAATAGATTTATGTTTTGGATATGGGTTTTATTTTTGGCGTTTGTCTTTTGGGAATTTTGGATATGAGCCAAAGCAATATTCTATTCTTATTTTCTATCTCATGGAGCCTTTCCTTTAGTTGAGTGGTATTTATAGGGTTAGAATATTCCATCTGGCAAAACAAATTGATAGTTTTATTTAAAATGAGATAAATATATAGTTTTGGATGGGCAATGTAATGAGTCCGATTCAGCATCGAGATCGATGCGTTGGTTCAAAATTATGTGATTCCGTTCGATGGTCACAGAAGTTATTTCATCATTATTCCAATATTTATTAATGGCGAGAACACCATATTCGTCTTCACATTTATGATCCTAGCTCTGCACTGAGAATTATATATCATTCTCATGCAAAAGGATTCTCACTCTAAAATCCTAACCTCATGCATATTGTTTCAGATTGGGTCATGGTTGATTCAAACTTGAAATCCATACCTTAGGTCCAATTCTATGCATGGAACATTCTGGAAGGTCATTTCGGCTGAATGAATGTTCTCAATAAGGGATTTGACTTCTCTCCAACTTTTTATGTTCATCATTCTCTATTTTTTTCTAATCCAGTGGTTGATTTGAACCACAAAGAAAATAAGAAGAGAAAAAAAAAGTGTTGGATGAATGATCAATATTATAACAGTATAAAAAATATTAGAGAAACTGCTAGAGTTGATCCAAAACACTCAATAATACGTTGGTTTATGGTTCATAATAAGATCCACGTATCTATAATGTCCCCAACAAGCTTTCGAAAATTCGGACCATTTTATTACCTCAGACTTTGTTTAATTTCTTATTAACTTGAATATCGAAATAGGTATGACTTCTCACTATAGATGTTAAGTTGTCATCCTCCACCACATCATCTTCGTCCCCCATTCGAGATCCACACCTTAGATCACGGGAAGGAATTCTCTCCCGTACTGAAAAATATCCAATGAAATCTCCTCCTTTGATTGATTTTTTAATAATTAAAATTTTGTGGGCCAAAGAAATAAATGGGTATGATTGCACAGGAAGAAAATGCGAGTGACCGAAGACAACCTCCACCCCTCAGATCACATATTTTATGGTAGGAGCAGTGGCCTAATGGTGCAATAACCTTACTCTCCAATTAGTCAAAACAAAAGTATCATATCAATTAAAACACCAAAGAGAAACTCCTAATCCATTAACAATTTGTTCTGTTCTAAAAGGATAAGTGGATCCCAGATTGGGTCCTTTAATTGACCACATGACAGGTAATATCCCTATAGTCGTAAAATTTTTGCTCTTAATCACAAATTTCAAACCTTTTTAAACAATTATTTTTAAATTTACAAGGACTAAACTCAAATAAAAAACTTACACTAAAATCATCTTTAAATTAACAAAGAACAACAGTAATTTACTTTTTAACTCTCTAACTTAAACAATTTCATATGAGCGTATATGTTTGAAGTGATAAAGATGAGTTAATTATTTAACACAAAGAAATATAGTTAAGGGATATGATATAAAAAAGAGTAAATATGAGTTAATTTATAAAATTATCATTCATAAAAAAAAAGTTGTAACATCAAAAGAATTTGTCAAAAAAATTATAAATTTAAATAATTGAAAAAAGATAACAGTAAAGACTTGATAGAAAAAGATGCATTTGATCCCATAATTATAAATCAGTTGATATCAACATTGCATTTTATATGCAGAGGTCGGAGTTCAAATCCCAAAAAAACATATTTTGTTCTAACATTCGTAATGCTGACGGGTAAATGTGGACCCTAATTGGAGAGTCACATGAGTAGATATCACACTATGGAGTGTGACTGTTGAAGCACTTTGTACACAAACACAACGTGATGCTGATGATGACGACCAAAGAATGACAATAGATTGTTGTACATGCATCTAAGTTCAAAGGCTCTGGAAAAAACGAGTACAATTGCTTTACTTTTAATGGTAAACGAGTACAAGTGCTAGCTAGCTATAATTTTCACCATGTATCCTAAGTCAAAGCAACAATTGCTATCATTTGCTGTAGTTTGGTGTAGACGTGACAGAGATGGAATCTCTGCATGCATTGCTGTAGGATTAGAAATTAGAACTACAAAGAAAGATATACACATAGTGGAATCTGATTCATTGGGAAGTAACCCTTCAAAGTTCAAACCCCTCTCTACACTTCAATCACCTAGCTTCAAAAAGAATAAAGGATATATATGTACTTTGATAATCTATTTTGTTAAAATTAAAGTCTTAGTATTTTTAGCTTTAAATTTTAGTTTTTGATCTCTATTTCACAATTTTTAGGATTTTTCTCCTCACTAAATTTTGGAAGTTTTTATTGCTAAGATAATTTACAATGAAGTGAAAGTGATTGTGTGTTGAGATCAATGTAGTCAGGTTCGCGCACCGGGTCGTAGGATCGTACGATCCTACGTGCTCATGAAGGCTAAACGAGCTAAGAACCCATGGAGGTTCGTTTTTGGGGCTTTTTGAAGTCAGGTTCGCGCATTTTTGTGGTGGTGCGTAAAGCAGATACCAGGTTCGTAAAAAAAAAATGATTTGGGTTTAAAATTGGTTGGGCCTTGCAGTCAAACCGGGTCGGGTCAAGACACAGAGTACAAAACACGCTTCTTTTTTCTCAGAAACCCTAAGAAAAATACGCAGAGAAGAAAGAAACGCCGTCATGTGTATTCTCAATTCTTCAATCGTGATTCAGCCTTGCTTCCTTCATAACATCTCGTTCCTTTCCTTTTGTTTCCTTTTGTTTCCTCTGTTTCAAACCTAACATCTTGTTCCTTTCCTTCACTTTCGTTTCATCTCACCTCTCTGTTTCAAACCATCTCTCTGTTTTCATCTCATCCATCTCTCTGTTTTCATCTATCTCATCTCTCTGTTTCAAACCATCTCTCTGTTTTCATCTCATCCATCTCTCTATTTTCATCTATCTCATTTTTTCCTTTATCCTGTCTGTGTTTAATTGTGAATGATGCATAGGCCGTTGGTTACTTATTTTATTAACTTAGTACTTGGTTGGTTATGAAGTTATGAACAATTGGAATGATATATATATGAAATATTAATTAAGTTTATTGTGTTCATGTATTATTATTATTATTATTATTATTATTTTGTGGTTCTGTGTATATGTATATATGTGAAGTTACCATTTTACCCTTAAGTAGGTTCTTACGAATCGAGCTACGATCCCGACCTTACGACCCTCCACCAGCCTCCCGATCCTACGTAGGATCGCGAACCTGACTACATTGGTTGAGATTGATCATAGAGTTGTCATTTAATTTTAGAATAATGATGAAGAGACTTCATTGTTATAATATATATATGTCATTAACAATAATATCACATAAACAAAAATATGTATTTTACCGATCGTTAGTTGGTCCAGTGGTAAATCCACTTTCGTGAATCCGCTTTCACTATGAGTTCTCTATCTTTTCATCAGGGGCAGCCCAGGCCCATGTGCGACATGAGCCGTGGCACAAGGTCTCTTAAAAATGAGGGTCACAAAAAAACATTATAGGGTAGTAGTATTAGTAAGTTAGGGGTGTAAAAATTAATTATTTATGTTAGAACATGTTGTAAGGTCCAACCCGTTTTTCTAACGGAAAAAAAAGTAGTAGAGAAGAGAAGCCTATGTTGCGTATCCGTAATGTACCGGTACGATCAAAACAAGAAACTAACTCCTCCTTTTATTCTCAAAAACTCCATTAATTCACCACCATCAGGTGTCGACATGCCACCATCACCGGCGGCGTTAACCTACTCCTCTTTGGCTCCTTCTATTCTCAAAAACTCCATTAAAGTTGAAACAAATGTAAAAACTAAAATTTTACAAGTTAGGGTTTCTAAAATTCCATTATGTTACTTACAATTTAAATCGATGATGATTTTTTATAAAAAAAAAAATTAAGATTTTTTTTATTAAAGGCTCACTTTCATATTTTGTACAGAGCTCCAAAAACTCGAAGATGTCATTGCTTATCATTTATCTTTTTCAAATAAAATCTAAGTTCTATTCATAGCAGCACTAGTACTCTTTGTAGCATAATCATTTCTTTCTTGTTTCCGTAGAATACATTAGGGGTGATCGCGCTGCGGTTTGGTTCGGTTTTGAGCATAAAAGTCATCCTAACCGCGAGATAAAAATGCATGCGGTTCGGTTTGGTTCGGTTGATTTTTAAAAAGTCATCCAAACCAAACCAATGCGGTTTGGATCGGTTCGGTTGGTGCGGTTTAAAACATAACGATTGTACCGAACAATTTTAAGCATAAAAAAAAAATAAAAAATTGAAGTTTCAAAATAACATTGTAGTACCAACAAAAATTATTTATCCAAAATAACATTATAGTAACTTACAATTTTAAATATATAAAAAAATTGAATTTTCAAAATAACATCACGGTACCGATAAAATTTGTTTATTTAAAATAACATTACAACACCAAAATAAAACTTCAGTACAAAAAATAAAAACAACTTGAAGTTCGATTAATTTGGTCGACTGACTTGGTAATTGGGCATGTATATTGAAATATAAATATATTTTCTTTTACGATATTGGAATATAAATATATATATAATAGTAACTTAATGCGGTTTTTGCGGTTATCCGCGGTTTTTGCGGTTTTTGCGGTTTGCGGTTTGCGATTTTGCGGTTTGCGGTTCAGTAAGAAAGCCATCCAAATACATCCAAACCAAATGCGGTTTTTGCGGTTTTCGGTTTGGTTTGGTTCGATTTGCGATTTTACTTTTGGATTGGTTCAGATACGATCACCCCTAGAATACATATTAGTACTTCTTTGTATTGAAGTAAAAAATTAAAATGAATCGAATATAGTACTCATTATAGCATGTCCATTTCTTTGTTGTTTCCACATAATACAGAATAATTCACACACAAATAGTACTATTTGTAGCATGGTCCGTTTCTTTATTGTTTCCACGTAATACAGAATAATTCACACACACAAAACAGGAAAATCAAAGCGAATATGAATTTGACAAAGCCAGCACTTTTTTTTGGTTTATTTGGAAAATTTCCTTGTCTCTCTCTGACAAAGATGTTGCAAGCTTCTTTCACCATCTCTCTTTAATTCTCTCCCCTAATATTTAGCTATATGCTTTTACTCGAAGCCACTAACTAAATGCATAAAGAAGTGGAGTAATTCACAATTTATTAGCACAAATATAAATGCATGCATCGATATCACATTATGCTTTCCTTTTCTTCTTCTATTTTTATAGAAAAAGATATATGCTTTCAATTTCTAATTCTTCCACAAACATATCCTAATGAAAGGCACTTACTTATCTTACTTAATAAAAAGTGGTCTCCGGCGTTCCACACGTTACATCAAGGTTGAAGTTACGTTGTTAGCAATAGTGGTGCTTGCGGACAATGTAACGTTCAAGTCAATATAAATTGTGAGCTTTAAGGTTATAAAATAACCTATTTGGGTCTTTAATTGGGAAGGAGTATATATAGGAACAACACATAACCTCGGTCATTGATGAAAAGAAGACGGTTGCAAATTGCTCATCAAAATACCAGGAGGGAATCAAGACCTCGTGAACGTAATGAATCTGCCACTTAGGATCCAATGGGGACGAGGATCTCCAAAGTGGCCTCGACCTATTGGGTGCTTACAAATTTGGGCTAAATATGGTGGCGATCTAGCATGGCTTTGACCTAATAATTTGTTTTAAGTGAGTAGATGCTTAGATTATTAGTGAGGGAAAGAAATAATTACATTGCTACAATGTTTAGAAGCATAAGGGATGTTCCAAGTAGCTAAGGAAAAAAATGCACAAAGTCTCCAATTATGTTTGCAGTTTGATTAAGTAGTAATAGTTAAATTAAATTAGATAACATGAAATTGGACCACAGAACAGGATTCAGATTAGTGGATATAAATATACTACCGACCAGGTGGATAAATTAATTGACTTTTGGGAGAAAAATCTCTACGGACCTAATTGTATATTTGCTGCAAAGTTTTTTGTTGACAATGAAATCATGTATTATCCCATCTTTCATTTGATGGTCAGGTTTAAACTCCAACAAATTAACTTTAAAGTATGTAGTATTATTCGAATTAATGCAAGCCATTAATATTCATCTAAAGAATCATTTGATTCGTAAAACAATAAATACCGGATAAATTAAAATAGTATAGGATATATATATATATATATATATATATATATATATATATATATATATATATATATATATATATATATATTTTCTTTTTAAAACTTAGTATTCGGCCCTATGACTGACTAATCTAAGGGGACCAATCTTACCGCCCACTTGCAGGAGTCTCATTTAAAGTCAGAGTTTTTTCTCTGTTTGGACTAGTATAGGATATAATAAAGTTGCACCGGAGAGATAATATTTTTATATTCAAAATTAAAATGAATATTTTTATATTTTTTATAGTTGTATATTATGGACAAAAAATTATCGCGCAACTCAATATTGAACATAATCGGTTAAAAATTATCCGATTATAACGATTAAATATGGATTGTTTTGTTTATGGATAGTTTTTTTTTTTATAATCCTACATAGTGTTCAATTTATTAACAACTGGGCCATCTTATTGGTCCATTCTTCTTAATTAGATAATACAATGGTTTTATTTATTAACCATAAAAAGTGCAAGTGTCAAGAACCTCAAGGTTCTACATATATAGAGCCAATAATTTTCCACCATAGAGAAACGGATAAGAGAATACAAACAAGGGTCATCCAAAACGCAAGTAGATAAGTTTTGAATATTGAGGCCCTTTCCCCAAACTTAGCATATTCATTGTGACAAGGAGGACATGCACTGCAGGTATTCCAAAGTTCTATATATTGTGCTGGAGGTATTTTTATATAAACATAAATTAATAAGCATAAATTTAGAGGGTAAATTCTAATATGGACCACTTCATCAAGTGGTTCATGGTAGACCGGTCATGAATAACATTATAACGAATACGAATTTTATAAAATTCACCGTTGGATTGAAAGTTTATATCATATAGATTATCCATAGAAAAATTTAGAAAAATTGAAAATCATTTGATATGTTATTGAGACACATCAAGATTAACGGTTTATTAAATAACGTAAATCTTGATGAGTCTCAATAACATATCAAATGATTTTCAAAAAAAAATTAAAAATTTATGGATGATCTATACGATATAAACTTTCAATCCAATAGTGAATTTCGTAAAATTCATATTCGATAGATCACTTGTCCACGGTGGACCACTTGTGAAGGTAGTCCACCGTAGCATCAGCCTAAATTTAGACACACAAATTAAAATAAATAAATAAAATTGTCATACCAACTAAAGGTGTGTTTGGTTTTGTGGGAAAAAAAGTATAATGAAAGAAAATTACCGAAATCGATATTCACCTTTCTTTTCTTCGAACCAAACAAAGCCTAAATGCAAGTATGTCTAAAATAAATTTATTTGGATTTTCGGTGGATGATGAGATTGATCTTCATAAATTAGTCGGATTTTTTTTTGTTACGGTGGAGAAAAAAGGAAGAAAAAGAAAGCAAACAAACTAAGAAACTATTCCGGGATGAAACTACACCTTGCGCATCAGCATGAAGATGTAGAGAGAGCTCGTTAGAGGAATAGAAAATTTCACTAAAGGTGAGTCAGATGAAGCACTCATCTTTGCCAACACATCGCACAAGCATTGCCTTCCCATAATGGAATTTAAGTTGGATACTGAATTTTTTTAAAAAAATAAAAAATATTTTTTATGATGTTGGTACAAAGGAAGGAGCGACCTACTAGTTGGGACAAATTTTCTTCCATGTTTAATGGTTTTGCTGACTCATTACTCTCTCATACTTTCCTTTTCTAAACCTTGACTTTTTTCCCTCTCTTTAAAATGCTTTTGTGTGGTTTAGCCACTTCTATAATTCTTGACGAATTGGAAAGTTTGGAACGAGAGAGACGTGTAACTAATCCGCATTAATTAATAGCTCAAAAACATAATCTTCACACTAAGAAATTAAAGATAAAATAACGTTAGAAAGATAATTTTTCACATTTTTAAGATATTGAATGTATAAGTTTTGAGATGAATTTTTTTTTTTTTTTTGGAAAGGATGAAATTTCTTATTAACAAACCTAATTAACTTTCTACCAAAAAAATAAAAACTTAATTAACTAATATTATGGGACGTACTGTTTAACATTTTACATTTTTTATATTGAGACATCAATTTCACAGTCCACTAGTAAAACATAGTCTAATTAAAATCGAAATTTTATTTTATACACACCGATCCAATACAACAAATGGTACAGAAAAATTTGAATCCTAGGCATTAAGAGAAACACACATAAGATCTCAAATTTTCACCACCAAACCAACTCTTATATGTCTTACAAGTGAAAAATATACACTTAAATGTCATTTATCCATTTAAAAAAATCAGCACATGCACTTTAATTCCTTCAATTGTTTTTGTTTTATATAGAACTATTTTTCTTTAGAGTTTTTGATTAATATAAACTCACATTTTTAAGTGTGGAATTGGAAATTCAAATTATATGACATGAGTCCAAGTACTATAGTAGTTCCTCCTCAAGTGTGTTGATTTCCTTTGCAAATGTGATAGAAAAATGCATTTTGTATACAAATTATGTTTTTTTGGAATTCCTATTTTAAATCTTAATATTCGAATTCTACATATTGTTTCATCGTGACGTGGTTTGTTCTAAGTACTGCATAGTGCAACCTAATTATGGTGAATTTTAGTACAAGAAGCTTTGACAAAAAGCAATTAGGTGCTACCTTTGCGTGGAACTTCCGTTCAACTATACTCCACTCCAATATTGGATTCTAATTTTATCCACAAGTGCCACGTGCCCACCTTCAAAACAATAATTAGTGTTAGTTTGGATAGGATAGGATAGGATAATTAGTGTTAGTTAATAGTTACTAATTTGAAGTGATATTTCATGATGAATATCGGAGTGTAATATATTAGACTTTTTTAGGTAGGACAGTGATAAATATAATGAACCGTAATAACAATATAGTATTATCTAAAGAGTTTAATTTATATGCACCGTCGGTGTAAAGTTATTTTGCACATGCGTCCAATAATATACCGACACATCATGTATGGTAATTAAAAACACATGATGTGTCACATTCATTAAATGATGTGGCAACGCGTCATTGGATGTATGTGTAAAAAAAAATTACACCGACGGTGCACAACAATTAAACTCTTATCTAAAATGGTTAATTAATTTAGGAATTTTTGTTTTGATTGCAAAAACAAATAAAAAATTTGGTCAAGAAATCTAGCTAAACAACTAAAAATTTGTCTTTTAAAATAAATAGTGAGAGATTTCGAATTCGAACTTGGCCTTATATATAAAATACATATTCATACCAATTAATTGATATATTGATAATTCAATGTACCGGTACATTAAGTCGTTAAATTGATAAATTAACGAATATTTTTATGCATTAAGCTGATTATTGTATTTTAGAGATAATAATATTACAAGGAAAATCACAATTTCACTGTTTATAAGTAATTCACTAATTTTTTTAAATTTTTTATTAAAAAAAATACAATATTGACTAATATAAGGAATAAAAATTCAAAAAATATCAAATTTTATATTTTTGACAATTTTGATAAATAATATTTGGTTATTATAATATTTTTAATGATAAAAAAATTTATTTATTTTAAACAAAATTCATTTACCTATTATTTTAATGACCTGATGTACCGATACATTGAAAATTATCAAATGCACCATAGATTTTTTTTTTTTTTTTGTGTGTCTAGATTATGGAATTCTTATACGTGGATAATGAATTTTAATAATTACCATTAAAGCTTGGCTACATCATTTGCATAGTGGTCGTCGTAAACCTAAATGGATGAGAACTAGAGAAGCCTTTCCATCGCATTATCATGAACAATAATTATTTGAGAGGATTTTAGGCATAATCATTGAAAATATCCTGAAAAATACAAGTCCGATCCATTAACTCTTTTTGAAAATTACTAGTCCATTAACTTATTTTATCTTTTATTCATCCCATATGATATATGCATATGTCATGTATCTAGTTTTTTTTTTTTTTTTTTCCGCAAGTCATGTATCTAGCTTGAATCCATTGTTTTCATAGATCTACGTGTATAAAAAAAAAAAACTTATTTTATACACGCGTGAGAATTGTTTTGTTGCAGTATGATTATACGAAAAATGAATGATCTGCCTGCCAGAGTCAACAATTTACTCCCTCCGATGAAAATCACACGGGGAGAGGATCTCTTCCCCTATACAAGTCTACAACTATTGTATGTCGTCAAAGATATGGACTGGATGCATGCAGTCAATCAAAGAAAATCTGGACGTTCGATTAAAATTAAACGGTTCAAATAGAAAGCAGACATATAATTCGATTAAGTCTTCCTTATTTTTGGACCATCTCATGTTAATTGAACCGCTAAATTTCTTTATTGCATGAATGCATATGCAACATAGGGAAGAGAAAAAATGTGAAATGTGTGTAATGATGAAAAGGCTATGTACGTAAAAGGTTGACACTCTAATAGGTTAATTGGATTTGACACGAGTGTTCCGAAAAAAATTGACGCCAAGAAATTGGTGAAATTGAACAGAAAAAAGGATATATAAAGTGGGAAGAGATAAGGAGACAAAGTGTGTGTGGGACTTGACTTGTATGAATGACAAGCAAAAAAGCAAAACAATGAGTAAGTGTGATTAGATATATAGACTTCACGCGTGCGTGCCTTAAACACGTTCTATACACATTTCATCTGTTGTTATTGCTTTATGACTCGGTTTCTCTTCATTTTTTCAATCAGAAATCTCATGTTAGTTGAGTTGTGTGGTGTGATTATAAGTTACTACTTTTTATAAATATATATATGATGATTAATTATGTTGATTTTTATAATAATGAAATAATGTATGTTGGAGACTAAACTTATAATGAAAAGTGTGCAGACTAAAATATTGCTAATTACTAATTTGAATGATTCTATTATTTTTGTGATTATAGTTCACTTGACATGTAATAGAATTTGGGTTTAAATCCTAACACACATTTGTCATTTTAAAAAAGTGAAATTTTAGTTAAGTTGACTACTTGATAAAAAATGGAAGAAAAAAAAAAAAGAAGAAGAAGAAAAGAAATGATGCTCGTTTAATAGCATAAATTTTTCAACACTTTAAATCACCAAGGAGAAGACGAATAATAGATAAAAAAAAATTGAGTTAAAATACATAGATCAAGAAAGAAAAAAAAGTGCAATTTATCCAACTACCCCCCTCCCCCCCAACCCCAAGGTTCCTTTTTGTGCACCTGCGAAAAAATTTTGGAACGCGTTTTTCAAATTTGTTTTGCCTTGAATAAAATTTTGAAATGTGTTTTTTGAATTTTTCTCAAATTGAACTAGAAAAACTTCGAAAAACATGTTTTAAAGTTTTTATTCAAGAGTAAAATTGGAATTTTAGGGGAAAAAAAGATTCATACGAGGAGAGGAAGAGAACCTTTCTTTGGGGGAGGGGGTTCCTGTGAGCATATTAGGGGGTTAAAACCAAATTTCTACAAGAAATATGAGATATTGTCCAAAGAAGGAAGAAATTGTGGCGTAGGAAAGGCCCATCTTCCATATCGTTAGAGAAGTGATTTTTTCTTCCACTTTTTTTTAGTTTACAATCTTCCACCTTGTTATTTTTTTTATAAATAAATACTCACAGCAATATATAAATTGTTTTAACACGCAAAGAGGAAATGAAAATAAATATTAGGAGACCTATTTTAATTTTGTTATCACAAATTAGTATTGAAGACAAACACTCTTTTTTGTTCCTTCCTTAAAAAAAAAAACACTCTTTTTTGTGAAAAAAAGGGGATTAAGGTTAAGCACGGTATTTGAAATTGTCACAACAAACAATTTTTTACAGTGATTTAACTCAGATTTTAAATGTTAAGAAATTTTAAGCTCTACTTCAGCCTCTATATATCAAC
The DNA here is from genome assembly GCF_020283565.1 of Trifolium pratense. NCBI lineage: Eukaryota > Viridiplantae > Streptophyta > Magnoliopsida > Fabales > Fabaceae > Trifolium > Trifolium pratense. Next base: position 40,419,668 of record NC_060059.1, on the reverse strand, counting down.
TTTTTTGAAGCTATCAACTAAAAATTGAACACAACGACAATGGAATTGTTGAAGAAAGTTCAATTGCTCTCTGAACTTGAATTCTCATTTTTATTTCAAAGTGTTAAATGTGATGAATGAATATATAGTCGAGTGAGTTATTGGTCTATAACGTACCATTTCAAAACATTTCTACCTAACTCAACAAATTTTAAGGGTTCGTTAATTTGGTATGAATGAAAAAAAGTGAGAGGAAAAAAAATTAAATAAAGCAATGAATGAACTTGGACCAAACGGACCATAAGAGTGTATCATTTTTTTTTTGGTACATCATAAGAGTGTATCTCTACTATGGTGATTAGTGAGCTATCGGTCTTATCAAGTAGGGTATAATGCTCACTTTTACAATCAATGCAATATTTTATAGATTAAATGTATCTTAAGGCCCCCAAATAGGGCGGTGTAAATGCAACGTAGATGCATCATTTTTCATCCAACATAACAAAGTTGGAATAAGTATATTAAGGAAGGTTTGTTTTAGTCAAAACAAAATGGTTGTCGCTATTATTGATTTTTATTTTTTTTTACTGTTTATTTATTTTATTGTTTTCAAAAACTAAATGTAATATTATCTCAATAAAAATTAAAAATCATTTAATTTTATTATCAATTAAAAATAAAATACTAATGAAATCGATTACATTAGTTTGATAAATTATTTTGTATTTTAGAATGTCTGAAATTTTTTTTTTAATGATTTTATTAAAAGACTATTATGTACAGAGCTTAGTAAAGTCACATCTTAAAATTCATCTTAGACCTCAATATATATATATATTTGGCCACAACATATGTAACATCACATTCATCATGATTTTCATATAACTCAAAATATATACCCCTCAAATCGACAAACATAAGGCCTAAGCAATATGGCAACCCAATCACGATCAGAACCACCCCAAATACATAGACAGATAAATAATTCATTTTCATATATTTTGTCTCATGTGAAAAACAAAACACAAAAACAACATTAAACTAATCGGCAAATCAAAGTCCTGGGGTCTTCTTAACTTTGTTTTGTCCCCCAACCCTCTTGTATTTATTGTAAGTATCTTCATGGTCAATGGTTCAAGTTCTACCTCTACCTTCTGGTCATTAATTTGATCCCTCTTTTCCATCTTTTGAATTTTGTCTGTATATATCAATCCTCCTCAAAGGCATCACCCCTAAAGTCATCCGGTCATCTTGTTATAGTTTTATATTAAACTCTCTCGAATCTTTAATATAAGAAAATCTATTTTTTAGGTTCATATAATGATTGATGTATTTGATCTAAAAAATGAATTAGATATATTAATGATTCCATGTATTTAGAAAACAAAAGTTTTCTTATATAAAAGACTAGAATGAGTAGTCAAGTATATATAATGATTTTTGAGAGAGAAGTATATATAATAATGTGGCGAGGTAAAGTTGTGAAACCAGTACTCCCCCTGTCTCAAAATAATTGTCACACTTTACCATTGCACACTTGCTGATGCATAATTTTGATCATGAATATCTTTTGTTGTGTATTATTAAAAATTATGAAAAATTAATATTTTGATAATACTCATCGAGACAAATCTAACAAGATCTCATATGCTAATATTTATCTTTAATGATAGAAAACATTTAATATTTAAAGAATTAAATACACCACAAGTTTAATAAATATTTTCCATATTTATCTTCTTAACATGTGCCCTTAAGGACACAAGTTAACATTTTCCAAAATAGTATTATCTCTAATAGATATATCTTGTTTTCCTAAATAACATTATCCAAATTTATAGTTATAACAGTACGAATGAACGACGGACCCATATATAGAGCGAAGTGAAGAGAGTGGGACTTGACATTTGACAGAATTAGGTGACGACAAAACAGAAAAAGCATTCCCAATTCCCATTCCCATCTGCTTTTACTAGATTCTGTCATGAAATCACCCCCACACCTCACATGATAGACAGACTCACACCTATGCTATCATCTCTTCACTTCAAACGATATCACCCATGTGCCACCTTTTGAAATTTTTTGCCACACCATGTCACCAACAACATCATCATTGCTTCTTTTTCCTAGTCACCGATAAGTTTAATCTTAAATGTTTGATAGTAAAAACCGAATGTAAGTGTTAAATTTGAGAGAAACACAAAATAACGGTGATAATTTTAATAATATCGTATTGTTTAATAAAATAAAGATTATAAGATAATTTATAATAATTTTTAGTGGATTACTGAACTACTAACATATAAAGCTCAATACTTAAAACCCTAGTATTATCTAATATCTCCCCTCATACTCACGATTCATTAACACATAATCATTGAGAGTTTGACAAATAAAAAACAAAACTTATATTAATTCAAAATAAATATTTTATTTCTAATACTAAGCAACCTGCGTTAAACCTCTATATATAGAAAGAAAGTAAAAACATAACAAAATAAAGGAAAGAAAACCGGTGTTCTAAACCTAAACCACCTCTATGAAAGGCTTCTCTCTAACAACATAACGATTCTTCAAATAATTAAGCCCCTCTCTAACAACATAACGATTCTTCAAATAATTAATAATTGTCGCATTTTCTTCCTCATTAGTATACACTCGATATTTTCCGAACTGCCCTTTATTACCCAACACACATTTTTTTTTTTTTTTGATAAGCATTACCCAACACATATCCAATCATGCTACAAGTTTATAGAACCCTTTTGCAATATGTTGCCAATTCTTGGTAGCTACACACGATCACAACCTTTGGTAGTTTTGCTTTCATTTCACTTTCATTCGTTAAATGTTGCTTGCTGCAACTCCAACAACCTCTTTACTTCCCAATGTTACACACATTATCAACATAAAGTATGAACTCAGATGATAACACAACATTTTTGAGAATTGAAGCTTACTCAAACAATCCCACCAAAAATATGCTGCATCTCTGTACCGCATCCAGTATACTCCTATATTATGAATCTATGATCCAAGAAAAGTATGAATCACTCTTTCAAAGAAATTTATTTCCAACAAGGATATAATTTGTATGGCATCTAATCAAATCACGATATGTAGATATTCGTTAACATATTTTAGAAACAAATATATAAAAATGGTATTATATATAATGTGATATTTATTTCTTTAACAAAAACTTGAATGCTATATTTTTTTGACAAAAACACTCTTAATATGCATTTCATTCTCAATACATAGTAAACAATATACAAAGACGTGGAGACTAATATAAATCCGAGCTATATGAACTAACTTATAAACTACTCGATTAATTTTTAATAAATTTTGACAATAAGACGGAGAATTCTTAAATTTAAGAATTTTTAATTTCATTATATTTAATGTTATCATTAAAAACTATAATTTAATTAACGTGTTCATCAAAGAAGGGCTAATCCGAGAAATACAATTATGTAAGTCAAAAAGAAAAAGAAAAAAAGGGAATACAATTATGCTTTCTTTGAACAATATATACAATTATGATTATATATAGGCTTTGCCTAACATGGTGCACAAGAGACAAATAACATCATAACGAATACGAATTTTACTAAATCAACAGTTGGATATTAGTAGCAAACAAAAACTATGAAAAAAAATGCTTGAATCCGATCTTTGATATTTTAAATTTCAATTTGTTTTTGACATAATTAATGAATTTCAAATAAAAATTGCGTGGCTTTGTAGAAGAGCAATAATATTTCATTATTTGAAATTGAGTAACAGATCCTATGGTGCTCTGCCAAACATCATATATTTACGGGAGAAACCGATGGACATCGTGGTATGAATAAATATCATGATAGGTAACTCAACTGGTTAAGTTAGTTGAGCTAACGGTTAAAGATTTGGAGGTTCAGGGTTCAAGTCCCGACAAGAAGAAAAACAAACATAATATTGTAATATACTAACAATTTGCTTATAAAAAATATGTCGGTGATTATGAATTTATGACTTTCTTTATATATATAAGGAAAGATTGTGAGACAAATTTGAAAATATTTAATTTTGTAAAAATTGTTTTAAACCTTTAGATTAAATAAAATGAAAAGATGAGAGATTTGATATCAAATTAATTTTGACACTTTGATGTCATTTAATCTTTAATCATATCCCTTATCATGTGATGTCAATTGATCATATTCCCTTCGTCAAAATTGATCATATCCCTTATCAGATAGTTTAATCCCAAAATTTTCAAATACTAAAAATTTAATCTACTAATCCATAGGTATAACAATTTATCAATTATATACTATAAAATATATATTATAAAATGTTTGATGTATCTTGTTCATATTATAAACTAAATACATAGTTTTAATATTCTATGAATCTAAGAAATAATTTTTTACCTTATAATAAAGACCAGTAACTTATTATCTGTTATCTTCTCATCATAATTCATAGTTTTAATTATCATGCTTTATTTTTTTTTATTTACAACGGAGCTGAGTTAATTGTTCTGCTTTATTTTATTTTATATATTTTTGGTCAAAATATTATACTTTATTATTTATTATTTATAAATAAAAGCAAAAGTGGTTCCTCTTTATTTAATTTAAATAAAAAACTTTATACTACTTTTTATAGGTGCTCTATATAAAATGAATATAATTCTCAATTTGAAAACATTGTGACAGAGAAACAGAAAGTTCATCAGAATTGTAGCTTTCATGGTGTGTTCAACACTGCAAAAAGTCCCCATCTTCGTAATCTGTGTTGCTGTAAGTCCAAACCTGCGTTCCCACTATACCCACATGCGTCCATTCATAAACCTGCGTTGTTATCTTCTTCTTCTTCTTCTTCTGCATAAACCTTTTTTTCTGTTTTCATGGAACTTCATTCTCATTGTTTGTTCCCATCAATCATGGGTTTTGTAGTAATTTGATTTTCTCTTGTAGGAACGTGTCATTTTTTAATTGCATTGAGTTCATAATACAATGTTGTAATTTGTAAAAGTCATTTTTTTATCTTTAATTCACTGTTGTTTTTGTCTATTTGTCTTTTTACTTGTGATCTTGTGTTGTATCGACTATTTTATGGTATAAAGTTTGGAAATTTTGAATTATAGGTAAATGGGTTGTGTTGCATTCTTGATTTGTTTAGGTACTTGATACCAATGTTGGTTTAGTATGTGTTTGGTTCTGCGGTGAAAATAATTGATTTTGTAAAATTAACCCACTTGGGTTGGTGCATTGGTATTGGCTTGGGACCTGAGAGTGTCCTCCTCTTGAGGTCTGAGGTTCGATTCTCTCTTGTGCCAATTTGAGCGGGCTAATTTAGCTTCTTCAAAAAAAAAATTGATTTTGTAAAATTGATTTTAGTTACAGGTGAGATGAATGTGAAATTATTTAGGCTTGGGGATCTTTTTTGTATCAACCATTTCATGACACAAAGTTTGGAAATTTAGAATTATAGGTAAATGGGTTGTTTCATTCTTGATTTATTTAGTTACTAGGTACCAATGTTGATTTAGTGTGTTTGGTTCTGCGGTGATAAACATAGATTTTAGTTAAAAGCGAGTTGAATATAAAGTGATTTATGTATGGCGATCTTGTGTTGTGTCAACCATTTCATGATATAAAGTTTGGGAATTTCAAATTATAGGTAAATGGGTGTGGCATTCTTGTTTTATTTAGTTACTTGATATTAATATTGGTTTAGTACATTACAGTTATTTATTTCATCTGTTTGGATTGAATTTAGAAATTGAAGTGATTATTGATTGATATTTGACACATTGATTTTGTTATGTTCCTTGTGAAGGTGTGTATTATTGAGAAGTGATTTCTGCTAGCTTAAATTTCAACATAGATTTTCCGCAGTTTGATTTTTCGTTGTTGTGGAAGAAGATGTTGTGTGCTTGTTCTGGAGAGCAGTATAAATTTGAAGAGGCTCCACAGTCACCGGATTCCCTAGCAACAAGGGATTTTTCTGCCAGTGGACTATCTTCAAGAACTGGAGATTGGGAATCCAAATTAAGCGACAATCAAGTTGAAGAGGTCGAAACTACTCTGAAACAAGCTGACACATTAAACTATGAGGTAGAAATTAAGGGCACATTTGCTTCCTAGCAACAATTTCAGTTTTATTTTTACTTTGTATGCGGGTGGCTAAAGTTACACGAATAGACCCTAGTGTGTTTCTTTCTTTCGTTATGAAGTTGTTTGTCAAAATAGTGTATGGCTATTTTCTGCTAGTATTGGATTATTGACTGTTTTGATGTTATTTTCTCGTATTGTTTTTGTATAGGAAGCTAGAGCTTTGTTGGGGAGGCTTGAATATCAAAAAGGGAACTTTGATGCCGCCTTTAAAATGATTCAGGGTATTGAGATCAGTTCTTTGACCCCAGGGATGATCAGGGCTATATCTGAAAGAAACAAGCTAAGAAAATCTCGTTCGAAGACGGGTACTGTGCTTCCTAATTTGATGTCAATGCATTCAGTAAGCCTGCTAATTGAGGCAATTTTGCTTAAAGCCAAGTCCTTAGAGGAACTTAAGCGAGACGAAGGTATTACCATCTTCATATAATCATCATCTCATTTCGACGTTTTCCATATTCTACATTGTTGTTTTGTTTGATTGAGCATGCTCTTGTTAAAAGCTGCAATTATTGAAAGTTTTGTTCTTTGATGAGATCTTGAATAATTCTCCATGTTAGCATCAATGCATATTCATAAATGCCTATAAATGCTACTACATTATGTGTGTTTTTGTTGTGTGGTGTGGAGTGATGTGGTCGTTGCATGCTTTCCGCAATTTGAAACCCTGATCATTATCTCTTTTACACGTTTTCCATAATATACATTGGTGGACTGTTTAATTGAGCATGCTATTGTCAAAAACTACAATCGTTGAAAGTTTTGTTCATTAATGAAGTCAATCTTGAACAACTCTCTATGTTGTTAGCATCAATGCATATTCATAAATGCCTATAAATGCTACTACATTATGCGTGACTTTATGCGATGCAGCCATTGCACCCACTACTTTCCGGGGAATGGACCGTGTAATTTACACATGAAAGAGTAAAGTGTTACCTCTCACAGAGAGAGAGAAACACATGAGAAATTTAGGTGGAGTGAATTCGAATGGCGAGAGATCAAACTTTATTCTCTCATGTGTAAATTACACGAGAGGATCCATTTCCCTACTTTGCAGACATTGCGGCCTTGCGAGTTTTACAGTGATTTACAATCACATTGGAATTACGGTCCGGTGCAATTGTGGACACTGCCGCAACATTGAGGCCGCATCACGTGATGCGGCCAGCAATTTGAAACCCTGATCAGTGATCATTATCTTTTTTGCACATTTTCCATAATCTACATTATCGTATTGTTTGATTCAGCATGCCCTTGTTAAAAGCTGCAATTATTGAAAGTTTTATTTTTCATTTTTATTTTTTTTGGTTTATAACCCTCTGGTTCCCAGGGGAAAGGGGCCCTAGTAATCCAGAGTTCGGCCGCGAGGTAAGTAAAGCCTGGCCAAGAAATTGTTCCACCCAGGAATCGAACTCGGGTTCTCCCGAAATCCGTCCTTTTTGGTGAAGCTCATTAACCACTTGAGCCCAATGACTTGGTTTGAAAGTTTTATTCTTTAATGAAGTGAACCTTGAACAATTCTCCACGTTAACATCAATGCATATTCATAAATGCCTATAAATGCTAGATTACATTATGTGTGTTTTAAGGCTGTGAACTCTAATTAGTGCCCATTTTCTTATGTACCAGAGGCTGCAAAGGAGTGCAGAATAATTGTGGATACAATTGAATCAGCTCTTCCTAATGGAATGCCTGATGGTATAGGTGAAGATTGTAAGTTGCAGGAATGGTTTCACAGAGCATTGGAGCTGCTTCCAAATCTATGGATCAAGGCAGGTTTTCTAGATGAAGCTGTCACTGCTTATCGGCGTGCTCTGGTCAAGCCATGGAACTTGGAGGCGAGGAGGTTGGCATGTCTACAAAAGGATTTAGCTACCACACTACTCTATGGTGGTGTTGAAGTAAACCTACCATCTCACTTGCAAGTGAATGGTCCAACAACACCAATGAGTAACATTGAAGAAGCGATACTTTTGTTATTGATACTATCAGGAAAGATGGCACTACAAGAAATAGATTGGGATGCTGAAATAATCGATCATCTTACATTTTCGCTTTCAGTTACTGGGATGTTTGAATCGTTGGCAGATTCTGTAGAGCAGATCCTACCAGGTATCTTTGGTCGAGCTGAGATGTGGTACTTTCTCGCTCTTTGTTACAGTGCTGCAGGACAGAATGAAGCAGCGTTAAACCTTTTGAGAAAAGCTTGTGGTAGTTCTGAGTCAGAGCATATACCTCATTTTGCTTCATATTTGTTTGGTGCAAAACTGTGTTCCCAAAATCCAATTCATGCTCATGAAGGCATCAAATTTTCAAAGCAAGTTATTGATCTAGCCAAGCATCGAAATGAGCATTTTTTGGTTCAAGGCCAACAAATTCTCGGTGTTTGTTACGGGGCTGCAGCTAGAACATCTGTAGTGGATTCTGAAAGAATTATATTTCAAAAAGAGTCTTTGAACTTTCTAAACGAAGCTGCTCTAATTGGAAGTGATGATGCAGAAGTGATGTTCAGCCTTGGACTGGAAAACGCAGTTCAGAGGAATCTAGATGCAGCTTATCAAAACATAATGAGGTACTCAGATATGATAGCTGGAAGTTCTACAAGAGGTTGGGAGCTGTTAGCGCTCATCGTATCCGCACAACAGAGGTTTAAGGATGCAGAAACTATAGTTGATTTTGCTTTAGATGACGCTGGTAGCGTAGATCAGTTAGAACTACTAAGACTCAAAGCTGTACTTCAAATTGCTCAGCAGCAACCAAAGCAAGCTATAGAGACCTACAGAACCTTGTTAACAGTAATAGCAGCCAAAAAGGAGCTTTTGCATCAAGCTAAGAACTCTGAGTTTGATCAAGCAAAAATATTCAAGGATGAGGTATGTTTTAGTTACTTTTGAGGAAACATCACTTTTACAGATTTATATTAGATCTTACCGTAAAGAAGCAAGCAATGGTTACTGGCTTTGGAAATATGCAATAATTTTCATTTATTGTGGTATTTATCATCTGCTTATAATAAAAGATTGGGAATTAAGATCTTTTCATATCTTTGCAGGCATTAACGGAGCGAAAGTTGGAAATGGAAGCATGGCAGGATTTGGCAACAATTTATACAGATCTTAATTCATTTCTTAATGCAAAAGCTTGTGTTGACAAAGCCCAATTACTTGAGTTTTTCTCTCCGAGAAGTTGGCATAATACAGGTATGGAACCTGAAGCAACTGAAACATGTTTCTTCATTTTTTATTGATGAAAAGCTGCATGTTTCAGCCTTATGTTTTTTTTTGCCATGGTAACATCATGCATTAACAAATCACTGATATGAAATTATGCGATTATGGCAATGACAGGGAAGTTGTTTGAAGCTCAATCATTAAACAAGGAAGCTTTTATTTCGTACTCAATCTCATTCTCAATAGAACCTGATTATATTCCCAGTATCAATTCAATTGCAAAGTTGTTGATTAAACTTGGTATGCAATCACTTCCATTGGCAAGAAGCTTTTTAATGAATGCTTTACGATTGGAACCTACAAACCAGGACGCGTGGTTCAATCTTGGATTGGTTTCAAAAATGGAAGGTTCGTTACAACAAGCAGCAGATTGCTTTCAAGCTGCATATGAGCTATCGCTTTCAACTCCAGTGCAAAAGTTTGAGTGATCGAGACTTTTGGAGAACATAAATTCTTTGTGGTTTAGGGAAAGCACCACCATGATCATAATAGAAAAGACATAAGCAGCGACTAATAGGAAAAAAAAATCATTGCATGGTTACCCTTGTTTGGTTAACTTATTGTTAAAAAATTGTATAGCTCAATCTTGTTGCTTAACTATAGATGTACCAGTACTTCAACCTGTTTGCAATGAAATATCAGTTAAACTTGACAGAGTAAACACAGAAAATCATTAGTTTGGTTTGGTAAATAACTTAATATAATATTAAATTGTTACTTAATTTGAGGTGATGCCTTTGCGTCATGGTATTCATCTGTGTTGGAATGGTTTTTATTTTAGAGAATTATGTTTTATTAAATTCTTTGCACACACCATTCAATTTAATTGATTTATGAAGGTGATCTTAAATATCAATATAGTGTAGTGTGTTGACTTCCATTCAAAAATGGATTCTCAAAGTGGATGATGCTTTAGTGGTGTTGAAGGTTGCTCCACTTGGAATGCATGACATATGTCTTGGCATATGTTTGTGCTTGCACATGCTATAAAATAGTATATAGGTGGTTGTCACGGTTCTAAGTTGGGATGGTGGTGGCTGCGTCAGATAGTGAAGGGGTGGTATGGTTGCGGCTGCGATGGTTCTGAGTTGGAGGTGTTGCGAAGGTGTGGTGGTGAGATGTTGAAGTAGTGGTGTTGGTGCTGTCGGTGGGAGGTTGATGCTGTGTATGACTGGTTTTCCTCGATACGGGATTCTCTGACCGCTTACAATCTGTTGAGATTTGCAGGATTCGTTTTTGAGTCTCTGAGGGTTACCAAATCTTCTACTAAAATTTGCAGGTTTCATTGTATCTGGTCGACCTGTTTCGCATCGGTGTTGACTGTTTTGGAGCGGATTGCGAGCTGGTGACTTAACTGCCTAGGTTTCATTCTGACGTTGCCCCATTAATTTTTGGCTCACAAAGCTGCTTTTTGTGTGCTGATGGACCGATCACTTTTAATTCGAGATCGGGAGTTAGAGTCTTAGGGCATCTTTTTGGGTCGGGTTAACGGTCCTCTTTGGTGGTCTGGTGTTTGTGGTGTGTGCTCTAGGTGGTCTGGTGATTGTGGAATATGTACTACTAGGTGGTGTTCGTCTTTTAGCTTTTCATTGGTGTTCCGCTTATATACGACATCTTTGTTTTGTAATTCCGTTTATCCCGACCTTTGTTCGTCTTGTGCAGAGACCGGTTATTATTAATAATATTTTTCCGTTTCAAATAAAAGAGAAAGGGGGATAATGGTTAAAACTATCGAATTCAAGCACAATTGTTCCTTATGATTTCTCTTATTTCTCTCATTTCAATCATGGTTGAATAAAAACATGTAAAAAATTATTATTATTATGAACATCTGTACGACCCAGTTCTGTATCATGTAATAATTGGAACCAAGTTCGCATTGTTAAAGAGTCAATTTAACCAACACTTTATTTTTGAAGGGGGGTAAAGCAAAAGCTATTAACTTAAAAGCATAACATTAACTTAAACATTAATGGAAAATACACAAATTATATTAGCTTAAAGCATAACATTATTTAGAACGCAACGTACAATATGATCTCATCTTCTACACGTGTTAAACATTGATATTTTACATTATCACCATTCTTAAGATGACTCCAATAATGTCATCTCTCAGTGTAATGTAAGGGCAACAATATGAAACTTTGGTCACCTTTCTAACGTCACCTTCAATAGTAAAGTGGTGGTTCAATTGACTCTTCAGCAATGCTAACTTGGTTCCAACGGTTACATGATATAGAATTGGGTCGTTCGTAATAAATTTTTTACATGTTTCAATTCCACCATGATTGAAATGATAGAAAAGAGAGAAATTGCAAGAAAGTGTTACTATGATTTGTGATAACCTAAAGACTATTGCTCCGGATACACCAAAATAGTCTCACACCAGTTGGTAATCGAAGCTAAGAGTAGTTTATATATAACACTCACACATTTCAAACCATCGAGACGCCTTTTCTCGGAGATGTGAACTTGAGGTCGGATCGGAACAACTACTATTTATATAAATTCAGTGGAATACTAGCACGTCAAATCTTATGGAAAATCCTGAAGAAGATCGCTACATCATAGCGAATTTCTGAAGAGGCATGCCAAATCATATGGTGAATATGGTTTTGCTGAAAAGAAATATCATGCAAAGAGAAGGAGTGTGATGTCAAACTACCTTCACAACTTATACCCATTTTCTTTCACCACATTATTCTTTACAATCAAACAAAACATTTCATGTCAAGTATACAACAAATTTTACATATGAAACAATTGCATTCAAGTCCTTTAACTGATCTTCGGGACAAGGAAAACACGTGGTGTATAGAATCTGTGACTGAACCTATCATCAATACTGTAACACAAGAAAAGATACCAATCAGGCAAATTGATCTTCCAAACAACAAAGATGCATTTTCATTCTGTCAAGCCAAAAAACACTTGATATTCGTTTCTATGTTAACACAAATCAATCTGTTACAAACATAAAACCAGTGATCCTAAATCCTAATCCACACTACCTTAAGAAATCATTGAATTCAATCTAAATCCATCTGGTTTGTTGGATTCACTACTTTGCTTTTTTCCAAATTTATTTAGTGCAAAAAATTTCGAACACAACAAACTCAAAACCGTTCAGGCCATGCTCATTCGAAAGTACATTGATGTGTTCAATATAGTATGCACAGACAGGTTTATTATCAAATTTTGCATACAATTGTTAATTTTCATAAATCTTAAAGCTAAACAAAGTTGCACAGCCAAATGAACAGAACAACTATAAATTATCAGATAGATCATTTACCTTACATGTGATACAACAGACAAATGTATTGCCTAACCTCAACCCATCTGCCACTGCATCCACAAATAAAAAACCAAACCACAACATTAGTGAGTTATACATTTTTTTGAAGATTGTTAATTAAAAATAAAAAATGGGCAAGAAAGAAAGTAGCATATTACAGGAAAATTGCATGTTTAAATAAATGAATAAACAATAAGCATGAGATCTATCTATCTCTAGAACATAGTCACATACGATGACACGGCAGATTTAATGGCAGAATCAAATTAAGAATTGTCAAAAATAAAGAAGTGGCATCTCAAATCACCAAACCTTTAGGGTTGGTTCGCCTTTATTTGAGTTTGCAGCTTGTTTTGCCATTCCTTGTTGATGTGCACGTGCAGCTCGTCCTGCTGCAGATTTCTCAAATTGCTCTTGCCTGCAATCAACAGATACAAGTTAATCTACAATTACTTAAATTGTTAAGTTGTCATTAACTAGTAATATAAATCATAACAGCATTTAATGTCTTTTGTTTGTTCATGCTGCTCCACCCCACATCTAAATGTAAGTTAACTTCATTACATATTTAGGACCTGTTCGGGTCAACTTATTTGAACTTATCTACCGACTTAAGCACTTGCGAAGCTATTTATGAGAGCTTATTGAAAACAGCTTATAACATATTTAGGGCCTATTTTGATTGACTTATTTGAAGTTATCTACTAATATAAAGCTCTTGTGAAACTGTATAGGAGAGCTTATAGAAACAACTAATGACATATTTAGGAGCAGTTTTGAATCCTTTGATTGACTTATTTGAACTTATCCACTAAAACAAGCTCTTATGAAACTGGTTAGGACTTAGGAGAGCTTACAGAAACAACTTATGACATGCCTATTAACTGTTTTTGGCTTATCTCCATCAGCTCTCCATTATAACTTATGAAAACAACTTATATAAAAACAGTTTAACTTTATTTAATCTTTTGTTAAAAAATAACATATACATAAGCACTTGTATGATAAGCGCCTATGGTATAAACGCTTAATTACCACGAGCCTTGCAAGAATTATCTAATATGACTTCCACAAACATGCCATGATCATCTTTCTTATATGATAGCATGATTAAGCCTCGTAACACTTGAATGATGTCTCTAGAGTATGGAATGCATTACAATTTACACTTCAAACATAAAATTATGATCAAAATTGAATTGAAATTTATGCAGTAGTTATCAAAATTCATTTTTTTTTATACAAATTAATCTACGCCAGTATGATCACAAAGGTACTAATAAAATAAACCATGTGAGTATTGAAATGAAAACACAAATTCTTGAAAATTTAGTTTTTTTTGTTGTTGCAAGAATTGAATGATTGAATATTCGGGAAGAAAAAGAAAAAGGGAAATTTGATAGTTTCGGATAAACCTTTTTTGTGCGGCTTCGGCAGCTTTGGCACGCGCTTCTTCGGAGGCTAATCTTTCTTCTTCTTTACGCTTTTCACCTCCACCGAAGCAACCAAAGCACATACCCATCTTCTTCTTCTTCTTCTTCTTCTTCAATCTTTCTCTCTCTTACTCGCTGTTCTGTTTTTGTTTTCTTCATTCTCTTTTCAGAAAGTCTTTTTCAATAGTCTTTTACAAACAATTAATTAAGATAAATGCAAACAAGCCACGTCACTAATATTTTTAAATGGCAAAATCGATCATTTTGGAAACTACATTTATAGACGAGGAAGTCTTGCTTGGACACCTTACTTAGGCACATAAATAAATAAAATTAATACAAAAATAATTTAGTCACATCAATTGATTCATTTCTCTTTTTATTTTTTTCATTATTGTGTGTGTGCCATACACCTAAAATTTGTAATTGTGTCTAACTAAGTATTTCTCTTTATAGACTTATGAGGGGGTCTGCCACTGAGTCCGCCTTGGCTATTGGCTTTATAGTGCGAGCACTATTCAGTACCGAGGAAATGCCTCTTTGGGTGTCTCCTAGATCTGATGCAGACTCAAAAGTAAGCGTAAACCAAGAGCTGCATCAGCCTTCCCGCCTCGCTGCTCCTATTGATGGGTCAGCTTCCACAAGTAGTTCAGTTGAGCAGCCAGCTCCGGCTGGAAAACCTTACATAGCCCTCCTTGAGCTAGAGACAACATTGTTATGCATGACCTTTTGAACTATTTTCAAAAGGTCAACAACATCTAGTGCTATGACGCCAAAAGATCAAACACGAATGATATAAAAACATGTTAATTGTCGGAACACGTTTTTTCTCATGTTTGAGCACTTTGCTTGAAGCAGCTTAAGGGCCGCTTGTGAATTCGTAAAAAAGTTTACAGGCACATATTTATTGCAATATTTATGCCAAATTAAATATTTATTGCAAAAAAAATTTCGTTAATTAAATACTCATTTGTTAGGAATATGTGTTGTAGTAAGCGATTAGATATGACCTATTGATGAAAGGTTTAAGTAATATGCATAAAATATTAAATTTGATCATCGTTAACTTTTTTTTTTGTTTTTTAGCTTAATTGTAAACAAAAATATGTGTCTCAGAGAAAATCTAATTATAAATAAAACTCTCACCACATGCCGTTAAAACTCTTACCACTTTAAATAATTGTTAAAATTAAATTAAATAAATAGTCCCCATGAATTTAAATCAGCTGTCCGAATTCAAATATCAATATTTCACTAATTCACCATAATTTGACTATTTGACAAAAAATAAAAAAGAAACCAAATTATTAAAAATTGAATAAAAAGAAACCAAATTAATAATTTATTCATAATTTTACACTACTAGTTGAGTTTTTTTTTTTTTTTGGTACATCATGCTTTGTTTTTATTTTGGTACATACACTAGTTGAGTTTTGATTGAATCGTTTTGGACGATAACAAGCATCTTTCTCGCAAGTAGCAGAAGAAAAAAAGCAGTGAGTGAGTGATGAGCATGAAAATGAAGTTGGAAGAAGAACAACAAGACCTAAACCTAATTCCTCCAACATCCCCTTTAGAAATAGACAAAGACTTAACTCTCCTCCCACGCATCAAACTCAACCTCACCGTACACCCATCTTCTCCATCTCTCACTCTCACAACTCCAATCGACGAATGGAAAATGAAAACCGCTTTACTCACATTCCTTCAAACCTCACACACTCTCCCATTTCCTCTCCCCGAAGAAGATCTCGTTTTCAAACGCTTCAACAAAGATCTCAAAAAACGTAAACGCGATGATCCTGTCGCTTACGGTACACTTCACATCTGGAACTTGTCGTTTCTCACTGACAAAAATGAAGATGATGTGGTGAAATGGAGGAATCGTTTGGTTGAGAAATTGAATGGTGTTGAGTTGAATCTTCAAGGTGTTAAGTTTAGACTTGATGTTGTTGTTCCTGATTGTGATGATTTTGATTTGATGAAGAAGAATTGGGAAGAGTTTTATGCTTTTGGGAAGAGGAATTTGAATTCGAGGAGGGAACCGGATACGATTGTTATGAGTGGTGTTCCGTCGCGGTGGTTTGCTGAAACTAGAGTTTCTTCTAAGCCTTCTATGCTTGTTACTCATACTATATTTTCCAAGTTTGGGAAGATAAGGTGCATTTTTCTTAAACCCTAAAAAAATTGGATTATTCATTTAACCTTTTGGAGGTTAAGTTTTTTTTTTTTGACAGTATTGGAGGTTAAGTTAGTTCTTGATGAAATTGAGCAATGTATGTTAAGAGTAATTGATTTGGTTAGTTAGTTTGTTAGAGTTTGTTAATTGTTAGTTAGTTTTTATTTTATTTTTTTATAATCAGTTAATTGTTAGTTAGTTGATTTATCAATAAGCTTTATATATGAATGTTTAAAAACCGAACTGGATATTGAATTGGCGAGGCATGTGAGTTATGGTTCAACTGCTTTAAATTGCTCGAATTGAGACCATACTGTGGTGAACTGCACAGATTGTTGAAGTGAAGTTGGTGTTAGGGGAATTTGGATTAGCTTGTGAGTGAAATATTTTGTGAGCTTATAAATTGAAGATTCTTCACTTAAGAAAGAGTTACTATAAGTTTGTAGGTGTTTATAATGAAGTTGAATGAGATAATCTAAAGACCGAACTGGATATTGAACTGGTGAGACCTATGTATTAATGGTTCAATTGCTCGAAATGAGATGATAGTGTGATTGAACCGCTCAAATAATCACAGTATATATAGTGTTAGTTTGCAGTTCAATCATCCGGTTTGATTTTGGAATATTGCTAGCATTCCAATGTTGTCAATGGCGGAGAGCCAAAATCCCACCATATTGGCCATTTTGTGGCGCTGCAATAGCGGATTATGGCAGAAAAACCTGCTATATTGGCCGATATTTACTGTAACAGAGAGGCCAAAATCCGCCACCGATAGACGCTATGGCTGGTATTCGGTGACACTGAATGATTCCTTATGGGATTTCACTAGCAGTTTCCAAGCTTGCAAGCTTAACTTTTAACTTCCTTTTATCTCCAACATAGAAGCAGGGGTCGATGACTAACTTTTAACTTTTAACTTCCTTTGATCAATTGAAAATTCTTCACTTGCGGAAAAGTTACCGAGCTTTTAAGTGTTTATGGAGAGGTTGAATGACTGGGTTTCTAAAAAGCTGATTTCAACATTCAACATATACAGGAAGTTATTATTATCTAGAAGACTTATAGTTATCATAAATTTATTGTAGTGTTTCTTTTTCTATAAGTGTTTACAGAGAATAAGTTTATTCAAACTAGCTTTACACCTACTGTGAATCTGTGATTGATAGAAGTTTAAGTCACTTTTATCTGTATGATTTTAGTCTATAGATTAATATGACGAAGTATGTTTGGAATGAAGATCAGACTTTACTTGGTTTTAGTTATCCTTGTGCTAAGAATTGGAAAGAAATTTAATTTATCAACAAACATTAATAAACTCAAAAAAGCTAATGTTTGTGTTGCCTATGTGAGAATTATTGTATTTGACATGCTAAGCAAGCTCCCACGTAGCTGTCAGTAATGTGATTGTACCTAATTCTTTTGCTCCTTAACTTTGGTTTAATAGGAATCTTAATGTTGCTGAGGACGATTCAGGTAAGGATGCAAATGAAGACAGTGGAGACCTTGTGTCGGGGCTTTACTGCAAGATTGTGGTTCAGTTTGAGAAATATAAAGACTTCCATGATGCATTGAGAGTTCTCTGTGGTCGTTCTTTGCAAAAGGTATCTGTTTAGGTTCAATTTGGATTAGCTCCTAGCTCATGAGAATTTTTCAACCAAGTAGTTAATTGGTTTAAAATTTCAAAAGAAAATCTTATAGATCTACCTATGAAGAAGTTAGAAGAGTTTTTGAAAATGTCAAAATGCAGTTTATTTTAACTTATTATGTGGGAATTGGGAAGTTATTGTTTAAAAGATTTACAGCCTTTGCAATAAAATTCCACATGCTTGTTTTGTTGTCGTTATTTTACATAATTAGGCAATCCTGTTCATATGCTAGGCAACTGAAGTAAGTAAAAGTGTTGTCAGCAACTGCTGAAACTGATAATATGTTAACAGTTGCAGACTTGAAATTATTCATGATTGGTATAGGTAATGAAAATTTGGAAGCAACTAGCATGAGGAATACTTAGCAAAATTTAAAGCTTTGATATTTTTATTTATATGTGCTGATTTAAGAATTATCATTGAACAGCAAGGGTCAAGGTTAAAGGCTGATTATGAGGTTACTTGGGACAAAGATGAATTTTTTCGTAATCCAAGGAATCAATCTCATGAGAAAAATAACATGGCAGCTGATCATTACAGAAGTGAAGCTCCCCGACGCCAGGTCTACAACTCTCGCCACAGTCCCGATAAAGTGCGCCCGAGGAGATTCAGGGTGAGATTTTTTTATTTCATATGTCAAGGGGTATATTATTAGTTTTGTCCTTTGGTTCACGAGACCATCTCTAATTGATGATAAGTATGTCGTTTCTGACAAGGAACCTCTTTATTTGATGCAGGAGTAGGACTCAACTTTTTGTTTTATTTTGGATACAAACTTGGCAACATTTCTGTTACGGACCGAACTCAAATTTTAATTCGTCGAAGGTTTGCCAACTTGACCCTTCGGGGTCTACTCAAGCTTATGAGGTTGGATGTGGGATTATTTTCAGAGATCCGTTGTAATAACATTTTATAATCTCATTTTTCCAAATTAAGACGTGAATTAGCTCAGCAGTTGAAGTTGCTGCCATGTGACTAAAAGGTCACAAATGTAAGGTAAAACTGTATACATACATAAACTTTCTTAGTTGTTTGGAACTTTATAACAACATATTGTCTCCTTCAATGTTCCATGTTATGACTTTGAATCACTAAAACAACGCTATTTGATGATCAATACTCTTGTTTTTGCTGTGATTATAAAAATGTGATCTCTTTCCTTCCATTTTACAGTCATTTATCAGTTGCTACCAGTACTTGTTCCTGTTATCGGAAAATATGTTAACATTACTTGGCTAAATTAAGTTAATATCATTAGGTTGTGCTGTAAAATGACTAGGTGAGAACTGAGAAGTATGCGTGCATATTTGGATTCACTTATGTGGGATGTAAAAAGTGATTTTAGAATTTAGAAACACAAATGATTTTAATCACTATTTGATATATTTGGCGTTTGTGAGTATAAATAATTGTTTTTGCTTTCAAAGTGAATTATAATTTCAGGTTGTGTAGCATCCTTTTTTAACTCTTTCTACAGCAGCAGTTTTATGGTGGGTTGGTGTGGATATTATGCCTTAAAACCACACTGTATAGTATATGTCATAGTACGTTTTTCATAATCCACCAAATTTTCTGGATTTTATGGTCACGATGATCTCATGATCATGTCTTATTTGAGCTTACTTGTCAGTGAATGAATAGATTACTCCGCCACCCCCAACAAATGCATTTTTTTTCAGAGATTACTTTTTTTTTTTTAAAGAAGCTAAATTAGTCCACCCAAATTGACAAGTGGAGAAGCAAGTATTTGCTGTTTAAGATGATGATAACATAGGATTATGGCGGAGGAGTCAACAACAAAATATTAAATGTGTATTAGATGTTACTCAAATGGGCACCTAATGAAGCCAAAGTATTACTAACAGCCAAGTTGGAATGTATTTTTGACTCAATAATAATAAGGGGATAAGGATGACTAGAAATAGATTAACTCAATAATAACTAAGTGGGGTGTTTTATTTTTGTTTTTAAAGTAGTCTAACCAAATCCCAACCTTAGATGTGCTGGGGAGGCTGTTTGTGTTAATATATTCCATTTTAGTTTCTTCAAAAAAATATTCTTATGAATTGAATTATGCTCAAGAGACTTGTTGGTTTGTTAAAGAGGTTTAGTTACGTTTAAATCAATTGAAAATTTTCAAATTTAAATCCAATTTGAAATAATTTTTAGGTGAGACTATATATTTCTCAGTTGAATTCGGAATCACTAGGACTCAACACTTTTTTTTTTTCATCCACGAGTTTTGTATTTTTTTTTAATTGAGACTAAACTCCTTGTATAAACTAATGAAATGTTGGACTTTTTTCTAATTTTAAAAATGAATACATCGATAACCATATCAATCAAAATTAATTTATAATAATCTAATACATACCGGCATATTACTCTTTTTGATCTAATGTTATCGAATATCCTTGAAAATTTTCCCCAACATTTTGAACTCTCCAAATATAAATTTAGCAAAAAAGAGAAAAGTAAAATGCTAGTGGAATACTCATAATCCATAGCATTTTATTTCCATAAGAATTTTTTACATGATAGAATCAATATGCTTAATCAAAAGATAAATAGTTGGGAGTTGGGACGGCCAATTAGACTATTTTTGATATCTTATTGTCTCTTTCAACTTATGTCAAATTCTTTGAATGTAATAATGATTCTAAAATATTCTAGTAAAAGAAAATGACTCTAAAATAGAAGTGGGTTTGTTGACATAAATTGCACAAAACTGTAGATCTTTGAATTCTTGGTCTATTTCTTTTTAATATTAGCTTATATTGCTACACTTAATGAAATTTCACTACTCCATTTCACCCAAAATAAATAAATAAATAAATCCAATGACCCAACAAATATTCATCATGGTGACGAAGGGACAGAACAACTTGGAACATATATGCAGCTTGATTCAATCAACTACATCATTCACATGGATTGCATTAACTAAGCATAACTCTACCAAATTAATCTATATGCCAACATTTTTTTTTGGTTAATATATGCCAACATTTTAAATTGCGATTACAATTATATTCATATTGCGACTTTAATTACAGTTGCAGACAACAATTTAAAACTACGAAATATATAATATACCAAGAACATGTAACAAGAAAGGTTGAATTGAATTGTCAACTCATTTCAAGCAAAGTCTTCAAAAAATTCTAAACATATTCACATTTCACACAACAAAAATTCTAATCCTAACCAAGAAAATGAAGACATAAAGAAGAAAAAGAAACAAAAACAAAGGAGTGGACAAAAAAATACAATGATCACCAACTTTTCTTGTGTGAATGTTTTGCTTGAATCTTGATCTTTGAATTAGCCTCATCAGAAACACAACCACTTCTTGGAGAAACTAATCCATCAATATTATTAGTAACCATTTTCTTCTCACTCCATCTTCTAACATAATCTTTCTTTTTGTTAATCCCTTCATTAACCACCATTTTCTTTTCACTAAACCCCCTAACATAATCTTTTTTCTTCACCAACCCTTCATTAACAACCATTTTCTTCTCACTCAATCCTCTAACATAATCTTTTTTCTTCATAGAAATTTTTGAATTTAAAGAACTATCTTTCAAAGTTGGAATAACATACCACAAAATACAAGTGAAAATTATTGCAGCTGTTCTTCCAAACACAATCAACAAAACCAAAATCATTATCACAACAAAAGGCAAATAGAACACAGGTTTCTCCATTTCAATATTCTTCATATTCCAAGAAATTCTCTTCTTTGTTTTTGCTTTTTGATCAATTTCCATCTTGGGTTTGTTTCTTTCATCCATAGCAACATTTGATGATTCATCTGAAGACTTTTTCTCCGTTGACTCTGACTTATGATTCAAGTTTCTTGCTTTCACTACTTTCAACTCTTGGCTCTTGTTCTTCACCTTAACAATAATAGGAACAAAATCATCTTTATTTGAATGAACAAAACGAACAAAAGAAATATCATGTGGATTCATTTGTGAATAAATTTTCTGTCTTTTATCATTTAAATCAGATAAAAGTGCTGAAAATTTGTCTAGGCCACGTGTGGAATAAGGGTTATTTTTGCTATCTTTTCTTTTGTATCTTCTTGGACTTGATTCTGGATTTGCAAGACATAGTTCATCATCATCTACTGGATCGTATGTTCCACAAACAAAAGGGTTCAACATTTTAATGGAAAGAATGTTTGGTTTTTTTGAGAGGTACAAGGTTTTTGGTTTGAGGAATTATGGGAATTGGGATGTTATGTATTGGTAGCTATAGATGTGGGTTTAAACTAGAGACTGAACCAATGGACCTACCTAAGAGTCAAATCAAATTAAATAGCCTTTAAACTTTTAGGTATTGATTGATCCTATAGAAGTTTCCTAAGGGGTATTATTGACATTTGACTATTAGGAGAGGGAGGAAATTAAGCCTCTAATTGTAGCAATGTTTTAAAAATGGGCTACGTCATCGAAGAAATAGGGGAATATATACTCGTACAAATGAATTGCTAGGAACCAAATTTAAACTAGTGACACGAGGATTTTAGGTAGAACGAAGGCCAACCGAGAGGGGGTATAAGTCATTGGGTTACGAAGGCCAATCGAAAGGGTATAGGTCATTGAATTTTAGGTAGGACGAAAGCCAACCGTGAATATAGTTTAATTGGTATGAATATTGCATTTTATATGCAGAGCCGATGTTCGAACTTGACATCTCCCACTTATTTATCTCAAGAGGTGAATTTCCAACCATTAAATTATTTGAAAAAAAAAAACAACAGATTAAACAAGTATATTTAGTCTCTGAAATTTAAGAAAAAAAAAAAAAAAACTCATGACACCTATACATGTCAAAAATTGTTTTTAAGTATTGATCCTATAGAAGTTTCCTAAGGGGCATTATTGATATTTGACTAGATAGAGAGGGAGAGAAAATTGTGCCTTATAATTAGTTTATAGTCTTTTTTTGACCAATGGACACTCTAATATGAATGAATTCTTTGTGATTAATAGTAGACTATAGTGCCGTAAGAAATGCGCCATGGGATAATATAGAAGACTTCACAGAACATGTTAATTACTTGTGGACAAGGATATATAGAACTAGTCTTTGAGTTATAAATGTAAACGGGTTCCATCGTGGCATCAATGTTCTACATCGATCTGTAATGTCTTCTAGAAGGTAGTACATTGTTTGAATATGAAATGAATTGTGAATTAATTAATAACATGAGAGACTTGAAAAAAAAAATATTATAACACGAGAGTTAGTTGTCAATGGAGAAAAATAAATAATGGGGTGTTAATAAATCTGCAGAAATAGTGTAGAATAACATAATGATTGATTTAGTAAGCATGTTTGAAATTTTGGCTTATCTTGGTAGTTTTTTATTAATTAAATTTATTAAAGGGTTGTTTTTTTTTGGTTAATAGATGAAATAACAAAGCCATTGAAAACCCACACACACAAAGTGGAGTAACATCCGCCACTAAAAATTTCGACATTTCTACCAGTTGAGTTAGAATTTATGGCCATTAAAAGGTTGATTTTATACATACTTATGTCTCCATTTGAAGTAGCTCAAATATGAAATTTTAGCTTATCTTGGTATTATTATTATTATTATTATTATTAAGATTTAATTGTTTATTTTCTTAGGGTGGTTCAACTAGGACTAATTAACATTAGCATAGTTCAGTTGGCAGAATATTACATTTAAATATGTCAGCGTCGGAGTTTGAACCCTTCTCTAAAGGATTAAAAGTTATTTTCATTTTTCTCATATACTATGATCAAATTGGGTCTCGACGTTTCTTTAAAAGATTGAAAATAGATTTCATACAAAAGAAAATTTAGATAGACTAAAAATGGTTAATTAACTTATTTTACGATGAATCATTTAGTATTCCAAATTTGATTCCCAATTAAAATAATTCTTAGACAAATTTTACTTATCTCACAGCTAAACTTTAAATTATCGGAGTCTTTTTTAGAAATCAAAGGGTTAATAAAAAAATAAACTAAAACAAAAAATTATTAGATTTATAAAGACATCACATAATTTCCTCAATTTTTTCTCTCAAATTGAGAGAATCCACTCTCCCTTTAATTGTGTCCTTAGTTTTCTTTTTTCAACTAGTAACTTACCCATGCTTAAGGGGAGAAGGTTGTCTCATGTGACATTTTCTCACAGTGAAATCTTGACCATTGCTTTATTTTAATAATTTTAATTTTAATTTAAATAAGGAAAATGAAAGGTGGATGTATCCACCGGACACCCTCCAGTTTTTTTATCACCGGAGACAATCCATCTCCGTGCTTAAGCACGGGGACGCGCGTTCCACACGTCTTTGGGTATTTTGTTCGGCAAAAAAATTTAGTATTTTTCTTTTTCTCCCGATTTTGCTGTTGGGTTGACATTTACATATTCATTCATGTAACAGTAATTGTAAACTTCATCAATGAAATTATATAATTAGGCAATTGCTAACAAGTATTTCCGGATCACTCTTTAAGATTTTAAATAGTAAATTTTTATAGAATTTTTACGAAAATGCGTAAAGTCAATGAATTGGAAATTGTAAGATTTAATTTTTTGAATAATTTTTTTTTTTAAATAGAATGCTTAAAGAGTGCTCAAGGGTGCAAGACCTTAATAATTATTTGAAGGGAAATGTTATCCGGCCATTCTAATGTTTGAACGGCGCACACAATATTTTTTTGTTGTCAAAGTTTCAATGCATTGTTTTTTTGTCAATTAGCTTGGTGTTTATAAAATTCACCTTAAAGATGAATAAATGAAGTGTTTCGGGTTCGAACGCCGACTCATGCACATATAGTACAATATCCTTACCAATTGAATTAAGATCGAGTAGAGGCCTGTAACCACTTAATGTGAGAACTGACTCCGAACCAGATTAAACTGATGGTGAAAGAATATATATATATATATATATATATATATATATATATATATATATATATTCCAAGAGTTTCATACATATTTGAGAAAACTTGGTGTGCTTCGGTTATGAACGCAGCCATTATGTCACCATTTTGATGATTTGCATTAATTGTCCAAATTAAGTTAATGATTTGTATATATTTGTGTGATGTTTACTGGAAATTAAATTCTAAACATGTGTATTGTCTGCAAGCAATTGCGGTATAAAATAATGCTCTCACAAGTCATTGGAATTTCCTTGCATCTCCGATGCATATTTTATTTGTATTTGTATCATAGTCAATGAATGAAAAACCCCGATACATATATGGAATAATATGCTTCAGATCTTATCTTGATATATTTCATGTCTGTCCACCTATTATTGAAAGTTATCAAAAAACAAAGAGCGGTGATAATATGTTTTGCGTGTACTTCCTCCGTGCTTTATTTATAAGCGCCAAATTTGTAAAAAAAAATAAAATAAAAATAAAATGTCAAATATATCTTGAAATTTTAAGGATATGTTTGGTTCGAGATAGATGGAGGGAAGATGAGGGAGTAAGGTAATCTTGACGAAAAAAAGATTTCTTTTTATTAAATTATTTTTTTAAAAAAAAAAACGTTTTTTATTCTTGAAAAAAAAAATTAAAAACAAAAACAAATATTCCCTTTACTAATTTAAAAATTTTGTTTTTAATTTCTTTTTCAAGAATAAAAAACATTTTTTAAAAAAATGATTTAATAAAAAGAAATATTTTTTTATCAAGATTACCCTTCACCTCCCCTCTCCTCCCCTCCATCTACCTCAAGTCCTCAACCAAACATGCCCTAAAAGTTATCAAATCTCCCTTGAAATTTAGAAATAGACAAATATCCTTTTGAAATTGTAAAACGTCAATCAAATTGTCCCCTTACTTCGTTTGCTCGGTCTATTTTGATGAGTCAACCTAAGAATAATACTAGTATGTGTGTTTTTATTCATACATCTAGACATTAAAGAAACCTCCAAATGAGCAAAGATTTTGAAAGGGTCATAGTAATATAACATTGTTTGTTGTGAGAGATTTATATCTAAGTAGATAAACAAATATTTATTAATATATCTATATCTATATCTATACCATATATAAAGACAATAGTTGAATTTGGTGTAGCCTCTTTTTAAATTACCATAAATACCCTTGGTGGTTATTTTTTGTTTTTTTATTTTTTTTCCCTTCATGTTATGGTCAGTTTGTTAATAAAAAAATTTTGCTGTTAAAAAAAAAAAATGCTTTATGTTATGGTGAGTTTGTTAATAATTTTTTTTTGTTGTTACTAAAAAAAAGCAAGGGTATTGTTGGTATTATGAAAAGTCTATACCAAAACTCATGTATTCTTTTTATATCTATACCATATATAAAGACAATAGTTGAATTTGGTGTAGCCTCTTTTTAAATTACCATAAATACCCTTGGTGGTTATTTTTTGTTTTTTTATTTTTTTTCCCTTCATGTTATGGTCAGTTTGTTAATAAAAAAATTTTGCTGTTAAAAAAAAAAAATGCTTTATGTTATGGTGAGTTTGTTAATAATTTTTTTTTGTTGTTACTAAAAAAAAGCAAGGGTATTGTTGGTATTATGAAAAGTCTATACCAAAACTCATGTATTCTTTTTATATATAGTATAGATGAAAAAGCAATAAAAAACAAAAGAAAAAGAGAGGTAGTTAGAGGAAGTTAAGGGCAATTATGAAATAATGAAAAATCCATCCCTAACTCAAATATCATTTTTATATATTATTATAGATAACTTCTTTGATTTAAAAAAAAAAAAATTGTAAAAGTATATGAAAAATTTAGAATATATTAATTTTTATATTACTCAATAAAATAGAAAAAACGGATCACACATGCGGGCACGGTCCGTGTGGCCACTAGTATATATGAATGCCAAATAAAATAATCTCTTAGAAAAATCTAACACAATCTTGTAACAAAAAATTGAGAATATAATTGAAAATAAAAAAAATAAATTGACGATAAAACTTACCATGTATACACTATTGTTTAAGATTTAAGGGTTTCCCACTCACCCTTTCAGTTGCTTTCACCGATCATCAACCTATGCTACTGTTGTTAGTTACGGAACTTCTCTAAGGTACTTTCATTGCATTTTTTACTAACCGTTCTTCCTTATTTATCAATAATCACCATTATATTTTAATGTTTTTTCGTTACCCATTTACCCTCCTCTCCTTATTTACATCACTGTTTCGATTCTTTGCTAATCACAGTCTGATCTTGTTGGCTAATTTGTTTCTTACTTCTCAAGTTTCATCAATAAAAGTTTCAATTTTTAATATAAAATTCATACTTCAAATTTTCAGTGCTTAATAGAAAGAAAGAACTTTTTGTCTTTGTATTTGCTTTAGTTTCGTCAATAGTCTCACGTTAGATATGAGATACATTAATATATGTTTATAAATGAGGGCTTTTCTTATTTTACAAGCAGATTTTGTACAATTAGTTAGGTAAAACCTAAAATTTCTTGACAAAAAAAAAAACCTAAAATTTCAAAGATCATATAGATATCTATGAGATGTGAATTACTTTATGTGTTTTAATATGTATTTGATCCGATAAATAATAAGAGATTGGACACTCTAGCCGTACTATGTTTGATTTTAAAATTAATTCCAGTACCTGACAAATTTGGGGACAATAGACTTTGACAAATATTGAAATTCTAGTCCTCACTAGACCATAGAACAAATTTTTATCTCAAGTAAGTTGTTTAAAATACTAAAAGAACATTCTGTCCACCAAATTTATAGACAAAAAGATGTTTAATACCTTAGAAATTTGTGATGCCGTAGTTGTTTTGTCCTGTATTTACATTTTTTTTACTTAATTTACTTATTGTGTTTATTTTCGTTTTTACTACTTAGTGTAGCCATGAAGAGAAAAAGGGCTACTAGCCAGAGAGGCAATGAAGCAATGGGGAAAGTTGAAGAGGCAAAAAGTGATGAACTTTGCCCTTATTTTGATAATCTTCCATCCCATATCACTGCCCAAATTTTGCTTCAACTTCCCATCAAGTCTCTTCTTATTTGTAGATTTGTTTGCAAAAATTGGAAAACAATGATTTCAGAATCAGATTTCGCTAAATTGCATTTTGAGCAAGCACCAACGTGTCTCATGATTCGAACTTATGACTTTAATGGAGTGGGAAGAATCATGCACTTTTTTGAGTGTGAACCTGAAAAGTTCGAGAATGGAAGCAACAATCATGTGAAGCTTGAGCCTATATTCAAGCTTCCTCCGTGGGATGCCAAATCATTTAGGGAGAAAAGAGACGTGATCAACAATAAGGGTAAACAAAGGCTTAATATTGCTAGCAACCGAGGTCATGATAGGCTTAAAGTTTTGAATTATTGTAATGGTTTTCTTTGTTTATGTAACCCATTTTATAATACCCCTTTAGTGATTTGCAACCCAGTCACTGGAGAGTTCATAAAACTTCCTGTCACGGGAACGGGAAACACAGCTCAAGTAAGAATGGAAGGACGAGCTGGTTTTGGTTTCCATTCTAAAACTAATGAATATAAGGTGATAAATATGTGGAGAAGAGGACATGTTAGACATGTGTTTGAGCCTCTGATCCTTGAGATACACACTCTTGGAACACTGTTATGGAGAAATGTTGAAGTGGATCCTCAGATTCCTATTTTGAATCTTGAATGTCCTACGTGTGTGAATGACACGCTTCATTGGATTAGAGATGATGATGGGCCAAGGTCAATATTGTGTTTCAGTTTTGAAAGTGAGAGATTGCAATCATTCCCTTCTCCTCCACAGGTGTTTGAAAATTTGGTCAAAACCAGTATGGGAGAATTAAGGGGATATCTTTACATTTGTGATATATCTTTACTTGATGTTACATTGTGGGTTATGAACGAATATGGTATTGGAGAATCATGGACTAAGGTTTACAATATTGATACTTATGCGTTTAGTCTTTTTGACAATCCTGTTTCGCGACAATATGGTCTATGTTTTCCAATAAAACACTTTAATGAGGATGCTGCCAATGCCATATTGTTATTTAATTCCTACAATTGCTTTATCTACTATGAACCTGAGAAAAATCAGTTCAAAGTTTTTGAAATTCAGGGGACTCATTCAGATTTTGTTGAAGTAATTTCACATATTCCAAGTCTAATCTCATTGAAGGATGTAGTGAAAGGAGACAATATTGAGGTGCTGAATATTCACTCAAGGTAAGAATGTAGCTTTTTTATTTCATGTTATAAATATCCTTTGTACCTTTTGGATATTTTTTAGTTGCTAAGTAGTAAATAGTTTCTTGAGACTATTCCATCTGCTGCAAAATGCAGTTTTATCCAATATTACTCAACTATTGATCTGTAATATTGTTTGTTATTTATTTATATAGGTGTGCAAAGTTTAAATTGCGGGAAGAAAATGAAGTTTTTTCCTTGTCTCAGATTAATGCTGAAGAATTCAGTGAAGATCCCACTTCCTTAGAATAGTACTACTTCGCATTTATCTTGTATTCTAACCTCTGCTTACTACAATTTTAGGCACTGAATATAGGTCATATATATTAATTATTCAATATATTTAAAAATTAAACTTTTTCTTATATTAAGGAGTGGAGGAAGAATTTTATATAGGTGTGCAAATTTAAAATTGCGTGAAGAAAATGAAGATCTTGAATGATGACTTGACTGGTACCCTCCTCCGATGGTGAGACTTTTGATGTAAGGTTATGATAAATCGCAAGTAGTATTTTTGAAAGAAAAAAAAAAAAAAAAAACAGATCTTGTTTTAGGATGCAAATGCAGTCTTTTTATAAACCTAAAATTAGGTAAACCAAGCTTATCGCTAGAGAAAACCAAGCTGATGTCACAAACAATTAAGCCATTTATTCCTTAACTTCCAATCAGGTTTAGAAAAAATAAGATAACCAACTTTGAATCAGATTCATACGGAAGCAATTTCTATTGCTAACATAGCACTAGTCAGCTCCGCAATAAAAGCATTTCCCTCTCGAACATTAAAAGCAAAACTCCCCAATTATTTGTGTTGTTTTGTGGATACTGTTTTTGTGATGCCTCAGTCATAATATAACTTCATCAATTATAGATGATCAAAGAGCTGTGAAAGTTGTATTGAATAAAAAAGTGAACTTCAAGCAGCTACTTATAGCTCACATGATAAGGCAATATCATAGCAATAGTAAATAAATATGGACTATATAATATAAATTCATAAAATTAGAACTAAGTATGTAAAATACCTACTTGGATATTCTTCCAAACAAACATAATATTAATGGTGTTTATTCAGCTTCATCCGGTTATAGTTGGCTAGTAAATCGAAGTGGAACTGCAACAACTAATCAATCTTGGACATGGATTTGGAAATTGCATGCGCCTGAGAAAATTAAGTTCTTCCTTTGGTGCCATATGCCATTCCTACCCTATCTATGCTGCACCATCGAACCCTCGCACCCTCCAACATTTGTTCTAGATCTTCGTTGGTTAGAGGAACCACTTTACATTGTTTAAGAGATTGTGTTGCTGCTCAAAGAATTTGGAGCTCGTTGGATTTTAATAATACTGATTTTTTTAGTGCTTTTGTCCCGGAGTTGTGGGTGCGTAATCATTCGAGTGGTAATAATGCTCCTAAGTTTCTGGCTGGTCTTTGGTGGAATCGGAGGGCTAGAAACATTGTTTGTGTTGGTAATGAATCTGTTGAAAATTGCCTTGAAAACAATGATCAGGAAACAGTGGAGTTGCTGCCTTTTGCGCATGATGCGCAAGTTTTTGGGGTATGAGGCGCAGAAGCAGGATTGCTTGCTGCCACTGGCGCATGGTGCGCTAGTTCTTGCGCCTAATGCGCAGGTTATGGTATATATTGTTGTTGTGTTGTTGTGCAGCCGCAAGAGAGACAAAAATGTGAGTTTTTAGGGTTTTGCTTCCAACATGAAGGCTAGAGTGTTAGATGGTTTCTCTTGGGTAATCTCTATGGTTGGGGAAGTGATTGTAACACCTTAGAAACACTTATTGATTGAATCTCTTGGTCACAGGGAGAGATTTGGGAAAATGGTAGATTTAGGAGAACTCTAAATCTTGTAACTCTATGAATCTCATTGTAATCAAGTATTCTATTGATAGTGGAACGGAGAGCTCTCTCTCCCCAGAGTAGGTTGGTTTTAACCGAACTGGGTAAACAATTATTTGTGTTCTTTATCGCTTTCGGTAGTTTTAGCTTGTGTTTAAATTGCTCATTCATTTTGATTTGGTTGCTTCAATTCATTTGTCCCACACACTAAAGATAGTTAGTTCTACTATTGGTTATTGGTGTAATTTTGTCAAGTCGACCCAAGTTTTTGTTGTTAGCAATTAAATCGTCCAAGATACGACCGTAGGATTGTGCATCCACGTTGTCAAATATGTCAAAAGAGACTGCAGGTGCACCTCCGGCTATCACATATTGCTGAACCAAACTATCAAATTCAGAGTAGCTTGAAACATCCACGCAAAGATAATTCGGTTTCTCTCTCTTTGTCCGGCATAAATTTGAAAGAAAATCAAAATAAAATAAGGAAAGCAATCTGTGATGAGTTTGCTGAGCCTCTAAACAATGTGTGGTTTGTTTCGGTCTATACAACCCACACGCAAGCAAGTCATATGAGTTGCATAAAGAAAAATCCCTCTGCGACCAGCTACACCTGGGACCCCAATGGAAGCACCATATGTGTTGCATTTTATCCAATCAAGCAAGGGTGGATTCCAAATAACTTCCTTTATAACAGGAGCATTCAGAATGGTAAACTCACTCATAAACACAAATGAAGTCATCTTTGTAGCATTACCAGATATTATGAAATAATGGAAGAAATGTTTGATCTCCAATTTATCATCTTATTGCTGCATCTGGATTGGTTTCTAGCAAACCAAATAGCATTAACAGTACTAATGATTGCAGACAGAATCACAACTTTGCATTGACGTGTCCAAGATTTAGCCATAATCCTCCAAAAGTCATCAATTGAAATGAAAGAATAAATGTGTTGAGTTGTATGCCTAGCTCCTACCTTTAAATACCCTACATCTATAGAAACTTTTCCCAGTGTTCTTGAGAGTTAGCTTAGTCCCAACATTACTTCAAGTTAGAAGCCTCATTTCATTTTAAGGTTAAATAGATCTTATACCCGGTGGCGGAACCAGGAAATCAAATCCGGGTGGGCCGTTAAAAAAATATAATATATAAATTAAATATAAAAATTATATTTCATACAAAAATTTAAGTCATAATAAACACAAATTTGATCATAAGAAATTAATGTCATGGCCTAAATAATATACGACGTGTGTCAAGTAACTTAAAATTATCAATGATTTACTTTAAAGTTTAAACTAATACTTGCACAAAATTGATCATTAAAAAAATTATATTTTATTATATTACACGGTATATTTAAAAGAGAATTATTTTTTAATTGAAAATAGTTGCACTTTTTTTTAGAAAAAAATTAGAAATTGTCTATTTTTGTATTGATATATATCGATGAAGAAAAGAAAAATTAAAAAAAAAAAAAAACTATCATTGATTAAGTGGCTTGAGGTAAAGTTTTGGTCTCCAAATGCAAGGACTTCAAATCGTTAAACATGATTTTTATAAATAAAAAACACTAAAATGCAAAAATATTGGCAAAAGAGTGTTGAACCCATGACCTCGACACAAATTAATGTACTCACAACCACTAAGGCACACCTTGAATTTTGATATATTTATGTCTAAAGAAATACATATAATTTATAAGCATAATTTTATAAATACACCAAGGGTATTTTAGTAGTTTCACATTTTTTTGGGGTGGGCCATGACCCTGCCTAGCCCCACCCTAGGTCCGCTAGTGCTTATACCTAATCCACCATCAGAGATAGGTTGGCAATATTTTTTCCAATGTCTTTAATAATACAGCTTGGCCAGGAATAAAATAGATTATGATAAAAGTAAATTATACTTTAATTAAGTATTTCTAAAAATGTCCCCACGAGCTTAGCTCGATGGGTAGGGATGATATCACACTATATCTATCGAAGTTGGGGTTCGAACTCCACACACTCCATTTGAAATTTGTAACCACTAGACTATTTGACAAAAAACGTATTTAAAAATAATCATAAAATTAATAAAATATTTAGTGGAAAAGGTCAAACTAACATAACTTGTTTGTTGTGAGAGATTTGTATCTAAATAGGAAAAACTGTTCAAAAAATAGAAACAAATTAAATAATCTCTTAAAAAAATCATTATAAAAAAAAAAATCTCTTAAAAAAATTTAAAACAATCTTGTAAAAAAAAGATTTGAGAATAATAATTGAAAAAAAATTTGACGATAAAACTTACTATATATACACTATTGATTTAAGATTTAGGGTTGTGTTCATATTATAATTAGATATTCCTTATTGTTTTCCCTCACTCACCTTTGCTACGTATTGTTGTTAAACTAATAAAGTACGGAACTTCTCCAAGGTACTTTCACTGCATTTTTACTAATCATTCATCTTTATTTATCAATAGTCACCATTATATTGTAACGTTTTTTCGTAACCTATTTACCCTCCTCTACTTATTTACATCACTTTCTTTGCTAATCACAGTCTGATCTTGTTTGCTAATTAGTTTTTTTTTTTTTTGAAACTTGGTTGCTAATTAGTTTCTTATTTCTAAAGTTTCTTCAATAAAAGTTTAAATTTTTAATATAAAATTCATACTTCAAATTTTCAGTGCTTAATAGAAAGGAAACAACTTTTTGTCTTTGTATTTGCTCTTAGTTTCTTTTTTCTAGTCATTAAGGGTGTGTTTGTTAACATAAATAAGCTAACTTATAGCTTATTATATGAGCTTATAAGCTTAATTGTTCCAAAAAATTAGAGGTGTTTGGTAACAAACTTTTTTTACTATCTTATAGCTTTTTTTAGATGTTATTCCAAGTAGCATTTGAGCTTATAGCTTTTTACACTTTATTCCATTTTTACCCTTTAATTTAATAACTACTCACTCTAAAAAAGAAACTATCCACTATCAATTATGTCATTTTATATTTATTAACCACTTTAAAAGATAATTTTACCAAACACTTTAATTTCAATTAACTAGCTTTTCAGCTATCAGCTATAAGCTAGCTTTTCAGCTAGCAGTTAGCTTATAAGCTAGCTTATAGCTTATTTTTACCAAACAGACCCTAAAAATCTCACATTGGATATGAGATACATTAATGTATGTTTATAAATAGGATAGTAGACTTACAAAAATTGAAATTCGAGTCTCATTAGACCTGGCAAATTGTTTCCTCAAGTGCAATTTGTCTAAAATATTAAAAGAAAATTTTGTCCACCAAATATTTAATAAGACAAAAAATTGTTTGATACCGTAAATATTTGTGATGCCGTAGTTGTTTTTTGTCCAGTATTTATATATATATATATATATTTTTTTTTTTACTTAATTTACTTATTGTGTTTATTTTCCGTTTTACTACTTATTAGTGTTGCCATGAAGAGAAAAAGGGATTCAGTTGCCGTAGCAAGGGCTACTAGCCAGAGAGGCAATGAAGCAAAGAGGAAAGTTGAAGACACAAAAAGTGATAAACTTTACCCTTATTTTGATAATCTTCCATCCCATCTCACTGCCCACATTTTGCTTCAACTTCCCATTAAATATCTTCTTATTTGTAAATGTGTTTGCAAAAATTGGAAAACAATGATTTCAGAACCACATTTCACTAAGTTGCATTTTGAGCAATCACCAACCAGTCTCATGATTCGATCTGCTGACTATAATAGAGTGGCAAGATCCATACACTTTCTTGAGTGTGAGCCTGAAAAGTTTGAGATTGGAAGTAACAATCATGTGAAGCTTGAGCCTATAATCAAGCTTCCTCTTCGGGATGCAAAATCATTTAGGGAGACAAGAGACATAATCAACAATAAATCCAAACGCCCTCTTCGCGCTGCGAGATTAGTTTCGGAGAAAAACAATGAGAACAAAAATAAGGGTAAACAAAGGTGTTATATTGCTTGCAACCCAGATCATGATAAGTTTGACATTGTGAATTCTTGCAATGGTTTTCTTTGTTTATGTCACCCGTATAAAACTATCCCTTTGGTGATTTGCAACCCGGTCACCGGAGAGTTCATAAGACTTCCTGTCACGTTAAACAAAGCTCCAGTAAGAATGGTAAGACAAGCTGGTTTTGGTTTCCATTCTAAAACTAATGAATATAAGGTGATAATTATGTGGAGCAGAAGATATGTACTTGGACCTGTGAACCTCGAGATACACACTCTTGGAACACTGTTATGGAAAAATGTTGAAGTGGATCCTCAGATTTCTATTTCGAAACTTAAATGTCCTACATGTCTGAATGACGCGCTTCATTGGCTTAGACGTGTTAATGGGCAAAGGTCAATATTGTGTTTCAGTTTTGAAAGTGAGAGATTGCAATCATTTCCTTCTCCTCCACATGCGTTCAAGGGCGACACCGACAATACTATGGGAGAATCAAGGGGGTTGCTTTACATTTGTGATATATCTTTACATTATGTTACATTGTGGGTTATGAATGAATATGGTATTGAAGAATCATGGACTAAGATTTACAATATTAATACTAATAAGTTTAGTCTTAATTGTCTTTGGCTATACTGGAGTCTATGTTGGCCGATAAAACTCTCTAAAGAGGGTGCTGCCATGTTGATATTTAATTCCTTCAATCGCTTTATCTACTATAAACCTGAGAAAAATGAGTTCAAAGCTTTTGAAATTCAGGGGACTGATTCATATGATTTTGAAGTAATTTCACATATTCCAAATCTAATCTCATTGAAGGATGTAGTGAAAGGAGGAGACAATATTGAGGTGTTGAATATTCACTCAAGGTAAGAATGTAGCTTCTTCTAAATCATGTTATAAATCTCCTTTATACCTTTTGGATCTTTTTTAGTTGCTAAGTAGTAAAGAGCTTCTTTGAGACTATTCCATTCCCGGCAAAATGCAGTTTTAGCTAGTATTACTTAACTATTGCTCTCTAATATTGTTTTTATTTATTTATATAGGTGTGCAAAGTTTAAATTGCGTGAAGAAAATGAAGTTATTTCCTTGTCTCGGATTGTTTTGAGACGTGGAAAGTAGACATATTCTTCATCATCTTATGGTGACTTGATAACTATATCTTCCTTTGAATCTGATGGTGAAGAATTCAGTAAAGAGCCCACGTCCTAGATAGTACTAGTATGTGTGTTTTCGCATTGATCTTGTATTCTAACCCCTGATTTTAATTTGTGCAAAGAAAATGAAGATCTTGAATGATGACTTGACTAGTACCCTCCTCCGGTAGTGAGACTTCTGATTCAAGGTTTTGCTAAATCACAAGTTGTGATTTTTGAAAGAAAAAAAATACAGATCTTGTTTTAGGATGCAAATGTTTTCTATTTTGTGAACTACTAAACTTTAATTTATATGTTCAATAGTGATTATTAATGGTTTTACAAGAATGAGGTGTTATGTTGTTGGTTTAATGTAGAAAAAATACAGTGCTTATTGCTGCTCAGTTTTTTTATTTGGTTCTTGATGTCCTATCCTATCTTGTCTTCTTAGATTCTTAGTCTCTATTTCCTTCAAAAGGGTTTATGGATCCCTGAGTGTGAAATATGAACCATCTATTTGAGGAGCATTTAAACAATAGACAACGTGTTACAACAAACATGATTTTTTTTTTTTGGTGATAACCAACAAACATGATTTAATATGGCCAAATTCTCTTGTTATATATGGCTAAAAGAGAGATGAGCGTTTTTAATTTTTTTTTAATATATTTTAATTAACAGATTTATCTTTCGGCAAAACAAGTGGGACCCATTTAATTTATTGGGGGCCGTTTAACATTTGCCTAAAATCATAAATAACTCAAACCACTAAATTTGATTTAATGGTGAGAAGTTTAAGTAGTATGCATGAAATTCTATGTTCGATTCTCATTTAACGACTCCAAAAGTAATTACTCCATCCGTTTCAAAATGTAAGTCACTTCGACAAAAAAAAAAATTGTACTAAAATGTAAATTGTTTTATAATATTAATATATAATTATTGTTGATCATCCTAAACTACCATTTTTATTCTCTTTTTTCATATTTTGTTTTAGATTTCTCATGTCATGCTTTTACGCATATCAATGAGAGAGAAATCAGAAGTTAATATTAAGTCTTTTTTTCTTTTGCAAAGTTTTAAATATTATGTGAAGAGTAAAAGAGAAAAAAACATTATAATTTTTTACAACAATTACAAAAATTAGCAATTCCTTAATATGCATAAAAATGCAAATTGACTTACATTTTGAAACGGAAAAATAAATATCAAATTCAAATTAAACGTAGTACTATAGTCTTATGCAGGCCTCCAATCTTCAATCCATCGACTTGCAACACCAACAATATTCTAGAATCGTTAATTATTGTCTAGAAACTATAGAATCCCATGTCTTACCATAAAGCTCTCCATCATGCCCAGTTTGGATCAACAGCATAGTGATCAAGAATCCCATTCAATGACTGAAAGAGGTACATATTACCCATGATTTTGTCGCTCTTGGCATTGCTGTATTCTGGCCGTTCAAACACAATGACCATCCAATCGGAGCCAATAGCCCGGTAAACTTTGTCCATCTCCGGTGTAACAAGACACGATCGGACGTGGGTAGTGGTCAGGTCTTGGATTTTCAATTTTGTCAAGTTGACCCAAGTTTCTGTTGTTAACAATTAAATCGTCCAAGATACGACTATAGGATTGTGCATCCAGGTTGTCAGATATGTCAAAAGAGACTCCACGTGCACCTCCAGCTAAATTGGAAAAAATGTTCAAAAAATAGAAATAAATATTTATTGATATATGTATCTATCTATATCTATCTATATATAATTGTAAAGCAAACTTTTTTTTGCTGATGTGGCAGCCTAAGAAAGCTCTTCCCTTTTGCCTTTTTTCTAAGCTCAAGTTGGTGCTTATGTGTCATCCTTATTTTTATTTAATAACATAATAATAATAATTATTATTTTATATATATATATATTTAAACATTGTCCCCACCAACTATTTAGCTTCCCATGTAATTTATGGAAGAAAAAAAAAACAGTTTTTTCTAATTTCATTGTCTAAATAGATCAATAATGTAGAGTTGAAGATCAAGAGATAATATTATGTAACTAAATGTCATCATTATTCCCACAAGAAAAACGTATGCATTAATAATTCCTACCCCAATGACTTTAAAAAACAATTATAACATACAAATGATTTATGCTATAAATTCTTGCCATGAAATGCATCAATCCTAAGGAGATGTTTTTTGCTCTTCTTCTCCTTTAATAATTTGCTATGGGCCGGTTAGTTCTTCTTTCTTCTCTTTTGTTCCTAGATTTATTTTTCAATTGACCAATTTATATATTATTTCTAATAAAAAGTTTATTGTTTTCTTAAATTGATGCTTCTTTTATTTTTTGCAATTTTGCACTCAAATTTTCTGCATAACAATTAGGATCAAGAGAATTTGATATTTACGTAAAAAAAATTGATATTTTTTGTGTGTTTGCAGATAACCAAATGCATCAATCCTAATGAGATGTTTTTTGCTCTTCTTCTCCTTTAATTTGCTATGGGCCGGTTAGTTCTTCTTTCTTCTCTTTTGTTCCTAGATTTATTTTTCAATTGACCAATTTATATATTATTTCTAATAAAATGTTTATTGTTTTCTTAAATTGATGCTTCTTTTTTTTCACTCAAATTTTCTGCATAACAATTAGGATCAAGAATATTTGATATTTACGTAAAAAAAATTGATATTTTTTGTGTGTTTGCAGATAACAAAATGCATCAATCCTAAGGAGATGTTTTTTGCTCTTCTTCTCCTTTAATTTGCTATGGGTCAAGTAGTTCTTCTTTCTTCTCTTTTGTTCCTAGATTTATTTTTCAATTGACCAATTTATATATTATTTCTAATAAAAAGTTTATTGTTTTCTTAAATATATATAATTGTAAAGCAAACTTTTTTTTGCTGATGTGGCAGCCTAAGAAAGCTCTTCCCTTTTGCCTTTTTTCTAAGCTCAAGTTGGTGCTTATGTGTCATCCTTATTTTTATTTAATAACATAATAATAATAATTATTATTTTATATATATATATATTTAAACATTGTCCCCACCAACTATTTAGCTTCCCATGTAATTTATGGAAGAAAAAAAAAACAGTTTTTTCTAATTTCATTGTCTAAATAGATCAATAATGTAGAGTTGAAGATCAAGAGATAATATTATGTAACTAAATGTCATCATTATTCCCACAAGAAAAACGTATGCATTAATAATTCCTACCCCAATGACTTTAAAAAACAATTATAACATACAAATGATTTATGCTATAAATTCTTGCCATGAAATGCATCAATCCTAAGGAGATGTTTTTTGCTCTTCTTCTCCTTTAATAATTTGCTATGGGCCGGTTAGTTCTTCTTTCTTCTCTTTTGTTCCTAGATTTATTTTTCAATTGACCAATTTATATATTATTTCTAATAAAAAGTTTATTGTTTTCTTAAATTGATGCTTCTTTTATTTTTTGCAATTTTGCACTCAAATTTTCTGCATAACAATTAGGATCAAGAGAATTTGATATTTACGTAAAAAAAATTGATATTTTTTGTGTGTTTGCAGATAACCAAATGCATCAATCCTAATGAGATGTTTTTTGCTCTTCTTCTCCTTTAATTTGCTATGGGCCGGTTAGTTCTTCTTTCTTCTCTTTTGTTCCTAGATTTATTTTTCAATTGACCAATTTATATATTATTTCTAATAAAATGTTTATTGTTTTCTTAAATTGATGCTTCTTTTTTTTCACTCAAATTTTCTGCATAACAATTAGGATCAAGAATATTTGATATTTACGTAAAAAAAATTGATATTTTTTGTGTGTTTGCAGATAACAAAATGCATCAATCCTAAGGAGATGTTTTTTGCTCTTCTTCTCCTTTAATTTGCTATGGGTCAAGTAGTTCTTCTTTCTTCTCTTTTGTTCCTAGATTTATTTTTCAATTGACCAATTTATATATTATTTCTAATAAAAAGTTTATTGTTTTCTTAAATTGATGCTTCTTTTTTTTTTGCAATTTTGCACTCAAATTTTCAGCATAACAATTAGGATCAAGAGAATTTGATATTTACATAAAAAAATTGATATT
Source organism: Trifolium pratense (assembly GCF_020283565.1). NCBI lineage: Eukaryota > Viridiplantae > Streptophyta > Magnoliopsida > Fabales > Fabaceae > Trifolium > Trifolium pratense. Next base: position 40,379,478 of record NC_060059.1, on the reverse strand, counting down.
TTTTTTGTGTGTTTGCAGATTACAAATTCGACCTTTGTGTCTTAATCAACATACAAGGAAAAAAGGTTATTCATTGTGCTATTTTTTTAATCATTCATTATACTATTTTTTTTTCTTAATTTATCCAAAAATAATAGGTTAAATTTAAGAAATATGAGCTGAGTTTTTTTTATAAAATTAGACATTTTCTAAGCAAGAGTTGATGTTTATGTGTCATTTTTCATTACACATTAATTTTTTTTTTTAAGCTCATTGCACATTACTTGATTGATGTTAAAAAAAAAAACGCATAACTGATTAAATGGAAAAATTTAAGGCAACCACTTATATCTTCTTTCGGTGGCACATGAGAAGTTATGTAACAACCAATAAATTTCATAAACAAAAACCAACAACAATAATTAGAAAAGAATACATGGAGTCAAAGAGTAATAGTACACATGACACCATAATTAAATTTTAAGTTGACGTTTTCTTCCTTATTATAGTATATATATAAATAAAATTGTATCAGACGGTGGACTCTATAAGCAATACACAAGCTCACTAATTTTGGTATAAATTTTGTTTTGGATAGTCATCATTTTCTCCAAACAATTTTCAATGGTATCCAATTATGTTTGATAGTTTTTGTTATTTTTCTTACTCTTGACACATGTTTTGACTATTCATATTGTTTTCTTAGATTGCTACTCTTTTTTTCTTTTCTTTTTTTTAATTTTGCTCTCAATTTGTCTGCATAACAATTAGAATCAAGAGGATTTTATATTCTTTTGTGTGTGTTTGCAGATCCCGAATTCATTTTTTGTGTCTCAATCAATGTTAGAAGAAAAAAAAAGAGGTAATTGAATAAATATTGCACTTCGTTTATTTTTTATATCTTGAGTTATTTTTTTATGTGTTTGCAGAACACAAATTCGTCATTTGTATCTCAATCAACGTAGAAAAGTCCTATTGTGTCACAATGTCATGCCTTCTTGAATATTTTTATCATGTGTGTTTGCTATTGCTCTATTCAATTTTCATGATTTTGTGCTTAATTTCTTTTAAAATACTTTTATGGATAGATTTGAATATTTGACTATCTTTGAAATACTCCCTCCGTCCCAAATTATAAAGGAAAAAAGCCCATTTTTTTGTCCCAAATTATAAGAGAAAAAATATAATTGTAAAGCAAACTTTTTTTTTTGTTGATGTGTCATCTCTACAAAAACTCTTATGCTTATGTGTCATCTCTACAAAACTCATATTTTTTCATATACATTGTCATTGTATATACTCTTATGTTTCCTTCATGTTTGTAACTCCCAAATAACTTTCTCATTAATTTTTATGGCCTAAATCATATGAAAAGTTGTAAATTTTTTGAAACGGTACACTCTTTTAATATTAGTAATCTTTTGCTATTTTCCTATCAAAAAATCTTCTTAGCCTTTTAATTCCCACAAAAAATTAAAACATGACATTAATTGACTATATATATATGTGCCTTATGAACAATTTCTTGGTAGATATGAGTTTGTGGACTTTCAATTTGAGAGGTGTGTGTATTCCAGAAGGAGAATAATAATCAAAGGTTTGTATTTTCGTTTTGTGTCCTTTTTTTTCATAATAATCAACGTATGATGTTCCTCTTTTAATTTAAGCACTAACCAATTCATATTTGGTGTAGCTTTCTGAGGCGTGCAAATAGAGTGGTCGATTGCTACCGCAACATATAAAGGGTAACATTTAAGCTTGAAGTGGCAAATATATATATATATATATATATATATATATATATATATATATATATATATATATATATATATATATATATATATAATTGTAAAGCAAACTTTGTTTTGCTGTGTCATCTCTACAAAAACTCTTATGCTTATGTGTCATCTCTACAAACTCATATTTTTTCATATGCATTGTTATTGTGTATACTCTTATGTTTCCTTCATGTTTGTAACTCCCAAATAACTTTCTCATTAACTTTTATGGCCTAAATCATATGAAAAGTTGTCATTTTTTTGAAACAGTACACTCTTTTAATATTAGCAATTTTTTACTATTTTCCTATCAAAAAATCTTCTTAGCCTTTCAATTCCCACAAAAAATTAAAACGTGACATTAATTGACTATATATATATGTGCCTTATGAACAATCTCTTGCTAGATATGGGTTTGTGGACTTTCAATTTGAGAGGTGTGTGTATTGCAGAAGGAGAATAATAATCAAAGATTTGTATTTTCATTTTGTGTCCTTTTTTCATAATAATCAGCGTATGATATTACTCTTTTAATTTAAGCACCTACCAATTTGTGTTTGGTGTAGCTTTTTGAGGCGTGCAAATGGAGTGGTTGATTGCTACCGCAACATATAAAGGGTAACATTTAAGCTTGAAGTGACAGATGCATGTTTGGATACAAGTTATGCCATCGGGAACTTTAGTAAGCTGTCATAAAATGAAAAAATATAGTTGTACAATTGTAGAATTTGATATATTGTTGTGGAATTAATTTAATTCCAAACCTTTTTTCAAACTTCTTTGGATTGAGCTAGATAGATGACATGTATATGTATGATGAAAAGATAAGATTAATGATAATAATTGTTTACTATGTAGAGGGTTAGCAATTGTATGTATGAGTTGGATAGTGTCAACTTTTATGATGTAGTAACTCTCTTGATTTGTAGAAAAAATCTTATCAATCTCCCTTATATAGTCCGGTAATTGTTTACTATATGTAGAGGAGAAACAATTGTATCTGTGTTTTGTATGATGTGAGCTTTTATGTTGTAACTCTTTTGGTTTGTAGAAAATCTTCTCACTTTCTCTTTTTATGTATAATAAATTAATCTCTAATATTAATGTAATTAAGCTTAAGTTACAAAAAAATTCCACCCTTTCTCATTCTATTAGTCATTATATATGCTAAAAGCAATCTCATAAATCGTAGTGTTTCATCTCATAACAAATAAAATAAAATTATAGTGTTTACAAACGAGCAGTATAAAAAAAAATTATGAAAAGTGAAAGATAACCCTTTTAATGTTGTTTTTTGTGTACTTATTTTGAGTGTCAAACCTTTATGTACAATCACTCCTCATACATATATGGGCATCTGAAATTTATATTTGAAGCTTGGAAGAGTTATTAGTTTTATCATAGAAAAATAGTAATTTTCTAAAATTTTGTAATCTCATTGTGTCTTTTTTTTTTTCTTCTTCATATTCAACGAGTGAGACATTGTTGCAATGCATGTTATATACAACTCCTATGTTTCCTTAACATATTGTACTTATGTGTCATCTTTACAAGACTACATCTTTTAATTTTTGAGTAAAGGTTTGTTTGATTTTCTTTTTATTTGTGCTGGATATACCTAATAAATTTCCCTTTAATTAGTTTATGGTTTTTTTTTTTAAAAAAAAATTGCCTAACAATATTCCTTACTTTGGGTAACAATATTACTTTTTGTTTTTTTGTAGTTTTAGCTATTTTCGTTGTTTATCCAAATATTGTTAAATCGCTTTTTAAGTTTGTTATTTTTAAGATAATTATTAAATAGTATAATATATTTTTTAAACGAAGTAGAAATAAAAGAGACAATGTTTAAGAATAACAAATGATTGTTACCAATTAATTGAGGGAAAATAAGAGTTAGTGGTGATTACTTATTAGTATAATTGAAAGGATAACTCTGCTCTTACATATTCTTTATATTAAGTTGATATCATTAGCCATATTTATTCATTGTGTGTTTTTTATTTTTATTTTATCAAATTCATAAGGAAAAAAGAAAAAGATATTATGAATTGAGGATTATAAATGCTAGACGTTTAAGATAAAATCCCATATTTATCTGAAGAATATTAGAACATGTATGATTTCTTTTCTCTTTTAAAAAATATATTCTTTTATTAAAAATGTTCTTTTGAATTCTAGCTCTAATATAAAATTTGACAAATTATAGTGAATCGAGAGAGAAAATGCGAGAAACATAGAGAGGATAGTGGATATAAGTCGATGTCGATCCTTAAAAATATATTAGTAGACTATACTATAGTATGTCTTTATGACAGTTTTTTTCTTTATGATAAGTCGATGTGAATTCATGATGTGAATCGTAAGCTGCCAAAATAATATCAAACCGATTAAAATTAAAATGAATAAGATATTCATTTTCAGTGCAGTATCCTTTCGCATGCTTAGCAAACTCATAATCTCATCTATTTGTTTGATCAGCGATATGACAAATTTATTCAAGCGGAATGACAATGAAATGTTTTGGTAATATTGCGACTTTGATATGAAGATTACATCTTTCATTTTAATAGTGTTTTGACTTTAATTTGAAATATATTTAGAGGATTAAAAATATATTTAATAACCCTATAAAATACTATTTACACTACACATGCATGACAAAGTTGTTTCGAAAGTTCTTTGAATATTTAGTCTAATATAAAAAGCCTCTTTAAAGTATAAAAAAAATTAATACTTCAAAATAATTTACGATTAATTAACATGTCATCTTCTTCTTATAAATTAAATGTCAAGACAAGTATCAACCATTTTTTCATATAAAATAATGATGAGATTGAAGTATAATTAAGATAAAGATAGAGAGCTACAGAGAATGATAGATATAAAGAATGTATTAAAATGATCCACTGTATTTTCATAAAAACAAAAAATACATTAAAATAAAAATTACACTAATTTGAAGATATATAAATTAAACCCAGAAAAAACAAGATTAATAAAACAAATTTTTAATATAATACACTAATCGAATGCACTTCTAATAATTTCTATATACACCTGAATGACATATTGTCTGTGTTTAAAACAATTTTTATCTATCTATATATATTATAGATTCACTTGAATGGAGAAAAAAAATTTAAAATATTTTAAAAGTCACTTTTATAATCGAAGAATAATTCAACACATCTAAAAAAATTATCATTTTTAATACAATTTATTATAAAACGCAACTTTTTTTTTTTAAAACATTCTAATCAAACCCGTGCAACGCACGGGTTGAACACCTAGTGTCAAATTAAATAATCTCTTAAAAAAAAACCACTAGATTTGGTCTAGTGGTGATGAATATAGGTAATATGCATGAGGTCGTAGCTTTGATCCTCATTGGCAATATTGTAAAAAAAAAGATCTCGTAAAAAAATTAATTATGAAAAAAATCTCTTAAAAAAATTTAAAACAATCTTGTAAAAAAATTTTGAGAATAATAATTGAAAATAAAAAAAAAAAATTGACGATGAAACTTACTATATATATACACTATTGATTTAAGATTTAGGGTTATGTTCATATAATTAAATATTCCTTATTGCTTTCCCTCACTCACCTTTGATACGTATTGTTGTTAAACTAATAAAGTACGGAACTTCTCCAAGGTACTTTCACTGCATTTTTACTAATCATTCATCTTTATTTATCAATAGTCACCATTATATGGTAACGTTTTTTCGTAACCTATATCCCTCCTCTACTTATTTACATCACTTTCTTTGCTAATCCCAGTCTGATCTTGTTTGCTAATTTGTTTCTTACTTCATAAATAAAAGTTTAAATTTTTAATATAAATTTAATAGAAAGGAAAGAACTTTTTGCAAACCGATTTTGTATGATTAGTTAGGTAAAACCCAAAATTTCTAAGATCATACAGATAGATATCTATCAAATGTGAATTACTTTTTATGTGTTTTAAGGTGTGTTTGACATAGTAAAAAATAGGAGATTGGACATTCTAATTGTACTATGTTCGATTTTAAAATTGTTTCTGGGACCTGAAATTGGGGGCAATAGATTTGACAAAATTGAAATTCTAGTCGTCACTAAACCATAGAAGAAATATTTGTCTCAAGTGCACGTTGTTTAATACCTTAAAAATTTGTGATGTAGTAGTTGTTTTATCCTATATTTAATTATTTTTTTACTTAATTTACTTATTGTGTTTATTTTCTTTTTAACAACTTAGTATAGCCATGAACAGAAAAAGGGATTCAGTTGCTGTCGCAAGGCCTACTTGCAAAAGAGGCAATGAAGCAAAGGGGAAAGTTGAAGAGGCAAAAAGTGATCAACTTTGCCCTTATTTTGATAATCTTCCATCCCATCTCACTGCCCACATTTTGCTTCAACTTCCCATTAGGTATCTTCTTATTTGTAAATGTGTTTGCAAAAATTGGAAAACAATTATTTCAGAATTGAATTTCACTAAATTGCATTTTGAACAATCACCAACCAGTCTCATGATTCGATCTGCTCACTATAATAGAGTGGCCAGAACTATGCACCTTCTTGAGTGTGAGCCTGAAAAGTTTGAGATTGGAAGTAACAATCACGTGAAGCTTGAGCCTATAATCAAGCTTCCTCTTCGGGATGCAAAATCATTTAGGGAGACAAGAGACATAATCAACAATAAATCCAAACGCCCTCTTCGCGCTGCAAGATTAGTTTCGGAGAAAAACAATGAGAACAAAAATAAGGGTAAACAAATGCGTTATATTGCTTGCAACCCAGATCATGATAAGTTTGACATTGTGAATTCTTGCAATGGTTTTCTTTGTTTATGTCACCCATATAAAATGAACCCTTTAGTGATTTGCAATCCGGTCACCGGAGAGTTCATAAGGCTTCCTGTCACGTTAAACAAAGCTCTAGTAAGAATGGCAGGACAAGCTGGTTTTGGTTTCCATTCTAAAACTAATGAATATAAAGTGATAATTATGTGGAGAAGATATATACTTGGACCTGTGAACCTTGAGATACACACTCTTGGAACACTATTATGGAGAAATATTGACGTTGATCTTCATATTTCTATTTCGTATCTTGAACGTCCTACATGTCTGAATGACGCGCTTCATTGGCTTAGACGTGTTAATGGGCAAAGGTCAATATTGTGTTTCAGTTTTGAAAGTGAGAGATTGCAATCATTCCCTTCTCCTCCAGATGTGTTCGGAATTCATTATAAAAACAGCTGTATGGGAGAATTAAGGGGACTTCTTTACATTTGTGATATATCTTTAAATGATGTTACATTGTGGGTTATGAATGAATATGGTATTGCAGAATCATGGGCTAAGGTTTACAATATTGATACTCCTGCATTTGGTCTTTCCTACAATTGGCAACGATATGGTCTATGTTTTCCAATAAAACACTTTAAAGAGGGTGCTGCCAATGCAATATTGTTATTGTTATATGATTACTACAATTGCTTTATCTACTATGAAACTGAGAAAAATGAGTTCAAAGCTTTTCAAATTCAGGGGACTCATTCAAAAGATATTGAAGTAATTTCACACATTCGAAGTCTAATCTCATTGAAGGATGTAGTGAAAGGAGGCAATATTGAGGTGCTGAATATTCACTCAAGGTAAGAATGTAGCTTTCTATATTTAATGTTGTAAATCTCCTTTAAACCTTTTGGACATTTTTTAGTTGCTAAGTAGTAAATAGTTTCTTGAGATTGACTATTCAATCTCCTGCAAAATCAGTTTTAGCCAATATTTACTTAACTATTGCTCTCTAATATTGTTTGTTATTTATCTATTTATTTATATAGGTGTGCAAAGTTTAAATTGCGGGAAGAAAATGAAGTTTTTTCCTTGTCTCCGATTGTTTGAGAGTTGGAAAGTACACATTCGTCATCATCTTATGGTGACTTGATAACTATAACTTCCTCTAAACCTCATGGTGAAGAATTCTGTGAAGAGGCCGCCTCCTAAGAATAGTATTAATATGTGTGTTTTCGCATTGATCTTGTATTCTAACCCCTCCAACTCCATACTACAATTTTAGGCATTAAATACAGGGCAGATACATTAATCATTCAATGTATCTAAAAATTAAACTTTCACTTATATTAAAAAGTGGAGGTAGTATTTTATATAGGTGTGCAAATTTTAAACTGCGTAAAGAAAATGAAGATCTTGAATGATGACTTGACTGTGGTACCTTCCTTCGATTTGAGACTTTTGATACAAGGTTATGCTAAACCACAAGTTATGATTTTTTGAAAGAAAAAAATAATCTTGTTTTATGATGCAAATGCCGTCTTTTTTTTGTAAAATACTAACTTGGTTTAATGTAGAAAAAAATAGTCTTTATCTGCTCCTTAAAAAGGAGCTTCGGTTGAATCGATCAGATTTAAACAATTTCAAATATTTGCATGATGTTTTTCTTTTTTTTATGGTAAATTGTTAGTTATTAATATGTTATAATGTGATGTTAGTTTTCTCCTTGTCAGGACCTGAACCTCCAACTCTTTAACCCTTAATTCAACTGGTTAACCAAAACCCCTTAGGTTATAAACCTAAAATTAGGTAAACCAAGCTTGTTTCTAGAGAAAGCCAAGCTGATGTGACTATCAACAATCTCCCACCACATGTAAACCTAAATTAGCCAAAGAATGAGCACGTTAATTCACTTCCCTATAAATGTGAGAAGAAATGAATGACATAGATATAAGCAAAAACATACAATTAAGCCGTTTATTTCTTAACTTCCATGAAACCATCGCGAGTTTAGAAAAATTCAAAATAACAAACTTTGAATCAATTGTAACCATAATTTGGACCAGTTCATAGGGGAAGGAATTTCTATTGCTAACATAGCCTTAGTTAGCTCCGCAATAAAACTATTTCCCTCTCGAACATTAAAAGCAAAACTCCCCATGTGATCTGCATCTGAGTTTCAAAAAATTCCTCCGCAACCAGCTACACTTGAGACCCCAATTGAAGCACCATATGTGTTGCATTTTATCCAATCAAGCAAGGGCGTGGATTCCAAATGACTTCCTTTATAACGGGAGCATTCAGAGGGTGAACCTTTACATTAAAGACTTTCAGAATGGTAAACTCGATCATAAACCCAAATGAAGCCTTCTTTATAGCATTACCAGATAAAGAGACATGAAATAATGGAAGAAATGTTTGATCTCCAATTTATCATCTTATTGTTGAATCTGGATTGATACCATAATATATCCTTAATTAAGCTAGGCCATGAATAAAATAGAGTATGATACCATAATATATCCTTAAGTGCTTAGATATATCGTTGTTTGAAAGATACCATAATATAGTACAAGTTAGTCCATTTAACTAACACCATTAGAGTTTTTTTTAAAAAAATATAATTAAAATATACTTTTAATTTTAAAATATAGACTAAATTAGTTTAAATTTACAATATTATCCTTTTAATTAATTTGAAGTTTAACACTTCTTCAACCTATTCCTATCTTCCCCTAATTAACCATTCCTCCTTAATCTTTTTCACTAAATAACCATTCAAGAAAATATAATCGAGGTACCTACAGGTTGCATATTTTTAATGACGAGGGTAGATGTGGGAATGGAAGTTTCTTTCAATTGCAACTATGGTGAGAGTGAGAAAGAAGAAAGAAGAGTACAAATATATAGATCTAGCAGGAAAAGGTATCTATTTTAGCAAACATAGCCAAAGTGATTCATCACTCTAACTACGCTGGTAACAACGAAGAAGAGAGTCTACTTTCACATAAACAGGGCTATTTTAGTAATAATATTTTTGTGAACTGTGTTTAATTGAGAGTTAATGGAAAAATAAAAAATTAGATTAAAATGTATCATAAACTACGTATCTCGTAAGGGAGGGATGTAATGTAATTAATTATCTTTGCTTTTTTTTTGTCTTGGTTCATCAATTAAACACGGGTGATTTAGGATAATTTTGATTCGGAATCATCTTTTTTATTGATTTTTTTAATTCAATAAGTGATTTATACATAATTTTAGATTTTATTTGTGTTTTTTTCCTTTGTGATTTATTAGTCTGGTGTTGTTTTATTTTCGTCTCAGTGTGGAGTTGTTTGTTATCTCGTCTTCGTACGCAGGGGCGGAGCCCTTCATGGGCTGGACAGGGCCATGGCCCGCCCCAGAATTTTTAATTTTTTTTTCATAGGTATACTATTTAGCGGCGGTTATAAACCCCCGCTACATAGTCTGTGTAGTTTGTTAAATTTTGTTTCGCGGGGGTTTCATACCATACAATCAAGTATTCTTTAACATGTTTTCAGTTTGCGTGGGTTTAAAACCCCCGCTAGTTTTACGTCCCAGAATTCAAATATACTTTTTAATTTATTTTTTTAAGCATCCCTTCTAATGTTTTATTGTTTAATAATTTATAGATGTCTTAAAAATGTGTAATTTATTTTGTCGAAGTATTCAAGTATATTTTTTTGGAGAAAAAAGTACTCAAATTTTTATTTAAAATAGAGTTTGTGCATAAAAATTCATGTTTGATCAATCTTTTGTTAAAAAAATTTAAATTTTTGTTAGAGAGATGCATATAATATTATAAACATAAATACAAAAACTAATTAAAAAGTATGAAATTTACACATTTGACATAAAATATATTTCATAATATATTTTTAAAATTTATTTAATAAACATGTTAATGGTTCACCTTTTAACTACTTTTGAGATATGCATACTAGACAAACTTTCGATATGATATATCTTTTTTTTAGTAATTTCTTTTGCATGTTCGATTTATATTTGTAGCGGCCCGCCCCAATTTTTCGGGCTAGCTCCGCCACTGTTCGTACGATATTTGTTTTGTTTAAATTTACAGATCTGATTCAATCCAAATTCAGTGTAGAATCAATAATTATAGAGTCGTCAACATTGCAGATTCGGAGGCATGACTATTCCGGACACTTGAATTTTATTATAATTTATATTAATTGTAGGCTTTGTCATATTTGTAGACATTGAGTCGTTTTATTCTATTAACTCGGATGCTGTGAACTTGTTTGCAGATTCATCCTTTATAGTTTTTAGCGAATTTAAACATGTAATGATTTCGATAAATTTACTCTGCTGATTTGAATGAATAAGTACCGTTGTTTTTCGTAAAAAAGAAAAGGAGAGATGTAATTTACTCAAAAAAAGATTTTTTTGAAAAAGTTACTCAAAAAAAGATTAAAACAATCTTGTAAAAAAAATTGAGAATAGTATAATTGGAAAATAAAATAAAAAAATATTGACGATAAAACTTACTATATATACACTATTGGTTTAAGAATCAGTAAGATCTAGGGTTCCCTCGGTCACCCACCCTTTCAATTGCTTCAACCGATCTTCAACCTATGCATATCCTACTGTTCTGTTGTTAAACTAATAAAGTACGGAACTTCTCTTCTCCAAGGTACTTTCACTGCATTTTTTACCAATCCTTCTTCCTTATTTATCAATAATCGTAATGTTTTTTCCGTAACCCATTTACCCTCCTCTCCGTAAGAAAAAAAATTGTTTAATTCCTTAAAAATTTGTGATGCCGTAGTTGTTTTATTGGGTATTTAATTTTGTTTTTACTTAATTTACTTATTGTGTTTATTTTCTTTGTTACTACTTAGTGTAGCCATGAAGAGAAAAAGGGCTACTAAGCAGAGAGGCAATGAAGCAATGGGGAAAGTTGAAGAGGCAAAAAGTGATGAACTTTGCCCTTATTTTGATAATCTTTCATCCCATCTCACTGCCCACATTTTGCTTAAACTTCCCATTAAGTCTCTTCTTATTTGTAGATGTGTTTGCAAAAATTGGAAAACAATTATTTCAGAACCACATTTCACTAAATTGCATTTTGAGCAAGGACCAACCAGTCTCATTGTTCGATCTGGTGATGAAAAAAAAGTGGCAAGAACTATGCACCTTCTTGAGTGTGATCCTGAAAAGGTTGGGATTGGAATGCACATTCGTGTGAAGCTTGAGCCTATATTCAAGCTTCCTCTTCGAGATGCCAAGTCATTTAGGGAGAAAAGAGACGTGATCAACAATAAATCCAAACGCCCTCTTCGCGCTGCGAGATTAATTTCGGAGAAAAACAATGAGAACAAAAATAAGGGTAAACAAAGGCATTATATTGCTTGCAACCCTGATCATAATAAGTTTAACATTGTGAATTCTTGCAATGGTTTTCTTTGTTTATGTCACCCGTATAACAATATCCCTTTAGTGATTAGCAACCCGGTCACCGGAGAGTTCATAAAACTTCCATTAAACAAAGCTCGAGTAAGAATGGTAGCACAAGCTGCTTTTGGTTTCCATTCTAAAACTAATGAATATAAGGTGATAAATATGTGGAGAAGAAGACATGTTAGACATGAGCTTGAGCCTCTGATCCTTGAGATACACACTCTTGGAACACTATTATGGAGAAATGTTGAAGTGGATCTTCAGATTTCTATTTCAAACCTTGAATGTCCTACATGTGTGAATGATGCGCTTCATTGGATTAGACATGATAATGGGCAAAGGTCAATATTGTGTTTCAGTTTTGAAAGTGAGAGATTGCAACCATTCCCTTCTCCTCCACGTGTTCGGAAATCATAATGGAATTCTGTATAACAACACTAGTATGGGAGAATTAAGGGGATTTCTTTGCATTTGTGATAATATATCTTTAGATGATGTTACATTGTGGGTTATGAATGAATATGGTATTGAAGAATCATGGACTAAGGTTTACAACATTGATACCTCTGAGGTTAATTTTAAACCTATTTTGCGACATTGTGGTCTATGTTGGCCGATAAAACTCTATAAAGAGGGTGCTGGTATAATCTTATATAATTCCTCCAATTGCTTTATCTACTATGAACCTGAGAAAAATGAGTTCAAAGCTATTCAAGTTTGGGGGACTGATTTTAAATTAATTGAAGTAATTTCACATATTCCAAGTCTAATCTCATTGAAGGATGTAGTGAAAGGAGACAATATTGAGGTGCTGAATATTTATTCAAGGTAAGAATGTAGCTTCTTATATTTCATGTTGTAAATCTCCTTTATACCTTTTGGATCTTTTTTAGTTATTAAGTAGTAAATAGTTTCTCTAATATTGTTTTAGCTAATATTAATTAACTATTGCTCTCTAATATTGGTTTTTATTTATTTATATAGGTGTGCAATGTTTAAATTGCCGGAAGACAATGATGTTTTTTCCTTGACTCGGCTTGTTTGAGACCGGGAAAGTACACACACATGTTCTTCATCATCTTATGGTGACTTGATAACTATATCATCCTCTGAATCTGATGGTGAAGAATGTTAAGAGTCCCACATCGGTTGCGAGATGGACTGAATTAATGTTTATAAGCAAGAGGCAATCCTCACTTTACAAGCCGGTTTTGTAAGAATGAGTTAGGCCCAATACTCATTTCTAATAAAGAATTCAATGAAAAGCCCACTTCCTAAGTAGTACTAGTATGTGTATTAAATGTATTTTTGCATTGATCTTGTATTTTAACCCCTGCTTACTACAATTTTAGGCACGTTATGTAGGCCATGTTATAGTATCGGTGTTAATTTATTTAGGTGTGCAAATTTTAAATTATGCGAAGAAAATGAAGATCTTGAATGATGACTTCTGATGCAAGGTTATGCTAAATCACAAGTTGTGATTTTTGAAAGGAAAAAAAAAAAATACAGCTCTTGTTTTAGGATGCAAATGTTGTCTTTTTTGTGAACTACTATAAACTTTAATGTATCTGTTCATTACTCGTTATCTATGGTATTACAAGAATGATGTTTTATCTTGTATTCTTGTTGGCTTATTGCTGCTCAGTTTTTTCATTTGGTTTTTTGATGTCCATATGTATGTGATTTTTTTCACCTATTTCTTAGTCTTTTTTTATGTCCATTTGGCTATGACTTATGCTATTGTGACTGTCAAACAACGGCGTAGGAATGGACATAAGACTCAACAACCTCAAGGAAGATTTCGTATGTCTTATAGATTTGTATTAAAAAAAACTATGGAAATGATGAATAAATTTTATGTTGTTGGCCATGATGGTCACTACTATTCCACCTACTATTTTTTTTCCATGTAAATTAGTCATTAGTTATCAAAGTTTTTCTATGCTGAACTCATTCATATAATGGTTTGAAATGTGACACACCACCTCAACGTGAATGCAACTTATAAAGAATGAAGAAAATGAAAGTATTGAATTTAATTATAATTAAATCGTAAAATTTTGTATCATAAAAAATTATATGTAAAAATCTAATAAAAAGGGGGCATTCGGAGAATCGAACTCCGGACCTCTCGCACCCAAAGCGAGAATCATACCACTAGACCAAATGCCCTGTTGATGTTAATTTAGCATTCGCATAATATATATTGCATACTCATGTTGTAATAAGAATAATAATGCATACTCTAATGTACCAATAAAGCATAGCTGCATAATATAATTGTTATTATAGTGGGACAGTAATGATAGATCAATACAAGCTGTCATCATAATGGGATGGTTGGGTTTGGCCAATATGGCATTGATGAATTTTTACATTCATCTGATGGTATAGATTGTCTATTGAATAAAAATTTATAGGCTCATTTTGTTTTTTCAGTTATATTTTAAATTTGATTTTCATCTAATAGTGTATGTGTGTGTGATATGCTGTGGTAGAGAATCTTGGTCCGACAACAAACATATATAGCACCTAAAAGTTACACCCCACCCAACTCATCATTATAGTATGTTTGTGCCTAATTACAGTGTCACCTTTACTTTCCTCTTACCTTTATTTTATCATCTCATAGTTGTTCATATTTTTTTGTGTTAACCCTGAAATTCCTAAGGTGAAAGCCTTAATAATTTATAGAGTGTATAGAATTCGACCGAAAGATAAATAAAGTCTGGTTAATAATTATTTTCATAAAAAATTAAACTCAGGTTCTTGAACGGTTTGTTTTAAAGAGAGTTCATTAACTACTTGAGTATAATTTCTTGATTATAATTGTCCGTATTTGCTACCATACAATATATGAATAAATAAATAAATAAATAAATACTTCTCCCTCACCGATAATAAATTAGTCAAAGTAATAAAAGTTTTGAATCTTAAGTTCAATTTTTAACTTTTAAAAAAATTCAGCTGAAAGAACAAAATCCACTTTATATGTCCCACAAATTCTCCCGCAAAGATTAATCACCGCCAAACAACCATAGAAATATAGTAATAATAATAAAATATTTCTCCATCAATACTAAGAAAAGAAAAAGAACATCACAACTTTTGAAGATCTATATATCTAGTCTAGATGCTTATACAATTACACAAAAGGTTGTTTGTTAAGTTTACAAAAGATGTGTAATATGGTATGTCAGTAACATGCATGAGAACTTCATACATCCTTGTAATTCAAGAAATGAATGTGTTCCTATTTCAAAAGTGAGATCCAAGAATGAAAGCAATCCAGCTGGATGTTGAATCATAAGGTGCTGGCTGGTAGTTGTGATTTTCAACTCATATGACCCCACTAATTAACAAAGTGGCTTTCTAATGTAAAACACATTTTTTGATCTATTAATAAACCAAAATATCTAATCAATAATGCAATTTATACACTAATTTAGGACTTTATTAGAGACCTACTTGATGATTATTATTTTGATGTTGTATCTTTTTCACCAAACAATTTAGTATTTAGTACTAAAATTAGTACTAATTACACTTAACATTTTTTTCCTTGATTTTAAAGCATTTATTTATGTTCACAGTTGAAGAGGGAAAAAACATTAAAAAAAAATAAAGAGAAAAGTATAGTTAGGTGCATAAATTTGATCAAAATGATTGTCACTGACAATATAATTGCTTTATAGTGTCCACAATTTTCTATAGGCCAAATTTCTCCTTCACTTTTTTCCTATTCTTCTCTTCATAATATTTTTTTGTCTTGTAACCTGTTCAATTCGTAGACTTGTTTGCAAGTTGGTGAGGTAAGAAGATAAGGAAAAGAATGGCATTTGCAGGAACAACTCAGAAATGTATGGCTTGTACCAAAACAGTTTATCTTGTTGATAAGTTAACTGCTGATAATAGAATTTTCCACAAAGCTTGTTTCAGATGTCATCACTGCAAAGGAACTCTTAAGGTCTATGTCCTTCTCTCTCTCTCTTGTAACTTTTCTAGCAATTCTTTTTTGTCATATAGTCTAGTTTAGGCTTCTATCATTGGATCTGAGGTACTCAATTTTATAGCAAGAATGGATTGACGCCGAGTTTGACTAAATCACAGTAGAACCGTGATTTTGTTGACACTGTAATGTGTAGCTTTGGTCAAAAACACGATGGCACACCGTGTTTCTGCCAAATCTCCGTCAATCCAAACACGCACTTATAATTTCCTTTAGCTAGTTGTTCGTGCTTCATAGTTTTGTGGATAAGCATTTTCATCTCAGATATATTATTAGAAGTTTCATCTTTTGCCTTATTAAGGCATGTTACTACGGATTTGGATTGTGTGCAGTCACAATTCCGTAAGATCAGATGGTTCATATTTCAAGTTTGATATTTTAGATTTAAATATAAAAAAACCAAAATTTACATTGATGCAATGACCGATATGTAGCTAATTTCATGACCTTACAAGACTGTGACCTACCGCACACAATCTAAATCCATGTTACTACATTACATTGTAATAATTTTCATAAAATAAGTTTGCTGATAGATTAATGTATGTACAATACAGCTAAGCAACTACAACTCTTTTGAGGGAGTTCTTTACTGCAGGCCACACTTTGATCAATTGTTCAAAAGAACTGGAAGCCTTGAAAAAAGCTTTGAAGGTAACAAAGGATCAATAATTGAATTTGTTAATTAAATGTGTCACTGTACTTTTACCTGTCAGTGTCTCAGATGTTCTTTTTTGCCTATCTAGGGACACCAAAAATTGCCAAACCAGAAAGAAATAGTGATAATATTGAGGTAATGAATTCTAAATCTAGGTGCTTGCAATGCATAACAGTAAATTCAGGTTTTCAGCATTTATATGATTTTTGAGCTGTTTTAATCAGAAACCTGCAGCAGTTAAAGCCTCGAGTATGTTTGGTGGAACAAGGGACAAATGTTTAGGTTGTCAGAAAACAGTTTATCCAACTGAAAAGGTAATTAGTGCGAGTTTGGAATGTTTAGGTTGTCAGAAACCTGCTGCACTGTGATTTTGTTGAAGCTCCAAAGTATAGCTTTTGCCAAAATCACAATCGTACACCGAGATTCTGCCAAATTAAACACAAATCAAAAGAAAGTTATGTTTGAATTTGTGATGACTGATGAGTTTGGCAGAATCTCAACATGATTTTGGTAAAAGCTAAATCTAAACCCTGATGCTGAGTACAAAACTGCTAATGGAATCAATATTTTACGTTTATACAGGTTACGGTGAATGGAACTCCTTACCATAAGAGTTGTTTCAAATGCTGCCATGGAGGGTGTACTATTAGTCCTTCGAATTACATAGCACATGAAGGAAAACTCTACTGCAAACATCACCATATCCAACTGATCAAAGAAAAGGGAAATTTAAGCCAGCTTGAAGATCATGAGAAAAATGCAATGCGTGGAAAAATCAATGTTGATGAAGTTGCAGCTGAAACATGATGGAAGAGTCTTATTAAGTTTTAAACAAAATAATTCAATTCTCAAGTTTCATATTCATGAACTACATGTTTCTGTTATCTCTCATGCTTTTGCTTGCCATTATGGTATTCAATATCTGTTTGCCAGTGTGTGGATCTATGAGACATAATTGCTATGCTTATTAGTTTTTTGTTTTGTTTTGTTTTTTATGTTTTAATTTGATTTTTAAGGAAACTAAATGTAACTCCAACCTGCTCTATTGAGTTTGTTATATGGTTTTATGGAGTCTGATACATCTTTTGGAATAAAAGCACGTTATTAGGAGTTACTCCTGGCTACGCTTTCTAGTTTCCATCAATTTAACGATGGAAACATTTAGATAGTTGGTCTAATCGTAGAAGCGGTAGGGCATTCACCCTTATTTTCAAAATCCTTACCTGTGCAGTTGACTTGCAGTGTCAACCTAATGTGTATTTTGCAGAACAAATACAGTGATACAAACTTTTAACCTTATGCCATTCAAAAGTACCCATGTCGCAACTCAAACAATTAGAACCATTTTGAGTGTTATGATGATGAACTCTTGTAGACTGATGTATCTGTAATTGCCGTTCTCAACCTCAGATCATATTGCTATAGAATGCAGTGTTGACAAAATAGCAGCTATAACGGAATTTTAACAAACCGCTATTGTTTTATGATGATTTAGTAGTGTTGTCAAATAGGTTATAGCAGCTGTAGTGTAGCAGAACTTGAAAAAACTTGCAGGTTTTTGCGATCTGCAATTGACAACACTGGCTGAATGATATGAACAATTGGCCAGTTCTAGGGAATGTAATGACTAAGTAGATTCTTGGGGAATACAGGATACTACATGAGAACGTGTCGAATATTTTGACAAGATAACTTGACCACACATAACAACTCAAGGACAGTATAATAAATGGGGAAATTAAGCTCAGAATGCCATTGAGCAGCTTAAGGTTTCAATGACCACATTACCTGTTCTAGCAATCCAATTTTTTTTTAAACCTTAGTGATAGAGACTAATGCTTCTACCAAGGGAGTTGAGACAGTACTAAAACAAGAAGGGAAATCTATTCATTACTTGATTCACAGATTACTAATCGAAGTTCAAAACAAATCTGTCTATGAAAGGGAATTAATGGCAATACTGTGGTGGTCCAGAAGTGTAAAATTTTACCTATTGCCAAAAATTTGCCATACGAGAAATCTATCTATAAGAGAGAACTAGTGGCAATATTGCACCAATAAACCTGCACTATTGCATCAATCCTGTGAGCAATTACAGAAACAAAATATCTAAGCCAATAAAGGCAACTTCATAACATTAAGGTACAAAGTTTGGATCATTACAATTTACAACGGATGAAATGTCAAAGAATGGAATGACAAGATGTCAATTCCCCTTATTTTGCTTACATAAAATAAGATAAAAGGAAATCCAAATTCCAAACCAAAGAAAGTCACAGATAAAAGGTGACTCAAAGGCAAGGCAATGTGCATAATCTTACAAATGAAACAACTGCTGCTTGAAACTGACTAAGATACAGTTAACGAAGCAAACTACCATCTAAGGAAACTGTCATAATTCACAACTAAAAATACATTATGTCACAATGTACAGGTGACATCCAACTACACAATCAATAAAGAAGAAAATCAATCAGAAGAAGAGTTAACTGCATCCACGACACAACCATCACGGACAATATTTTTCATGTCTATGACAAAGTTGTCACGAATGAATCCAAATCCAAAAGTACCATCCTGGTACTGCCAAATCCTTCCCTCAGCACTCTTTGGATTTATTGCTCCAGCAAGGTCTGCAATAACTAAATCATAACTTGAGTTTATGTGAAGAATTCCATTTACGGCTTCCTTGTCTGACAAATGGAACTGCTGAATGTGATTTACCCCTTCAATGTCTGACATATGGAACTGCTCGTGGTTTTCATTGTGTGGTTGAACTGGTTGAAGATGAATGCGACTGTCATACAGAGATTCTTCCTCCAGAGAAAAAGGAGATTCCAGAAAGGTAGCATTGGATGTCCAGAAAACCGGAGCATAAGTAGAGAAACGTGGAGGAGGATCCCCAAGTCGTCGGCAGGCAATGCCCCCAATTTCATCATAAGCCACAAGGTAAAATGCTAAACTCATGTCTGCACAAATTCCCTGCATCATTGACAGTTTCAATGAGCCAGAGCTCCACTATCATTCATCTCAAAATCATGAAGATTATAAATGAAATATATAAAGTTGCAGTATCCCAATGGTTCGCTCAAAATACAATCACCGAGTGTCGTAACAGATTGTTGCTTATCTATATCAACATAACTTAAATTAAAGTTGTGCACCACCCAAAACACCAACATAACTTAAATTATCAAATATCAAATGACATAATTGAGCATAAATAACAACAATCAACAGTTAAGAAACACCTTCCAAAGACCTTGCAAAGGCCGTGACGCTGTTGGGGAGCAATTCACAATCTTGACAAAATGCTCAGGCTCCCATTTCCTCCTAGCCATCCTTTCCTTCTCCTTCCTCCTCTGCTTCCTCGATCGATCGCTTCCAGGACTAACCCGGTTTGCCAAATGCTGATAAATCTCCAACATCAACCGATCTGGCGGAGATCCACTTGCACTCCTAACCCCAATCCAATCCTCTCCACCAAAACCACAATCTTCACCACTGCTAGAATTTCTCCCAAACAAATTCTCCTCCAGAACAAAATGAGTATTCCCCATAAAACAAACATTGACAGGAATCAATTCATTCAACCCATTATCACCAAATTCCAAATTCAAATCAGCTCTACCATCAGGATCCAAAAGATTAACAAATTGTCCATCTTCAGAAATACCCATTTTCAAAAAAGGTACCTTTTTAACTTCATACCCAGAAATCATCTCATTTCCAGATTGAAAAGGTGAAACCCTAGAACCAGAAATAAACGATTCACCCCACTCGAAGAAAACCAACGAAGGAGACGAAATCACAGAACTTCCAGGACCGCTACGACGCCAGAAACCAATGAGATTATCCCATTCATGAAGAGTATGATAGAGATGTTTGTAGGTGATTTTCCCTTTTCCCCATTTGGAGATTTGGGTTTTGGAACCCCATTTTCGATCGCAAAGGGTGAACCATAGCTTTGAATCGGTGGAACAGAGTGTTCCGAATTGCTTAGAGGTGCAGGCGAACGTAGCGATTTCAGTGGGACCCAGAAACGAAAGGATGCATAGCTGAATATCTTCGGGAAAATCGGTGAATGAAAGTGAGTCTTCTACAATTGGGTGATTGAGATTCTTCGCCATTGAATTGAATTGAATTGAATAATTGAATTGAATTGAATTGAATAATTGAAGAGCTTTGTGAATGAATAAATAAATAGAGTTTTGGGTGTGATTGGATATGGAAGATTCTTCTTTTGATGCTATGGAATGATTCTCGTTGTTATGAGAATTTTGAGTGGGAATGAAAGAAGGAAAGAGCATTGAAAGAAACCAGACAGTGATTGTGTTTCATTGAACGTGCTTGCGTTTCGTTAATGTTGTCGTTATAAACGACGGCTAGCAATGAAACACCATCGGGTATATTCGTTTCATTTCGTCCAAATATGCTTTTTATTCTTTAGGGTTAAATATGTTTTTTTTTTTGTTGCTATAGTTTTTCAGAAATTTCATTTTAATTCCTGAAATTTTTTTTACACTTTTTAGTCTGAAATTTTTCGGTCAATATTTTTAGTTCTACTTTTCATTCAACTCGTGTATATTTTTATAATTTTTTAATGATTTTTAGTATTTATATTTATAATATTATAAAAATATCTTCGATAATATTATAACAAAATCTTCGACAAAAAATTTAAATTTAAAATGGTATGCACGAGTTGAATGAAAAGTAGTGACTAAAAATATTGACGGAAAAAAATTCAGGGACTAAAAAGTGTGGAAAAAATCTTCATGAACTAAAATGAAATTTCTGAGAAACAATAGGGACTAAAAATATATTTAACCCTTTTTTATATTGAAGTGGTTGGATTTTGAACTTAGAAATATGTATATTTGTATTATTAAAGATGACTCAATAGGCTCAAAACAGAAAAAAATGAATTAAATATGAATTTTTTAATTTTTAAAAAAATATTCATATCGACAAAATAATATTCATATCGACAAATATTTTAAAAAAATATCGACAATTTTGAAAACAGAAATTTTCGAAAATGTCAGAGACAAAATTGTGTTAACATAAAATTGTAGCGATAAAAATATGCAATTAAAGGTTGTACAAAAACAAATGCAATTATGCTTCAAAAAAAAATGCAATTAAAGGGCTATGAACTGTTGACCAAAAAATAGGGGGTATGAAATAAAATATTGTCATTCTCAATCATGTGATGGCACCAAGGTTTAGTAAAGTGAGGCCCAATCATATAGAAGATTATCTTTGAGCCCAATTTACTGATTATTATTAGTTTTTGTTCTGTTATCAGAAATCCAATTAGCTTTGGCACCAAGGTTTACTATTGTTCAAGCCAATTAGCTTATTTGAAGCAGCAAAAATATTGTAGAAAAACATCCTTTCATCTTTGATATAATAAAGTCTAAAGAGGTTACAATTAGTGTGTTTGTAGGAGACGTCTTAAATCATTAAGAAGAAATTCTTAGTTTTTATATTAGTGTAGTTCTTGTACAACCGATCCATGTGTATACTATGCGATGGCGGAGCTAGACTAAAAAAAACCATTGTTTGCACACTAAATCTACTATTATTAGACTCTTGTAATTGTTTGTCAATGGTAGTAATTAAATATTATTTCATTTCTAAAATAATGCTTTGTTGTGACACTATTTTTTTCAAGATGAGAGCAGCCAAAATTTGTTGTTGGATGAACATTGTAGGATGTCAAGAGTTTTACCAACTTAAGAAAACTACCCGGTTTCTTGACTCGTTGGTTTCTCCACGATACATAAAAGCACAAGCTTAAAGTGTTAACCATCAAACAATGTTAGTTGAAGTTTTGAGATGTAGACGACTCTTCATAATTTTATTTGAGCTTTGCACTTAAACAAGATTCCTAATATGTCCATCTTTGATTGAACAAGTCTTCACAAACGTTCTTTGCATTTTTGTGTGGTGAGCAACGATACTTCTCAACGTGCTTAAGAAATGCACACCACTTTCCATTTAGCTCTCTTCCAAGATTTAAAACATGCAGTAATGAAGATATCTAATCTGGAATGTCCACTTGGTCCTTTTCTAAAAAAATCACATTGCAATCATTGTGCTACGTCTTTTGAAGCTCAGTATTCTAGCCATGAAGGAAATGTGTTAAACCAAATGTGCTAAAAATGTATTTCCTTGGATTCTTAATATAAGAGAAAAACTATTTTTTAGATTCAATAAGGACCGTATGAAATATTGAGATATTCTCTTTGCGAGATAAAAGATGTTGTTCTAGACACATTTGATATGGACCCCATTTTAGAAAAGTCCTTTGCGTTTCATCTTGTTGATTTGGTGGATGTCACCAAATTAAAAAAATGCTTTCGAGAGATCACATTTTAAAGAACTCAAAAAATCATTTGTGTCTTTCAACTCTTCAATTCCTAGAATGTTAACAAATTCATATATAGTAGTTATATTTCTTCAACTTTAATTCTTGGAACATTAACAAGTTTAGATTTAGGAGTTAAAATTTCTTAAAAAAGAGTCAATTCTTTTAAACTTCTTCTTTATTGGATAATCATTATCATGAGCAAGTATCAAGGAAAATCAAGTGATTAATTCTATTGATCTTATCCTCTCCTCATAGTTGGCACATAATTCTCTCCTTATAGTTGGCACATAATCATTTATATTAATGTACATAATTATTTGATCAAATGTATTTCATTCATTGTATAGCTGGTGCATATCATGCACAATTATGTAAATTGATCTTCTCTCCCACTATAAATAGAGATGATGATCAACACTATCAAATAATTCAAATATTATCAATTCTTATACTTTATATGGTATCAGAGCATTAGCTTAACAGCACCGATCCAATTATTTTTTTTTTCCACCATGCCTTCCCACACTATAGCCATCAATGAAACTACCAATCTCATTGTCTTACACACCCTTGCTTTCAGACTCTACATCAGGTAATGGTTCTGCTACTATACCTTCACCCGCCATAACTTCTGTTGTCAGAACTAACCAAGATGCAGGAAATGATGATCATTACCATGTTGTTACAAGATCCAAAAACAACATTGTTAAACCAAACAAAAAATACTTTCAAGCATCACTTCATCCGCTTCCTGAAAACTTGGAGCCTTCTAATATAAGGCAAGCCATGCAACATACTCATTGGAGACAAGCCATATCTGAAGAGTTCAATGCCTTAATACGAAATGGTACATGGTCACTTGTACCACAACCACCAAACCTCAATATTGTTGATTGCAAATGGTTATTTCGCATCAAACGAAATCCTGATGGCACTATAGCTCGCTACAAAGCTCGACTAGTAGCCAAAGGATTCACTCAAAGTCCCGGGGTAGACTTTAAAGAAACATTTGCACCGGTTGTTAGGCCTCAAACCATAAAGCTTATCCTCACTATTGCATTGGGAAAAGGATGGCTTATGCACCAACTAGACGTCAACAATGCATTTCTTCAAGGCTCACTCAAAGAAGATGTATACATGGCTCAACCTCCCGGGCTCAAAGACAAGCAATACCCAAATCATGTGTGCAAACTTCATAAAGCAATTTATGGCCTCCGTCAAGCTCCACGTGCATGGCATGATTCACTCAAAGCCTTCATCACCTCTCATGGCTTCACCACAAGCAAGAGTGATCCTTCCCTGTTTATCTATAATTCAGGTTCAACACTTGCATATTTCTTGGTCTATGTAGATGATCTATTATTGACTGGTAATAATGCTCAATTCTTACAAGACTTCATTCAGTCAATCTCAAATAGATTTTCTCTTAAAAACATGGGCACCCCACACTACTTTCTTGGCATTGAACTCATTCCCACAAACAAGGGGTTATTCTTGTCCCAACATAAATTTATTCGTGACATACTTGAGAGGTTTGATATGGCTGGTGCTAAACCTGCACCAACACCCTTGTCTACTACAGCGACACTTACTCTTAATGATGGAACTCCTGCTACAGATTCCACTCACTACAGGAAAATAATAGGAGCCTTACAATATCTTAATCTTACAAGACCCGACCTCTCATTTGCAATCAACAAGCTCTCTCAATTCATGCACAAACCAACGTCACTTCACTTGCAACATCTCAAGAGACTTCTCCGTTACCTCAAGGGAACAATTAACTTCGGAATTTTCTTGAGACAATCATCATCTCTACAACTCTATGCTTTCACGGATGCTGATTGGGGTGGAAATGTTGACGATCGCACTTCCACATCCGCATACCTCATATTCTTTGGAGGTAACCCCATCTCTTGGTTATCACGAAAACAAAGAACTGTAGCTCGCTCTTCAACTGAGGCCGAATACCGTGCTGTTGCCACAACAACTGCTGAGATAATGTGGCTCACTAATCTTTTACATGAACTTCACATACTAGTGTCAAAACCACCATTGCTACTATGTGACAATGTCGGCGCCACATACCTTTGCTCAAATCCAGTTCTTCACTAAAAAATGAAGCATATATCCATGGATTATCACTTTGTCCGTGAACAAGTTCGAGATGGCAAACTTCAAGTCTCACACGTGTCAACTAAAGACCAACTTGCGGATCTTTTGACTAAACCTTTAGCACACACACGGTTTATTGATCTTAGATCCAAGATGCAAGTTACTGATGGTAACTACATCTTGAGAGGGCGTATTGGATAATCATTATCATGAGCAAGTATCAAGGAGAATCAAGTGATTAATTCTATTGATCTTATCCTCTCCTCATAGTTGGCACATAATTCTCTCCTTATAGTTGGCACATAATCATTTATATTAATGTACATAATTATTTGATCAAATGTATTTCATTCATTGTATAGCTGGTGCATATCATGCACAATTATGTAAATTGATCTTCTCTCCCACTATAAATAGAGATGATGATCAACACTATCAAATAATTCAAATATTATCAATTCTTATACTTTATATTCTTAACTTTATGATGCAAAAAACACAAGTTCGAGACATCGTAACACAATAGAGAAATCAAGGAACGAACAACAAATCAACAAGCAATAAATAAAAAATCTACATTCAAATTTCAAAAACCTAACAAATCAACAACAATGGAGAAGAATGAAAGAGAAGAGAAATAAGAAATCATCAACAATAACAACAACAACAACAAATCAAGAAACCTACCAAATTAAAAGCAATAATAAACCATAAAAAAAGGAAGAAGAGTTTATTGAATATAACTATCACATTTTTATTTTTATTTTTATTATTTTCACCACCAATATTCGGCTCACTGGACCGCCTAATCTGATTCAGGGATCAGTTTTGTCATCAAGTAATTTCAGCTCTTTCCTGATCGCAGTTGTTTGGGATCGAATCGTGATCCACCCTACCAAGTTCAACGTCAATCACCACAGGACCAACTAACGATTGATTAACTATATACCACATTTTTAAATAGGTCGATTTTCAAATATAAATTAATATCAAATTTACTTGAATATTTTTTTTCTAATCTTTAATTTTTTTTATTTTAACTCAATTTATTTTTAGTCAAACTCAAACGCAAAAGCAAACAAACACATACTTAAAATGAATTATATGAATAGTGCACGCAGGTAACAATTTTATTTTATAGGTAGGTGAAATAGTAAATAATTAAAAACTAAAATACAAAGTAGAGGAACTAAGATTTAAATCGTGCGCATACTTCTGACTTAGGTTTTGTTTGACAAAATTAAGCTATAAATAAACGATTGTAGCTTATAACTAAGAAATTAACTTATACGTGATAATTGATAGCTTCTAGTTGAAAATTTAGAACTTGTAAGTATAAAATGACACAAAAGTATATGATTAGTGTATAGTTATTATATTTTTTAAAAATTAAAGAAATAATAAGGATAAAAATGAAAAAAAATGTAAAAAAAATGTAAGCTTGCTAGTATCTCCAAAAATACTATAAGTTAATTAGAAAATTTTGTTACTAAATTACACATCTCATCCTTATCAACAAAGTTTATAAGTCAATTCAATAAACTATAAGTTAGTTTATTGGACTTACCAAACATATATTAAACATAGCAATTTTTGAAGTGATTGTGTAAGAGTAAGATTGGTGAGTTGAATGGATTTATGTCATTTGATGTTCATGGTTAAGTTTGTTCTTATAATCGTTGAATGAAGTAAAATGTTAAAATTGGAGTAAAATGTAAAAAAATAAATTATAAGTTCAAATTTTATTTAAAATAACATCTCAAAAAATGTTATAAACTAATTAGGCTCTATTTGGGAAAACAAATAAGTTAGTTTATATGGCTTACAGTTTATAGTTTATAAGCTAAAAGTTTTGTTTGCTAACAGTCTTTTCATTATGAGCATATAGCTTAATTTACTAGTTTATAGCTTATTTTTCATACGCTATAAGCTTATAGCTTATCATTTTTTTTCCAATTTTACCCCTTGAAAAAATTAAATATTAATTAAATTTTTTTTATGTCATTTCATACTTATAAACTAGTTAAACCGTTAATTTTAGCAAACACTACAAATTTAATTAGTTAGCTTATTTGCTATAAACTAAAAGCTAACTTATAAATTATTCGCGGTAAGTTCATCCGTTATAAATTAGCTTATCATCTAGCTATCCGTTACACCCAAACATAGACATTTATTGCTAAAAACGTTTCATTTTTACTATTCAGACACCTAACAATTTTTGAAGTGATTGTGTATGTAAGACTAAGATTGGTGAGTTGGCGCCGAATAGTACTGACTGTCCAATGAGATGAAAAACTTGATTGATTGCATGTAATAGGAAAAGGGAAGACACGACAGGTGGAAATGGAACAAATGTAACCGCTTGAAAAGGAGACAGTTTCGTTGATTCATTGATTGAAGAAATGAAGAAAATAGGAACAGAACAGAAAATAGTAGAAAAAGACAGCGTGAGCAAACCAATGGTAATGGCTAGGTGTTTTCATGCATGGCAATCTCCACCCACACGCGTTATCATAAAACAACACTTTTCTCTTATTGGTTCTCTCTTCACTCTCTTATCGGTGCTGCTCATCACTGATGACCTCTACTCTACCACTCTATGACTTAATAATGTAAAAAGTGTACCCTTACACTACCCCCATTGCATCATCCTATCCTATTTTTTCTAAAATAAACACGTTTTATACGGTTGGTTGAGTGGTAATTGACGATAAACTTAATAGAAATGATCACAGTTCGATTCACCGTAACTATAATCGGGACGAGCTGAAACCGCTTGATGTTAGAACTAAAATTATAAACAAAAACAATTAATTTTTACTCTCATTTTAAGGGTTTTTTTTAAAAAAATTAACCATCTGGTTTCCGGGAGAAAAAGTGTGGTAATCCAGAGTTCAACAACCAAGTTAAAAAAGTTTAGCAAAAAATTGTTTCCATCAAGACTCGAACTCGAGTTCTTTCGAATAATTTGTCCTACTTATGAGTACCACTAATATTCATTTGTGTTTATCACTCTCCTAAATGAATAACAATGAAAGATAAAAAATGAATAAATAGGATTTATCTTCACTTTATAAATGAATAAAATTAAGATAAACTCAACCCAAATTATAAAATAGTATCGAAATCTCTTTAAAGATTTATATCGATTCATCCACCATTTAAATTCACATATCAACCCTAATAATTGAACATGAGACCCCTTGCATGCAATGATGTGGTGAACCTCTCATTCTTTTTTTTCTTTCATATCAGAATTCTAACATCAAGTAATTTTAACTTCTTTCTGGTCGCAGTTACATGAGATCGAACTATGATCTTTCTGCAAAATTCAACGTCAATTATGACTAAACTAATTAATGATCGGTTAAACCCGTCATTTTAATTCAGTGCTCTCGGTACATATATTGAAATTGAGTTAGGCCAAGCTAAAATTCTTATGCCATATGTGACCCATAATAATTTTGTATCACACCCATAATGGAAGAGAGTGAGTATTCAGGTGATGAATCGTGGCTGTCCGTATTAAATACTCCATTAAATCGACGGTCATAACATCATTATCCATCACAACACACATTTAAGTCATGCTATTGCTGCCCAAATTACCTTTATTTGTTTCTTGACTCAAAATTCCTAAACTACCACTATAGTATGTTCTTATCCAATAATATCACTATGTGTAAGCATGCATGGACCCACATTTTATACCCAATCACCAAATATTATCTCTCATCATTCTAACCAACACGTACCCACCGTACAATTCCAAGTGTCCTTTTCCCCTTCTTTCTTTCTTCATGTTGCCTCTTTCTCATTGGTCACTTTTCCATAACCTCTTTCAAATTCACATAACCTCTTCATAGACACATAACACACTCATTCATTTGACACCGTAACCTCTCTTCCAATCCTACACAATCTTCCTCCTCTTTATAACATCAACAACTCTTCCACATACCCTTTATCATACTCTCATTGTTAGGATCATCCAACTCCAAAAAAATTTAGTCTTTTTTTTTTGTTTGGAGAAATTAAGGTAACAAAATAAACATAACATCCTAGTACTATCAATCATCTACCATTCACCATGATCAAAACCTTAAATCCATACCCAAATCCAGCAAAAACAGCTGAAATCATGTCAAGGTATAGACCAATAGCACCAAAGCCAGAAACATGTTCAAGTAACAATTCAACAAGTGATGGATCTTCTTCATCAAACTCACTTTCTCAAAAAATCAAACAATCTCCTTATCTTAGGAATCTATGGCCACAATTACAAGCTAGACCCACAAGAACAAGAAAGAGAGGTAGAGCTCCTATGTCACTACCCTCTTCTTTGAAGAGACATAAAACACATGTCATAGGTTTTTGTCAACCTTTGCATGTAACATCTCCAATAAAAAACCTTTCTTTACAAGGTAATTTTGTTCCTCCTCCTTCACTTCCTCAACTCCCTCTTCCAAATCATGGAATTGGAGTTCTTAATTGCAATAATTTGGAGAAAAATGCAAATAATCCTAATTTGGTAACACTCCCTCTTCTTCCTTGTTCTCCTAATTCATCTCATGATAACAATAATGCACCAAAATTTGAACTTGAGGTGATAGATTTGAACAATACTAAAGTGGAAATTCCACAAGAGAGGGATCTTTTACAACAACTACAAAAACCAGCTTCTAGTACTACCAACAATGTCATCAATGTATTTGCGCCGCAACCGATTCGACCGATTGGTTCATGCATAAGTGTTGGTTGCATCAATGAAGTTTCAATTATGACACAAACACAACAAAAGCCTAAAAAACCAGAGGAATTAGAACAAGAGGTTGAGTCAGAGGAATTGCCAGCTGTCATTTCAGATTCAAACAACAGAGTTAGGATGGTGAATTCAGCATACAAAGAAATGGTGGGTCAACCAGAATGTCCATGGCTTGAAGTTCAATGTGGTTCATCATCATCATCATCATGCAAAAGGATTAGTGGTGAGGTAAATCTGCATTTGTCTGATTCTTCTTCAAATATACCAATTTCTTCAAATGGGTTTTCTTGTTGGGTGAAGATTGAATGGGAAAATCATGATCACAAGAAAAATTGTGTGAATGCTTTTTGTGATGTTGTGAAGTTATGTTGTGATCAATCAAGGGACTATGCTTTCACATGGAGATTCCATACTCGTACAAGGGAAGCTTCCCAATCTAGTTGCAATGCTTGAAAATTGAGACTTGCACATAGTTCTTGTTTGAGTGTACTCTATAGTAGTATAGTATAAGTTATTAATTTCTTGTCTTTTAACTAGCTATAGATATACTATATGTGTGTATATATGGTAATAGTATATAGTATTAGGATGAAGTATAGTATAGTTTTTTAATTTTTTAATTAAGTTTCTTTCTTTTATTAAGATGTGTACAAGACCTTGTGTGCCAAAAAAATATATATGTATGAAGGAGAAGCTATTTACTACTATAGAATCTAGATTTAGATAAAAAAATTTAATAGTCCTTTTGGTTCCGATAATTCAGACTTCAGCTATAAGGAAATAAAATTTAATCAAAAATTATTCTCACTCATTGGTTTTGCTTCCTGACACTTAAACTTACTCCCTTTTTACCGCAATATAAATCGTTTTGACCTTATTACATAAATTCGGATTTGTTTCTGGAAACTTACTCTGTCCTTATCATAATATAAGTTATTTTGACCATATTATACAAATTAAAAAATATAACTCATCGGGTTTGTTTGCTGACACTAAAACTTGCTTCTTCCGTACCACAATATAAGTCGTTTTGACCCTATTACACAAATTAGAAAATGTAATTAATTTTTCTTATGAAAAATAGAAAAAAAAAATAACATTAAATGATTGATTCATTGGTAATGTAAAGCTATTTATAATTTGGTACAAATTTTTTTTAAACCGGCTTATAATTTGATACAGCGGGAGTATATTAAAGCTCTTTTTGCTTAAAAAGTAGCGGATAGTTGATAAGTTAGTTTATAGCGGATGAACTTATAGTGAATAACTTAATTAAATGATTCAAGGTTATAAGGTAAAGCGATTTATAATTTGGTACAAGTTTTTCTTTAAACCGGCTTATAATTTGATACAGAAGGAGTATATTAAAGCTCTGTTTGCTTAAAAAATAGCTGATAGTTGATAAGATAGTTTATAGCGAATGAACTTATATATAGTGAATAACTTATAAACTAGCTTTTAGTTTTTAGTGAATAAACTGGCTGATTTGACTTGTAGTGTTTCGTAAAAAAAAATATAAACTATAAGCTCGTAAATTACTTGAGATAATATTTGAAAATATACTATAGATTAGTAAAATAAAATATAAATTCTATCTAAAAAATATTATCAAATAGGTCTTATTTTTTATCATATGAGTTTTTAGGCAATAGTTAATATGCATAAGCCTTTTCTTATGTATGGTGCATAAGTCATTCACAGCCATCAGATGATTTTACACATGTAATAATCATAACTAAAGAACTTTCTATTTTTGCTTCCTCAATTTCGGCCACATTTTACATGCGATTCGATCACCGATTTCGAAAACTAATACCGGAAACATTGATAAAATCGAACGACGATCAAAACGGTATAAAGAACGTCGAGTTTCGTTGATTATTGAGGGAGAACGAACCGGGTCGACGAACCGGGTCGTCGTGACCCGTTTCTGCAGAAAATGGGTGAGGAAGATGATGAATAGTGACGCGCGGCCACGCCCACTCTCACTGGCGGCGCGTGCGGTGCCAAGGAGACTCCAAATTTTTTTATTATTTTTACATAAAAATAGTAAATAATTTTCTGAGAATTTTGGGACCGGTTTGGTATTTTTCTGAGACTTGGAACTATTTTTAGTTAATTAAATGAGGTAAATATGCTTTTATAAATATAAGATATTAATAAAAATTTCCCAAAATTTTATTTAGGGTATTTTGAATTATTTGGAACGGTTGAGGATACCTCACTCTCTTCGGTTTTATATCGTCTTAAAAATTTAAATTTATTTCACAATTTTTATTAAGGGTTAAATATGTTTTTGGAGAACAACTCTTTGAAACCATTCCACAGCAAAAATGGTTTCATACCGTTATACACTGAAACCATTAGTCTAGTTAAATGGTTTCATGGCGTTATACACCGAAACCATTATTATAGTTAAATGGTTTTATATGAGCATTAGTGTCAAGATGTTATACACTGAAACCATTAGTCTTGTTAATTGGTTTCAAGATGTTATACACTGAAACCATTTGTCTAGTTAAATGGTTTGATACTGTTATACACTGAAACCATTATTATAGTTAAATGGTTTTATATGAGCATTAGTGTCAAGATGTTATACATTGAAACCATTAGTCCTTTTAATTGGTTTCAAGATGTTATACACTGAAACCATTTGTCTAGTTAAATGGTTTCATACTGTTATACATTGAAACCATTATTCTAGTTAAATGGTTTCATAGTGTTATACACTGAAACCATTAGTCTTGTTATTTGGTTTCAAGATGTTATACACTGAAACCATTAGTCTAGTTAAATGGTTTCATAGCGTTATACACTGAAACCATTATTTTAGTTAAATGGTTTCATATGGGCATTAGTGCCAAGATGTTATACACTGAAACCATTGTTATTAAGTAAAACATCACATAACCATTTTACAAAATCATGCTACATAAAGCAAAAAATCATATAAAGCAATTAGGGTTAGTTTAGTTGAAAAAAAATTGAATAGTATGCATGAGATATTGGATTCGATCATTTTTTTATTGTAAAGAAAAATCGATATATATATATATATATATATATATATATATATATATATATATATATATATATATATATATATATATATATATATATATATATATATATATATATATATATATAATTAATGTATGAAATTTTATTTATATTGTGATTATGATTGATA